>NW_027362763.1:170593134-170900634 GCF_046119375.1 Phyllobates terribilis
TAAAAATTGTACATTCATCAAAACTATGAATTTACACATGTGGAATTATATACTTTACAAATAAAGTGTGAAACAACTGAAAATATGTCTTATATTCTAGGTTCTTCAAAATAGCCACCTTTTGCTTTGATGACTGCTTTGCACACTCTTGGCATTCTCTTGATGAGCTCCAAGAGGTAGTCACCGGAAATGGTCTTCCAACAATCTTGAAGGAGTTCCCAGAGATGTTTAACACTTGCTGGCCCTTTTGCCTTCACTCTGTGGTCCAGCTCACCCCAAACCATCTCGATTGGGTTCAGGTCTGGTGACTGTGGAGGCCAGGTCATCTGGCGTAGCACCCCATCACTCTCCTTCTTGGTCAAATAGCCCTTACACAGCCTGGAGGTGTGTTTGGGGTCACTGTCCTGTTGAAAAATAAATGATGGTCCAACTAAACGCAAACCGGATGGAATAGCATGCCACTGCAAGATGCTGTGGTAGCCATGCTGGTTCAGTATGCCTTCAATTTTGAATAAATCCCCAACAGTGTCACCAGCAAAGCACCCCCACTCCATCACACTTCCTCCTCCATGCTTCACGGTGGGAACCAGGCATGTAGAGTCCATCCGTTTACCTTTTCTGCGTCGCACAAAGACACGGTGGTTGGAACCAAAGATCTCAAATTTGGACTCATCAGACCAAAGCACAGATTTCCACTGGTCTAATGTCCATTCCTTGTGTTCTTTAGCCCAAACAAGTCTCTTCTGCTTGTTGCCTGTCCTTAGCAGTGGTTTCCTAGCAGCTATTTTACCATGAAGGCATGCTGCACAAAGTCTCCTCTTAAGAGTTGCTATAGAGATGTGTCTGCTGCTAGAACTCTGTGTGACATTGACCTGGTCTCTAATCTGAGCTGCTGTTAACCTGCGATTTCTGAGGCTGGTGACTCGGATAAACTTATCCTCAGAAGCAGAGGTGACTCTTGGTCTTCCTTTCCTGGGGCGGTCCTCATGTGAGCCAGTTTCATTGTAGCGCTTGATGGTTTTTGCAACTGCACTTGGGGACACTTTCAACGTTTTCCCAATTTTTCGGACTGACTGACCTTAATTTCTTAAAGTAATGATGGCCACTCGTTTTTCTTTACTTAGCTGCTTTTTTCTTGCCATAATACAAATTCTAACAGTCTATTCAGTAGGACTATCAGCTGTGTATCCACCAGACTTCTGCACAACACAACTGATGATCCCAACCCCATTTATAAGGCAAGAAATCCCACTTATTAAACCTGACAGGGCCCACCTGTGAAGTGAAACCCATTTCCGGTGACTACCTCTTGAAGCTCATCAAGAGAATGCCAAAAGTGTGCAAAGCAGTCATCAAAGCAAAAGGTGGCTACTTTGAAGAACCTAGAATATAAGACATATTTTCAGTTGTTTCACACTTTTTTGTTAAGTATATAATTCCACATGTGTTAAGTCATAGTTTTGATGCCTTCAGTGTGAATGTACAATTTTCATAGTCAGAAAAATACAGAAAAATCTTTAAATGAGAAGGTGTGTCCAAACTTTTGGTCTGTACAGTACATCAGTGTAATTCCTTTATATATGAGGCTTTGCGTCTACTGCGCCATGTGCTGCCCTGGTACAGTGTCCACCCGTGACCTGAGACCACGCATGCCTTCCCTGTGCCCACATGTGAATGACATGCAGTAATCTTTATGACAGCCATATACTTTCAATAGGCTTATCTGGCCCCTACTCAACACATATAATGTCAGCATTTAGCACATGAACATTTGGTAACAATAAGGTCAAATTCACCCGTATCTCGGGCAGCCCCACAGGCAAACCTTCACGAGATGGATCACACCAATAAAATCCAGCCTCTCTAGTTCACGTTTTTTTCTCACTTCTGGAACTAATGAATAGTGTTGAGCGAACATGCTCGACACTGCTCGGTACTCGCCCGAGCATCACGCTACTCGGGATGTTCGGCGAGCACCGAGCATTTCCGGGTTACTCGGGCGGGAGCTCGGGTCTCCGCCCTGCATGTTTGGCGCTCTTTACAGAGCCAATGAACATGCAGGGACTGCCAGCCAGTCACTGTAATGCTGCAGCCATGTTGGTTGTGGGCATTACAGTGATTGGCTGGCCGCACAGCGTCACCTCGAGTATTTAAAACCGGGCGCCGCCATCTTGGACACAGTCGCTCCGGATTAGACAGTGTAGGGACAGCGCTGCTGATTTAGGGAGAGATATAAACTGCAAAATAGTTAGTGTAGGGTCTGTAAAGGCTGCCAGAACAAACAAACAGTCCTTTTCAGGACTAATATCCATCCCAGATACCAGGCAGGCAGGCTGTATAGGAGACACAGTGGTTATACCAGCAAACGCTGCATTACAGTCCTGTGTGCTCCTGTTGCTGAAATTGCTGGACTTAGCACCAGGTGTCGGGGGCCAGGAAAAATCCTTTTTTTTTTCATCTAAATCCTCCTTTTTTTTTCCTCCTTCACACTGTACAAATACCAGTCTTATTAACCTTTTGGTGTGTCCCCCCCCCAAAAAAAAAAGCGTGTCTCTGATTTTTCAGACACAAATATAACTGTTGAAAATAGTCTGGTGCAGGCTAGAGAAACAGAAGTGTTGTTTTGCACTTCCACGGTCCAAACCTCTGTATTATCCATTTTGGGCCATTTGTATCTAAAAAAAAAACAGTTTGAGTGTGTCGCTCACTGTTCAGCCGCAAATCTATATATTTAAAAAAGTCTGGTATACCCCAGTAAACAATAACTGTGGTTTTGCCATCCCACGGTAAAAAATCTCTATTATTCAGGTTTTGGTATATTTTCCGTAAAGAAAAACAGTAGTGTCTCCTGACTGTTGTGACACAAAAATATATCTGTTGAAAATAGTCTTGTGTAGACCCGACATCCCAGTGTGGTTTCGCAGTTCCATGGGTCAAATCGCTGTACTATCCAATTTTGGGCCTTTGGTATCTAAAAAAAAAGCAGTTTGAGTGTGTCGCTCACTGTTCAGCCGCAAATATCTCTATTTAAAAAAGTGTGGTATACCCCAGTAAACAATAACTGTGGTTTTGCCATCCCACGGTAAAAAATCTCTATTATTCAGCTTTTGGTGTTTTTTTCCGTAAAGAAAAACAGTAGTATCTCCTGACTGTTGTGACACAAAAATATATCTGTTGAAAATAGTCTTGTGTAGGCCCGACATCCCAGTGTGGTTTCGCAGTTCCATGGGTCAAATCGCTGTACTATCCAGTTTTGGGCCTTTGGTATCTAAAAAAAAAGCAGTTTGAGTGTGTCGCTCACTGTTCAGCCACAAATATCTCTATTTAAAAAAGTGTGGTATACCCCAGTAAACAATAACTGTGGTTTTCCTCTTCCACGGTTCAAATCTACTCTTTATTACCCTTTTTCCATTGATAGTGCAAGTGTAAGCTATTTTACTTCATTTACAATGGGCAAGGCGCGTGGCAAGGGACGTGGAAGTGGACGTTCTGGTGATGGTTCGTGCAGAGGACGGGGCCGTGGCCAAGGTGAAAATGTGCCACAACCAACAGCCACATCTTCTTGCACCCACTTCTTGACCGAATTACTAGGGAAGCACAGAACAACACCAGTATTGAGAACTGATCAGTGTGAACAGGTTATTAATTGGATAGCAGATAATACTTCCAGTTACCTGGGCACCGCCACCTCCGGTCTGTCTTCCACACGGTCAACTCTTAGTAGCCGTGAGTCTCGACCGCATACTCCTCCTCACCCTGATGCTCTTTCCTCCCACCATGCCGAGTGTCGTCAGACAGCAAGTGATCCCAAACTTGGACACTCTGAAGAGCTGTTCACTGGTCCATTTCCATATTTGGGCCCCTCGCCTGATATGCTTGAAGTGGTGGAAGAGGAGATCCCATGTTGCGATGCCCAAATATTTGAACAGCCACGGCCACAGGAAGTTGACGTTGGCAATCTGTCACAAGAGGTGGACGATGACGAGACACAATTGCCAGGAAGTGAGGAGGAGGATCGTGGTGCGCAAGTGGAAGAGGAGGAGGTGGTGGATGATCTAGTAACTGAACCAACGTAGAAAGAGGACATGCAGAGTGAGGCCAGTAGCACACAGGGGGAGGGAGGCAGAGTACCCCAACAGGCAGGAAGAAGCAGTGTGGTGGCCGCAGACAGAAGGCAGGCAACCGTTCCCCGTAACACCAACACGAGGGACGTTGCCAGTACAAGCGGTAGGTCTTCCAGAGTCTGGAATTTTTTTAAAGACTCTGCTGATAACCCCAAAAAGGCCATATGTTCCACCTGCCATGCCAGCATCAGCAGGGGTGACAAAACTACCAGCCTGACCACCACCAGCATGATCAGGCACATGGCAGCAAAGCACCCGACTTTGTGGGGCGAAACCCAGGGTCCACGACCAGTGTCAGTGGGTGTCACCACTGCTTCTTCCACTGTTGTGCGTGCAATAGAACCCCCTGTTGTGTGTGCAAGGCAATCCCCTGTCCATACTGCATGTAAAGATGCCCCCTCCTCTCAGTCTTCACTTGTTATGGCAGTTTCTCAAGAAACAGCATCAACGTCCACGTCCACGTCCCACCGCAGCGTTCAATTGTCCATATCCCAGACCTTTGAAAGCGGAAATTCGCAGCTAACGCCCCACAGGCCACAGTCCTAAATTCGCACATTTCACGACTGCTTGCGTTGGAAATGCTGCCTTTTAGGCTGGTGGAGACGGAATCCTTCCGCAATCTTATGGTACTCGGTCCCCAGCCCACACTATTTTGCCCGGTGTGCCATCCCCGCACTACACAAGCATGTGTCCCAAAGCATCTGCCGTGCCCTCAACAACGCAGTTACTGGGAGAGTCCACCTGACAACGGACACGTGGACAAGTGCTTGTGGCCAGGGACGGTACATCTCTCTGACGGCACACTGGGTAAACATAGTGGAAGCCGGGACCCAGTCGGACCTTGGGACGGAACACATCCTCCCCACACCGAGGATTGCGGGCCCTATGTCAGTCAGAGTTGCCCCCACAGTGTACAGCTCCTGCGCATCCTCCCCCTCCTCCTCCTCCTCATGTTCAGCCTCCATCTCAGATATCACCACATCAGTTACAAGTTGGAAGTGATTCACCCCCTGGGCCAGTGCTGTAGTGCGGCGCGCGTGCGCGCGGGGAATACCCGGAGCCGGATCCGATGGGGGTAGTAGTCTTCGTGTGGCGGTGAACCGGTCCGCGCCCAGGGTGGTCAAACTAAGTGGCAGTTATTGGTATGATGGTATTAGTGTCCGACTACGCCACCCGTTGAATGCGGTTATCAAACCGCCGCTGCAGGGCAGACCGCTGAGGCCGGTGGTATAGGTGTGCAGCAATGTTGATATAACCCCCAACGGGAGAGGTATGGCCTCAGGGCAGCAGATGTGGGTGATGTTGGGAGTGATGGTGTGGATGTCCCAGCACTAACAGTGCGACAAGAAAGCACGGAGACGCGAGGGTACAGTTCAGGGCCTTTACTGATGGTACAAGGCAAATTCCCCCGGGAGTACTGGCTAGTAGTTGGGGCCTGGTTAGTCTGCGAGTAAGCCGGAGTTCCCCTGGCCAGGTGGAGTTGTAGGCCTTCCCGTTAGTCTGTACCCTTCCTGGCTACCCTGCTTTCAGCGGTTACAAGTAGCCCACGTCCCTGGGTATACCGTGTGGTGCTCACCCGTATGGCTGGTGACCTGGGGCCTCCTGTTAGCCTCCGCTCCGGGATGGCGGTGCTGGTCCCTTCGTTGTGACTGAGCCTCCGGGCTTTTATGGCCAGAGGACCTGGAATCCCCTGCCGGATGGATTCTGCTGCTGGGTATATCTTAGTCCCCACAGCCTCGGACTCCTGTGTCCGGTTTTAGTACCTTCTCCCAGGGCGAGCTCTGCACAGCTCCAGCCCCTGGCGCTTCTCCTTGGCTCCTACAGAGCTCCTGATGTCTCTCTGTCCCTGTTCCTGCGTGTCCAGACCAGACTCCCTCTCTGTCTGGAACTCCTCTCTCTAACCCTGCCTCAGCCCCAGTTTATGTAGGGGAAGTTCTTCCCCTCCCAGGACTGAGCAGGAGGTGTGGCATGCTTAGGATTCCTGCCCAGGAGACCTCCCACCTGCTCACAGACGTAATACTGCTATTACTGTGGAAACCAGACCCCTGGGGTGCCACATTCCCCCCTAGTGAAATTTAGTACTCCCGGACTAAACATATTTTTTTTTTCAAAACATAACAGGGTATAAACAATAACAATTAAATACATGAGATGGTCACGGCGTGTCCGTAACCGGGAAGCAATAAGGGTGTCCATTTCACCAAAGAACAGGGAGCCGTAACCAGGTAGGGGTCTGTCCTGCCCCGAGTCTTCAACAGTCTTTAGTCCATTCCTGGGTTACGCTCCAAACATATTTACAACAGAGTTCCGGTTACTCACTGTCCATAACCTGTCAGTCCATATAAAGAAATCTGTAACTGAAAAACATAATTAGCAACGGCTACAACAAAACAGGTAAACATAAAATAGTTAAAGCAACTAGCCAACTTAGATTCTCCAACGTACGGGCATCTGGCCTCTGGTAACCCTAGTGGACCTACGGAGCTCACTAACTGGTCCTGCACTACAGGGTGTAGGAGGTGTTATGGGCAGGCTGGGCAGCTTTCTGCGCACTCTTTGGCTCACTAGGGGCACGGCAGGCTCACTACTAGCAGAGGGTTGATCCTCCTGTACTGCTGTCGTGGACTCTTCTGCCTCTTGGGCCGGCTGCTCTTCCAGCTCTACTGGTTCCTCTGTAGGCACTTGCGGGGCTGGCTGGAGAAAGGTGAGGACGGGTACCACGACAGCACCGTTTACTTGTGTCCAAGACCGGGGGAAGTCTCCGAGTACAGTCCTGATCATTTCTTCCCTTTCCTCTGCGGGTCGAGGGTTTTCTTGATCTTCCTCTTCGGGGCTTTGCAGCTGCTCGGGACACTTCTTCAGGTGGTCTCTGGAGACAACGGCTGTGGTTTCTCCTCCATCCTTACTGATCACGCAAATCTTTGGGCTCTCATGGCTTGATGGCAGTACGGTGTACGGGTCCTTCTCCCACTGGTCGTCCAACTTGTGGAGCCGTCTTTTCCTCTTCAAGACCTGCTCTCCAGGTACCAGGGGAACAGCGGGAGCATACTGATTATAAGCCTTCTCTTGCCTTTCTCTAGCTTGAGACAGACTTCGCTCCACGCTCTCCTGCACTTTCCGATACTGCTGCTGCCGTCCTGTATCCCAGTCTGCCTCTGGCGAGGTGTCCTCGGGCGTCAGGACTCCCATATCCAGGTCGATAGGCAGCTTACCAGGCCTCGCTCTCATTAGGTAAGCCGGGGTACAGTTGGTAGAACCTACAGGGATGTGGTTGTATAGGTCCACCAGATCAGGCAGCTTCTCAGGCCACAGACTGCGTTCTTCCAGGGGCAATGTTTTCAGGAGGTCTATCACCACCTGGTTCATTTTCTCGCAGAGTCCATTAGTTTGTGGGTGATAGGGCGTTGTTCTTATCTTCGTGCAGCCATACAGGTTGCAGAACTCCTGGAAGACTTCCGCTTCGAAGGCTGGCCCTTGGTCTGTCAGCACTTGGTCCGGGTACCCGTGTGGACGGCAGAAGTGCTGCTGGAAGGCTCTAGCTGCTGTTTGAGCCGTTAAGTCCTTGACCGGGACCACCACCAGGAACCGGGAGTAATGATCTACGATTGTGAGGGCGTAGACATACCCAGATCTGCTTGGAGCCAGTTTCACATGGTCCAGTGCTACCAGTTCCAGTGGCTGTCGGGTGATGATGGGCTGCAAGGGAGTCTTCTGGCTGGCACGGTCCTTCCTTCTTAGGTGGCACGGTCCACAGTCTCTGCACCACCTCTCGATGGCTCCTCTCATGCCTACCCAGTAGAACCGTTCACGCAACAAGAACTCCAGCTTCTTCCACCCGAAATGTCCTGCTCCGTTGTGGTACGCCTCCAGAATCATAGCCGCGTCTCGTCTGGGGACCACTACCTGCCAGGTCAACTCATGTGTTCGAGAGTTAACCATTCTCCGGCACAACTTCTCCCTGTAGAGGAACAGCCTACTTTTCTCCTTCCACAGTTGCTTAGTCTCCTCTGGGGCGTCTAGGTCCAGACTGGCATAGGCTTGGGTCAGCATTTCCTTTACCAGACGGACTGCAGGATCACTGTCTTGCGTCTCCGCCCAGTTGTAGTGGGGCAAGGGATTGAACGTCCTTCACACGGTGGGAATACAGGGTAATCCCATGACGGTGGAACGCAGGGAGCTCAACTTCTTCCAGATCTTCTGGATCTTCCCCTACGTCCGGTAAGTTCGGCATTCTAGACAGGGCATCCGCGTTGGCATTTGAGCGTCCTGCCCGGTATTTGATGGTGAATTCAAAGTTGGACAGGCGAGCCATCCATCTCTCTTCCAGAGCACCGAGCCTTGCAGTGTCCAGGTGTGTCAACGGGTTGTTATCCGTGTACACAATGAATTTGGAGGAGGCAAGGTAATGCTTGAAACGTTCGGTCACTGCCCACACTACTGCCAGGAACTCCAGCTTGAATGAGCTATAATTCTCAGGGTTCCTCTCGGTGGGTCGTAGCTTTCGGCTAGCGTAAGCGATTACTCGTTCTTTTCCTTGCTGGATCTGGGACAGCACGGCTCCTAGCCCGATGTTACTTGCGTCCGTGTGGAGGATAAAGGGCTGGCTGTAGTCTGGATATGCCAGGATTTCATCCCCCGTGAGGGCCATCTTCAGCTGGCAAAAGGACTCCTCTTCCAGCTTTTCCCACCTGAAGGGCGGCTTCTGGTTTTTGGCTTTTCGAGATTGACCTATCAGGAGGTCCTGCATAGGGGCTGCCATTTTGGTGAAACCGGGAATGAATCTTCGGTAGTAGCCTACCAATCCGAGGAACTGCCGCACTTCTTTTATGCTGGAGGGTCTTGGCCAGTCCTTAATCACGGTGATCTTATCAGGGTCAGGAGCCACTCTGTCAGCACTCACCACGTGTCCCAGGTATTGCACCTTTGGTTTCAGGAGGTGACACTTGGAGGGTTTCACCTTTAGGCCGTAGTTTGCCAGAGCTTCGAACACTTCTGCCAGGTGTTTCAGGTGGTCCTCGTAGGTCTTGGAATAGACGATGACATCGTCCAGGTATAACAGGACCGTCTCGAAGTTCCGGTGTCCCAGACAGCATTCCATCAACCGTTGGAAGGTTCCTGGTGCGTTGCAGAGCCCGAACGGCATACAGTTAAATTCGCTGAGACCCATCGGGGTGGTGAATGCGGTCTTCTCTCGGTCTGCCTCTGCTACAGGAACCTGCCAGTACCCGCTAGTGAGATCCAAAGTAGAGAAGAAATTAGCAGATTTTAATGCAGCTAAGGACTCTTCTATCCTTGGTAACGGGTACGCATCTTTGTGTGTGATACGGTTGACCTTCCTGTAGTCTACACACATTCTCATAGTGTTGTCCTTCTTTTTCACTAAGACTAGTGGAGCTGCCCAGGGGCTACAGCTGTCCCTGATTACCCCAGCCTCCTTCATGTCTCTAAGCATCCCCTTGGCGTGTTGGTAGTGTGCAGGGGGTACGGGTCGGTATCTCTCCTTTATGGGAGGATGGTCTCCCGTGGGGATGTGGTGTTCTACCCCCTTTACTCGCCCGAAGTCTAACGGGTGTTTACTAAACACTCTCTCGTACTCTTAAACCACCCGATAGACTCCTTGTTTCTGGTGTGAGGGAGTGGAGTCAGTACCCAGATGTAGTTGCTGACACCAGTCCTCCACTGGTTTCTTAGAGCCGTTACCTTCCTCTGGTTGAGATGGAGGCAAGGGTTCTACGGCCTGTACAGAATTCTGGTTTATGGTGAACAATTTAGCTAGCGTGGCATACCGGGGCAGGTGTACTTCTCTCTCCCCGATATTTATGATGCGAACGGGCACCCTCCCATGGCGTACAACGACCACCCCCCGTGCTGTCAAAATGGTGGGCCTACTGTCTGAGTAGACGGGTTCTACCATTGCTTGGTAGTCTCTACCTCTTAGACCAATAGCTGCCCGGCACCAAATCATCATCTCACTTTTTGGGGGCATGGCAATAGGGAACGGGTCACACATTCTCACGCTACCTATCTCACCACCAGATAGTTCCACCTGTTGCCGCTTCATCAGTGCCCGGATCTCTTTTTGGAGCACACGCTGCTGGCCGGAACTGGCGTTCTTGGCAACCTGCTGTAAAATGAGAATCACCTCTGCAAGACAATTTTCAATTACATTGGTTCCCAGGGTGATTCTAGGGTGACTCTCATGACGGTCTATGTCCACTATAATCAGTCCTTGTGCCGCCAGTTCGACTTTACCGATTTTAATGGTCACCTCCTTGAATCCCACCTGCGGCACGGGCTGACCATTGCTGGCGATGATACTCAGGTCGTCGTCTGGGTAGCGGGTTATGTCCGAATCATTCCAGTACTGCTTGAAGAGCACGTACGGGATGGTGGTGACCTGTGACCCAGTGTCTAGTAGGGCACTCATAGGAATGCCATCCAGTACCACAGGCAAGATTGGACGTCCCCCTACGTATTTATCACGCCAGTTTGATGGGCCTGATGGTCTTATGCCTGGGGGTTGGCCCTCTACCCCAGGTTGTGCCCGTTTAAATGACAGTACCTTGCCACATGTCCGGGTTGATTGCAGCGGCGGCAAATAGGTCGTCCGTCCTCGTTGTATCGATCGCTGGGTCTTCCTCTGGCCGGTGGGGTCCTCCTTGGTCGGTGCCACGGGATGTCCTCCGGTCCGGATGCCAGCTCGATCTTCCCTGCAGTAGAAACCTGTAAAGACTGCACTGTTCGGGTTAGCGCGGCAACGCTTTTAGTTAGCTCTTGGACCTGATGGTGCAGGTCTGTAGCCGGGTCACTGTTTAAAGCCTGCGCATCAGCTCCCACAGGCCCTGCAGACAAGGGCGCCGTCTCCTGGTGATAAGTGATAGCAGGGCGCCTGTGGGTCACAGCGCCACCTGGTGCCGGTTCTCGGAGCACCCGGATGGCTCTGTCCTTGAACTGTGCAAAGTCCAGGTCAGGGTCCTGTAAGGCCATTGCCCGCAACTGGGTTCGGTGGGCATTGCACAGTAGACCCTCAATGAATTGTTCAGTCAACAGCTTATCTTCATTTCCCACGCTGTCAGGGTCT
Source organism: Phyllobates terribilis (assembly GCF_046119375.1). Classification (NCBI taxonomy): domain Eukaryota; kingdom Metazoa; phylum Chordata; class Amphibia; order Anura; family Dendrobatidae; genus Phyllobates; species Phyllobates terribilis. The sequence continues at coordinate 170,604,340 of NW_027362763.1, forward strand.
GCCTGCTTAATGGCTCTCAGGGCCTCTTGTAGGTTTAGAGCATAGTCTCTTATACTCTCATGTGCCCGTTGTTTGCGCCCATAAAATCTTAGTTTTATTTCGGCTGAGGTGCGGGTGTCAAATGTGTCTTTCAGCCGGGTTAGTATGTCTCTGACAGTCCTCTTCCTCCCAGGTGGCCAGGACTTTACCTCCCTTTGGGCTGCCCCGATTAATTGGGCCACCAGGATGCTCACTTTTTGCGCCTCCGTGAGGGGATACACCTGGAAGAGGCTATCCAGCCTTTCTCTGAAGTCATTTAGGGTATGTGACTCCCCTGAGTACTGGGGTAGCCAGGCTGCCCCCGGGATATAGGGCATGGTGAAAGGCATGACCGCAGCAGCGGTGGCGCTGTCGGCGGCTGTGGCGGTGAAGCTCTCCTCCGTATCCGACATCCTCCTCCCCACTAGTGGACCGTGGCCTACCCTGCGATGATCCTCTTCCGTAGGCCGCGGCTCCGCAGTGGATCGTCAGGGTTGAGGACCTTCCGTCGCGCTCCTGTGACGTCGGCGTCTGCTGGGCTCCTTCCAGGACCTTACGCAACGTCCGGACGTGAGGCGGGGCTTCAGTTCTCGCGGGCTTTCGGAGTCCACGCCCCTCTTCTTCCCGCGCGGCGCCCTCAGGATGGCGTCCAATGGCGGGAAAACTCCACGGATGGCGGGAAGAAGGCAGAAGATGGCGTCGGATGGCGGGAATCGGCTCCAGATGGCGGGAAACGACTCCGGACGGCGGGAAACTTCACCACAGGTAAGTATAAAAGTCTCTTTTTTCAGGCACGCAGTACCCGGTGGTTGCGGGCACGTAATCCTGCCGACTACGCCAAAGTTGACTCACCCCCTGGGCCAGTGCTGTAGTGAGGCGCGCGTGCGCGCGGGGAATACCCGGAGCCGGATCCGATGGGGGTAGTAGTCTTCGTGTGGCGGTGACCCGGTCCGCGCCCAGGGTGGTCAAACTAAGTGGCAGTTATTGGTATGATGGTATTAGTGTCCGACTACGCCACCCGTTGAATGCGGTTATCAAACCGCCGCTGCAGGGCAGACCGCTGAGGCCGGTGGTATAGGTGTGCAGCAGTGTTGATATAACCCCCAACGGGAGAGGTATGGCCTCAGGGCAGCAGATGTGGGTGATGTTGGGAGTGATGGTGTGGATGTCCCAGCACTAACGGTGCGACAAGAAAGCACGGAGACGCGAGGGTACAGTTCAGGGCCTTTACTGATGGTACAAGGCAAATTCCCCCGGGAGTACTGGCTAGTAGTTGGGGCCTGAATAGTCTGCGAGTAAGCCGGAGTTCCCCTGGCCAGGTGGAGTTGTAGGCCTTCCCGTTAGTCTGTACCCTTCCTGGCTACCCTGCTTTCAGCGGTTACAAGTAGCCCACGTCCCTGGGTATACCGTGTGGTGCTCACCCGTATGGCTGGTGACCTGGGGCCTCCTGTTAGCCTCCGCTCCGGGATGGCGGTGCTGGTCCCTTCGTTGTGACTGAGCCTCCGGGCTTTTATGGCCAGAGGACCTGGAATCCCCTGCCGGATGGATTCTGCTGCTGGGTATATCTTAGTCCCCACAGCCTCGGACTCCTGTGTCCGGTTTTAGTACCTTCTCCCAGGGCGAGCTCTGCACAGCTCCAGCCCCTGGCGCTTCTCCTTGGCTCCTACAGAGCTCCTGATGTCTCTCTGTCCCTGTTTCTGCGTGTCCAGACCAGACTCCGTCTCTGTCTGGAACTCCTCTTTCTAACCCTGCCTCAGCCCCAGTTTATGTAGGGGAAGTTCTTCCCCTCCCAGGACTGAGCAGGAGGTGTGGCATGCTTAGGATTCCTGCCCAGGAGACCTCCCACCTGCTCACAGACGTAATACTGCTATTACTGTGGAAACCAGACCCCTGGGGTGCCACAGAAGCATTGCAGTACTGCCTCCGCCAAGCGGCAACAGGCTGTGCTGAAACTCATAAGCTTAGGTGAAAAAACCTCACACTGCTTGTGAGTTGTGGACAGCTGTGAAAGAGCAGGCAGATCTGTGGCTGAGACCGCTGAACCTACATCCCGGCATGGTCGTGTGTGACAATGGCCGTAACCTGGTGGCGGCTCTGAGGCGAGGTGAGATCACACAAGTACCATGCCTGGCTCATGTGCTTAACCTCGTGGTTCAGCGGTTTCCTAAATCGTACCCCGAGTTGCCAGATCTGCTCATGAAAGTACGCCGCCTGTAAGCTCATTTTCGCAAGTCGGCTACAGCTTCCGCCGCCCTTGCTGTGTTGCAGCAGCGTTTGCAGCTTCCGGCACACCGACTGGTGTGTGATGTCCCCACTCGTTGGAACTCTACCCTCCACATGTTGCAAAGGATTTGTGAGCAGAAGAGAGCAGTTGTGGAGTACCAGCTGCAACAAGGCCGTCGATATTCAGGTCAGACTCCACACATAAGACCTCAGGAGTGGACCTGGATGTCTGACATATGTACCATCCTGACAAACTTTGAGGAGGCCACCAAGATAGTGAGTGGCGATGACGCCATCATTAGTGTCAGCATCCCACTTGTCTGTCTTTTGCAACGCTCTCTGCAGAGAATTAAAGAGGAGGCATTGCAGCCAGAGTATGATGAGATGGATCAAGAAGCCGTAGCGGGCGATTACACACAGCCCAGCCTCATCTCATCCGAACGTGCATTGGGGGACAATGGGGGAGAGGAGGAGGAGGAGGAAGAACAGGAGCTGCTATCATGCGTTGTAGACGGTAGTACCTGTACAAGTGTCATACCGTCGGTTCAGCGTGGGTGGCCTGAGGACAGGGGGGAGGAGGAAGAAGAGGAGGAGGAGGAGAGCATGGTCAGTCGTCATCTTGGTGAGGACACGGAAATCTTGCCCGTTATCAGTCTGGCACGCATGGCTGACTTTATGCTACGCTGCCTTAACCGTGACCCTCGCATTGTCAAAATGTTGGGTGACAGTCATTACTGGTTGGTGACACTTGTAGATCCCCGCTACAAGGAGAACTTTCACTCTCTTATTCCTGAGGTGGAGAGGTCTACAAAAATGGGGCAGTACCAGAAGGCCCTTGCTGCAGAACTCTTAAAAAAATTCCCATCTGAACACGCTAGTGGCAGAGGTCACAGTTCGTTGCCCAACCAAGGCGTACAGGCGAGAGAGATGCAACTCCAATCCAGCAGAGGCAGGGGAACACTGTCAACGTTCTGGGAAAGTTTTCTGACACCCGCCCAGCTTACAGGCCCTGAGGCGCGGGGTACTCTCACAAGGAGTGGAAAGTTTCAAAATATGGTGAGGGAGTACCTTGCCGACCGTACCAGCGTCCTCCGTGATTCCTCTGTGCCTTACCCTTATCAAAATGAACAAGGGCTGGATTGGGCCAGACTTCTCATCACCACCAAATGACAGCAGAGTAACATAAAGTCAAATCCACTGTGTTATTTCGGGAGGTGTATTCACATGCACCGCTTCACACCCACACATGGGTATACGCTTCCTTGTTTCGGCTGTTTTATCTTCTTCTCCTTATCCTCAGCCTCCACCACCACTATACCACAAGGGTGCCAGCATTGCAAGTTCCTCCATCCTTATTTTTGGCAGCTTTTACTTGCAAGGCATAAGCAAATACTATGGGACACCCACTCCCCAATAATGGGACTTATGTTTGTAATATGCTGTACTGCATGGCTCTTGTAAGGGGCATTGCAAGTTGCTCCATCCTAATTTTTGGCAGCTTTTGCCGGGAAAGCATAAGCAAATACTATGGGAGACCCACTCCCCAATAATGGGACTTATGTTTGTAATATGCTGTACTGCATGGCTCTTGTAAGGGGCATTGCAAGTTGCTCCGTCCTAATTTTTGGCAGCTTTTGCTTGCAAGGCATAAGCAAATACTATGGGACACCCACTCCCCAATAATGGGACTTATGTTTGTAATATGCTGTACTGCATGGCTCTTGTAAGGGGCATTGCAAGTTGCTCCGTCCTAATTTTTGGCAGCTTTTGCTTGCAAGGCATAAGCAAATACTATGGGACACCCACTCCCCAATAATGGGACTTATGTTTGTAATATGCTGTACTGCATGGCTCTTGTAAGGGGCATTGCAAGTTGCTCCGTCCTAATTTTTGGCAGCTTTTGCTTGGAAAGCATAAGCAAATACTATGGGAGACCCACTCCCCAATAATGGGACTTATGTTTGTAATATGCTGTACTGCATGGCTCTTGTAAGGGGCATTGCAAGTTGCTCCATCCTAATTTTTGGCAGCTTTTGCTTGCAAGGCATAAGCAAATACTATGGGACACCCACTCCCCAATAATGGGACTTATGTTTGTAATATGCTGTACTGCATGGCTCTTGTAAGGGGCATTGCAAGTTGCTCCGTCCTAATTTTTGGCAGCTTTTGCTTGGAAAGCATAAGCAAATACTATGGGAGACCCACTCCCCAATAATGGGACTTATGTTTGTAATATGCTGTACTGCATGGCTCTTGTAAGGGGCATTGCAAGTTGCTCCGTCCTAATTTTTGGCAGCTTTTGCTTGCAAGGCCTAAGCAAATACTATGGGAGACCCACTCCCCAATAATGGGACTTATGTTTGTAATATGCTGTACTGCATGGCTCTTGTAAGGGGCATTGCAAGTTGCTCCGTCCTAATTTTGGCAGCTTTTGCTTGCAAGGCATAAGCAAATACTATGGGAGACCCACTCCCCAATAATGGGACTTATGTTTGTAATATGCTGTACTGCATGTGACGCGTCCCCTGGGCCATGTGTACACGTGTGTGGGATTCCCGGTGCCGGGTCTCTGGGGTCTGTAGTCACCGTGGCGGTGACCCGGTCCCGTGGCTCAGGCTGGTCAAACCAGTGGCAGTATTTCTTAGGTTTTGAGGTTAATTGTCCGACTGCGCCACCCGTGGATTGCGGTCAGGGAGTACCACCGCTGCGAGGCAGACCGCTGAGGCTGGTGTTGTGTGCGCAGCAGAGAATGGGATAACTCCCCACGGGAGGAGTATAGCCTCAGGGCAGTGAGTGTGGATGATGGGGGTGATGGTGCACGAGCGCAGCAGAAACGACTCAGAGTCTTTGCAGTGCAGTTCAGGGTCTTTACTGATGATTATAAGGTAGACCCTCCCGGGAGTACTGGCTAGCATAAGAGGCCTGGTGAGTCTGTGAGCAAGCAGGAGTTCCCCTGGCCAGGTGGAGTTGTAGGCCTCCCCATCTGTCTGCACTCTTCCTGGCTACCTTGCTGTAAGCGGGTAGAAGTAGCCCACGTCCCTGAGTGTACCATGTAGTGCTCACCCATATGGCTGGTGACTTGGGGCCTTCTGTTAGCCTCCGCTCGATGGCGGTGCTGGTCCCTTGCTTGTGACTGAGCCTCCGGGCTTCTATGGCCAGAGGACCTGAAATCCCCTACCGGCTGGTTTCTGCTGCTGGATATATAAGTCCTCACAGCCTCGGACTCCTGTGTCCGGTTCCTATTGTCTTCTGCCAGGGCGAGCTCTGCTCAGCTTCCAGCCCCTGGTCTTTAGCTCCTAGCTCCTACAGAGCTCCTTGCTGTTACTTTCCCTTGCTCTCACTCTGACTCTGACTGTTCTCTGTTCTCTGACTCACTCAACCCCGCCCCAGATCCAGTTTATAAGGGCAGAATTCTCCCCTCCCAGGACTGGGGCAGGAGGATGTTGCATGTTTAAGGGATCCTGACCAGGAAACCTCCCACTTGCTCTCCGACGTAATATCTCTATTACTGTGGTGACCAGACCCCTGGGGTGCCACACATGGCTTTTGTAAGGGGCATTGCAGTTCCTCATAATTTTTGGAAAGCCTTCCATTCACTGCTTAGGCCAACAGTGCACAGGAGACCCAGTTGCTATAAATGGAAAAAAAAGGTTTAGTTAACGCCCTCTGACCTCCATGACATTTCCAAGGGGCATTGGAGTGCCTCGAAATTTTTGGTAGGCATTGCACTCACTGTATGCCCTATAACTGTGTAGCCGAACCGCTCCTTTTGTTACAGAAACATATCCTACAAGACATATCTGGTTGACTGGCCTGATATTGATGTGAATGGTCCCTGTTCTTCCTGCTCTTTCTCCTTTGCCACTACCTCATCCATCATTTATCATCTGAAGCTTTGTTTTAACGGGAGTCATAGAACTTGGATAGTAGCAGGAAAACATCCAGCAATCCTCGGAGGAGGTAGGATATGCACCAAAACGCTGACCACCTCAGGCCTAGCCGCTACTACATACACGCGCTTGCATTACAACAAAACAAAGCAGATGCTAACTTCTATCATCCTCATCATGCTCCTCACCTTGGCACTCTCAACTCCCCTGATGGAGAAGCCAGGGCCCACCGGAGGAGTCTGATAGTCCGGTGGGCTCAGCCAATGCTGCCCTAAAGCAGGCCAGGCTAAGAAAAGTGTGGGAAAGGTTACCGGGACAAATAGGGGTGGCTGGGGACCGAGTATGGACACTCGGCCACCCCCTGGGGGCTGGGGAGCAAGCGGCGACACCCGGCCACCAGGCGGCAGGGGACTGAGTATGGATACCAGGCCGCCGACACAGCCATGGCGTGGTGGCCAGATTCCGCCTCCACATGCCTAAAAGGCCCAATTTAAAGTGCAAGCAAGCAAGCAGTATGGTATTGCAGCCTGGGGGTGGGTGGGTGGCAGGCTGCATACTTGCGCTTGCATTGCAAGGAATGGGAGAGGTACAATTGAACACTGCCCTGGGACAAGGACTTGAATGGGGATAGTTGCAAGTCTGCAACGACAGGTGCAAGGTAGGAGGCATCTTCGCATGTACCATGAACAGGGGTTTGGCATGCACACACTACAGTGGAATAGGCTCTCCTTCCCACTAAATGCACTGGGGAGGGCACAGGTAATGTTTTGGTATACGGGCTTAATCTTATGTATAAAGCACACCAGGACAAATAGGGGCGGCTGGGGACTGAGTATGGATACCTCGCTGCCGAAGCAGCCATGAGGTAGTGGCCAGCTTCGGCCTCCTCCAAACTAAAAGGCCCCATTTCAAGTGCAAGCTAGCAGTATGGAATTGCAGTCTGGGGGTGGGTGGGTGGCAGGCTGCACACTTACACTTGCATTAAAAGAAAACATAGCAGATGCTAACTTCTGTCATCATCATCATGCTCCTCACCTTGGCACTCTCAACTCCACCGATGGAGAAGTCAGGGCCCAACGGAGGAGTCTGGTTCTCTGGTGGGCTCGTCCAATGCTGCCTAAAGCAGGCCCGGCTAAGAAAAGTGTGTGGGGGGATGTTCCAAGGAGAAATAGGGGCGGCTGGGGACCGTTTACGGACACCCGGCTGCCCCCAGGCGGCTGGGGACTGTGTGTGGACACCCGGCCACGGGGCGGCTGGGGACCAAGTATGGACACCCGGCCGCCGGGCGGCTGGGGACTGAGTATGGATTCCAGGCCGCCAACACAGCCATGACGTGGTGGCCAGATTCCGCCTCCACATGCCTAAAAGGCCCAATTTCAAGTTCAAGCAAGCAAGCAGTATGGTATTGCAGCCTGGGAGTGGGTGGGTGGCAGGCTGCATACTTGCGCTTGTATTGCAAGGAATGGGGGAGGTACAATTGAACACTGCCCTGGGACTAGAACTTGCATGGGGATAGTTGCAAGTCTGCATCTTCTGATGCGGCAAGGATCACTTATGATGGGCACACTTTTAGACAGTGACCTGGGAGTCAGAGATGCTTCCAGGGGTCTTCCCCATGCTGTTCCCATGTCTTTTCAGCACTTTATGCATGTGTCACACAGCACATGGCCAGATAAGGTTGTAAAATGTTAAAGTGACATTTCCCGGTGAATGCATTTGTCATAGTTGAAAGCAATACAAAAGTGCAAAAACGCATAAAAAAATGCTACTTGTGAACATAGCCGAAGGTGTGGAGGAGTATTTTTGTTTTTGGTCATTTATTTTAACTTATACACAAGTCTTTTCCCTGGAAAGGATGTTCCTTAACATATTTCGCAGGAAAAAAGTTTCACTTTCGTTTTTGAACATTTTATTGTGAGCCCGTAAAAGTGGCTTAATACCTCTGACCACGTTGTTGACAGCAGTGACCTGGGGGTCAGAAATACTTCCTCGGGCCATCCCCATGCTGTCCCCATGTCATTTGAGCACTGTCACTATCGTTTTGGGCACTTGTTAGGCTTTTAAAAGACTGACGGGGGTGCCACCGCAAAAATGCTCGAGTCTCCCATAGACTAACATTGGGCTCGTTGCTCGGGTCGAGCACCCGAGTATCACGGCAAGCTCGGCCCGAGCTTCGAGCACCCGAGCATTTTAGTGGTCGCTCAACACTACTAATGAAACATTCATTTTGCATCCGCCAGCCAAACTTACATTATCATGGCTATATCTGACACAATATCACCAATGCAAGCTTCCAGGCATAACTTTTGGAGCAAACATCCCATTTAGAATATGAGAACAATGTAGCCATGTCGCTAATTTATAAAGAAAACTGTAAACTTTTCTCCAGTGATTGCTGTAGGGATCACAGATGTCCTGTGCTATCCTCTGACAGAAGTACTGGCTCTTATCGCACAATGACGATAAGGGGAAAGTAATAAAGATAAGGTGAGAACAATATAGAAACTCCAGAGATAAGGACAACTTGAATGTGAACCTTGTGCACACACTTGAATATGGGCGGAGGATTGCAATTCACTGCTATTAATGTCGCCACACACCAATGTGTGAATTTAAAGGAATGCTAGAAATAAATTACAGGAAGCGGCATCTCAGGGCTTATTCACACATATAAAGTGGTCAGAATCATTTCTTTTTGTATTTTAATTTAAAAGTTGAAGGGAAATGACGGCACAACTGATCCATTGTTTAAAATAGACAGAAATTGTGCCATTCTTTACCTGTTGGCATCAATGCAAGAATCTTTTAAATCACCTGTTCTGCATGCTTCAATCTTATCAGTTGGGCTATAAGGCCATTGGTTTTATGTCCAATTTAGACAAGCTGATCCAGGATGTTAAACAACTGCTGATCCGCTATATAGAAGCAGATCGATGGTTATGTAATAATTTTATGATAGTGTAACAACTCACTCGGGAAAATAGGTAACACACTAAAAACTACAACTGACTCTGCTGGTTCCTTTACAGACTAGAGATCTTGACCCCACAGTCCCGAGTGGTTCCTGCATGAGCAGAGATAGCGCTAACCACAGACTAGATGATGGCAACTCGGACCTAAGCTGCCTGAAAGGCCGTCGAGCGCTTCAAGTTCCTCCTAAAGAACCGGAGGACAGAGCAGAGTACAAATTACCTACAGAAGGGAAAGTGTGCTGAAATAGAAAGAGATCTCAGAGTGAGTAAAACAAACCACAAAATACAAAATAAAGGATTAAGTACCTACGTAGAGAATATGGCGCCTACTTCCTAAAAAGAAACAGGAGATAGGTGCAGGGTAAAGAACATAAACAGCAGAGAGATGAACTCTAGCTGATCTGTCACTGACTGGCTTAAACTACAGCAGTATGGCTGGACATCCAAATGAGACTACCACCAGCAGGAAATATCAGCAGGGGAAACTATATGAAGCTGCACCCGAAAGGTGATAGGGCAGACAAATGAGTAAATTAAAACACCTATTACCCTAAAAAGACTGAAGCAATGATAACAGAAACTAAGCACTAGGAGAAAAGGTGTATCTGCTGTGACTTGGCAGACAGAGAAGCCGACCACAAAGAACAGGCTCAAGGGTTCGAACGCAGACTCATGACAAATATGCTATTTAGACTGGTTGACGAACATTGTATGCTCACAGAAGTATCATTAATAGGATCATTTTGTGCACATAAAATATCATGTTATCAGCAACACATACCTATCACACAGGACAATGTGCTGCTCAGAACGATGAATTTTAAAGGGAAACTGTCAGCAGGATTTCACCTCTTAAACTATTTAGCTGCGCATGTAGCTCTTTCAAAGGAAATTCCAGCAATACCTTTATATGGCCAGTCTGTTTCTCTATTCCTGAGAAATCAGTTTTTGAATTGACATACAAATGAAGCTGAAGAGCTATTGCAGATCAGAAGCCTCTGTCACTCCAGCTCTATTCACCGCCCAGCACTGCTTCCTCCTGCTTGACAGGCGCCTCTATGCTGTGAGACTTCAGGCAAAGGAGCCATCAGTCATGCAGGAGGAGTTGGAGTGACCGAGGCTTCAGATCTACAAATAGTTCTTCATATACATTTTATATAAATTCAAACACTGATTTCTCAGTAACAGAGGAACAGACTGGTCATGTAAAGGTAATGCTGGACTTGTCGTTAAAAGAGCTACACCCACATATAAATAGTTTGGGGTGATATCCGATTATGGTCCGATTTTCATTGACTGACAGAATTAACTTTTTTTTTCCACGTCCGAGAAAAATTGGTGCCACTTTGATCAAAGTCTGATCAGAATAATCGGACAGGTTTTTTTGGATGTGGAGACATTGATCGTGTGGACCGACCCTAAGACTTATAGTTCTGCATTCATATAACTGCTGCAGATTCACTATTTCATGGCCACATAGTATGAGTAAAGAGACCAGAGATTAAATAAAAAAGAGACCTGATACCCCCACGGGAAGAAGAAGCCATGAGACCAGTGGAGACACAGTGTGTAGTACAAAAGAGCAGCGTCGTTCCTGTAGGTGATTATCATTTTTCTTATTTTGCAGCACCTTGGACCCTTTTAGAATGTTTTATAAAGCAGTGGACAACTCTTTTATGGGACTGTTTTACAGTTCTATTCACCAATATCTTTTCAACATGTGTGCAAGCGTGCAATCAAGACTTTGCTCAAATTGTATTTTATTTGCAACACAGTATTAATTTAATCCAGTTTAGCCAATGCAGGAAAGTGTAAAGTGCACAATATTCCCTTTTACGAAGGCCAGGGGACCATTTCAGCATGTCAACATATTTTGTGGGTCATGAATAACCTTCCCTTTGTTTGGTCTGCAATCCCCCAAGCTATGAACATTCTAGAACACTGAGCATTATCCATAATTTCAAGAAAGAACATGACAACCAGTGACCTCGGAGAACATGTAGTGTTCTCCTAACCTTAGTGTTGACTAGGCAGGAGTCCAAAATATATTGACTACACACTGCCTAATGCCAGGGTGGGAGGAGGATACAATTAGACCTTTGTTTGGAAACAAAGTGATTTTATTGTCATAAAGTGTTTGAAGATAGGGAAGCGAAGAGAGAGAAGGCGATATTACATGTTATCCTTTCACTGTGTTTCCTGTACATAGTGCGGCAAAAAACAGAAGCTTGGTCTGTCTACTTCCATGTGAGGTCACAGCAGAACACAAGGTCCATTCATGATGAGGTACGCTTGGGGAAAATGGTGTAATGATTACTAGAAAAGGGAAAAAACTTGTTTGTAAAGCTGTTGAGAAGTGACATCTACAAGCTTCCATCTATAACATTACAAGAGGTAAGCTTAAAAAAGGCCTTTCCCACTCATCTGAAGAGCACATCCTGTAATGAATACGCATTTGTAGCAAATCATTTGCTCTATTTGTTAAAGGGATTATGTGGGACTTTTTTCTATGGGGCTAAGCAATTATCGGCAGGTATTTGCTAACTACCTGTCTGTTCAGCATTGCCATGATCTCTCCAAGTGATTCTCCGCAATCTCTCGCCGGCATTTCTCCTGCTTCCTTAGATGCCACATCGACATTGCAGTTCCTTCTCTTTCGCTCTGCTCTGTCAACAGGGCATCATCGTTACAGAAGTCATATTGATTGAAAGATGGCTCCCCGCTGCATTAGGCTAAGCTAGCTGTCAATCAACATGACGACAGAAGTGAGGCCCCGTCGACATAACAGAAGAGAAAGAATTGCTCTGTCAACATGACATCACAGGAAGTAGGAAAATTGCCGCCAGGAGCTGGTAGAGATCATCACACAGCAGAACAGGAATGTAGTTACTAGCTATCAACCAATAAGTGTTTGGCCCCATAGAAAAAATTAAGTCCCACCAAACCCCTTTAAACAGTGTTTTGTAAGTAATATAATAAATAATTGTGGGTCCCACCTTTTATAAAAAATAAGAAAAGTTGCAGACTGCATTAGTTAAACATAGAGATTGAAGACCTACTCTTAGGAGAGGGTATCAGATCGGTGGGGGGAGCTTCAATGGGATCTGAGCTGCAGCACCTGAGAACGTCCACCACATACTGTGTATGGAGCGGTTGCTGTAAACTGATAGGTGGAGGTGCCAAGGGGTTGGACCACCACCAATCTCATATTGATGACCTATTGTAAAGCATAGGTCATCAATATCTAGTTCTTGGAAACTTCCTTTATTTTCACACAGGCCTCCAGACAGTGTTAGCTTTACACTCCTTTCCAGGACTCACACGGTGAACTATATTTACAGTTCCACTTTTCAACACAACTTGCTGGACACAGGAGGGTCACTAATACCCAAGGCCCTATTCCTGAGAACCCTTCCTCAGCTGGCCACTTCGACCATTATTCAACTCAGTCCGCTACATTACACAACTGAACCCACCAGGTCATGCTACAGGACTCAGGGCAGCTAGACTACTACTACTCCCACCCAGGCAGGTATCCCACATAGACCCACCTTGGCTTAACTGCTGCCTTTCCCAGGTTTATATTTAGCACCACCCAACTGACCTTGGCTTTCAGCAAGCCTTGATCTCTCACAGCCCCAGCAGACTCCCCAGATCACTCTAGGCTTAGCCCATGCTACTTTTACTTATGACAGCACACAGATGTCTGCAAGCTATAAATTATCCCAGCTCACGACTCTCAAGCACCAATAACTCTCTAGGTCAGTTCACCGCATTCCTGCAAAATTTTGAAAGCACTTGTGCTAAGGGTGCCATACCTTGGCAAGATGTTTTTCATAACAGCAATCTTTAAAGCACCACTCCAGCTACAAATGAAATTCCCCTGCCCCTTGTCTCATACTCACCTGCCGCATCCTTCATAATTTTTCAGCCTCGCTCCCGCCATCTCCAGCGGAAAGTGATCTACTGGCAGCTCCAGTGATTCATGGAGCTCCGCAGAGGTCACTTCTCAATACAAGTCTATGAGAGCCTTGTTCTGGCACTCATAGATTTGCATTGAGAGCTTAGTAGAGGAGTATGGTCGAAATGTTGTATATATTTAATGGCAGAATAAAGGCAAGAATTTGATTCTACACCCTGGACTGGATGCTGTTCCTTTGCTCTTCTACTACATGTTTATTCCAAGTGGGTTCCTTAGGACTCTGAATGGGCGTCCTCCATTAACTGGTGACGTCAGCCAATTTTTGTATTCTAGATTGCATTGAGAGCTTGTGACAGAGCTTCTGACTTCCGGCCAGTCAGAAGCTGCGCTCACAAGATGGTGCCGCCGGTCCGGGGCGTTGCTGAAAAACGGTGAAGACGCCGGAGGGTGAGTATATGACCAGGGGAACGGGGCATACATTTAAAGCACCACTTCAGGGCTGAAAAAAACTCGCAGGAGTGGTGCTCCATCCACCATCCATACTGCTAGTTCCAGCCCCCTAAATCTGTACTCTGTCCAAGGGCAAAACATTATGGCATCATGGAAAATAATCCTTAAAAAAGCAAAGTTTTGGAAGGCTTTTGTGGTGCCCATAAAATCTGCCAACTTTCAGGAGTCTCCTTGACATTCTTGGAGAGTTAGCAAGTATGGTTTTCTACATGCTTTGTGTGGCACTTTTCAGATGTAGCAAATTGCAATGCGATATCAAGAGAAAACTTGGTGACCCTTTATGCAACATCTCCAGGGGTCCCAAATAACACAATGTTGCCATCAATACACCACTTTCTTTCTGTTGAGCAAGTCACTCTGTCCTCTAGCCGAATGTTTTTTCATGTCAGACAAGCCATTCTGACCTCTAGCTCACTGATGCTCTCTAATTAACAAGCACAGTCAGGCCTTCAGCTTACTCAAGCATCAAAGATGCCCTGACCTAACTGTTTATAAAGGCTAAATGCAGGTCTAATTGGCACAATACACATACAATCCACATCAAAACAAAGCAGACTTCTATCAGCAACTCTCTGTCCCTCCTGCCCTTCTAGTGGGGCAGTGCTCAGATGTTACAATACACATGCCCATCAGCATTAAGTTTTTCCTGTTTAAGAAGTTGAAGTCATAATTCCTTAACCCTTTTACACCCCAAGGCTGTTTGCACCTTAATAACCAGGCCAATTTTTACAATTCTGACCACTGTCACTTTATGAGGTAATAACTTTGGAACGCTTCAGCAGACCCCACTTATTCTGATTATTTTTTTGTGACCTATTGTCCTTCATGACAGTGGTAAAATGTATTTGATATGACTTGAGTTTATTTGTTGAAAAAAAAGGAAATTTGGCAAAAAAAATTGAAAATGTAGCAATTTTCAAATCTGAGAAATAGGTTACACAAAATAGTTAATAAATAACATGTCCCACATGTCTACTTTACATCAGCACAATTGTTGAAACAAAATTTTTTATTGTTAGGAATTTATAAGGGTTGAAAGTTGACCAGCGATTTCTAATTTTTCCAGTAAAATTTACAAAACCACTTTTTTTAGGGACCACATCACATTTGAAGTGACTTTGAGGAGCCTATATGACAGAAAACACCCAAAAGTGACACCATGCTAAAAACTGCACCCCTCAAGGTGCTGAAAACCACATTCAAGAAGTTCATTAACCCTTCAGGTGCTTCACAGGAACTGAAGCAATGTGGAAGGAAAAAATTAACAATTACATTTTTTTCACTAAAATGTTACTTTTGACCCAATTTTTTTATTTTACCAAGGGTAACAAGAAAAAATGGACCCCAAAATTTGTAGTGCAATTTCTCCTGAACATGCCAATACCCCATTTATGGGGAAAAACACTGTTTGGGTGCATGGCAGGGCTCAGAAGGGAAGCAGCGCCATTTGACTTTTTGAATGCAAAATTTGTTGGAATAATTAACTGACACCATGTTGCATTTGGAGAGTCCCTGATGTGCCTAAAAAGTGGAAATGTAGCACCCTGAGGATTCGGCTGCTACAGGGGTATTGCACCTCAACCCAGAGGTGTGATATTCCACTCCCGGGTAAGGAAGGAGTGTGGAACTGAGCTCAGATAGACTGCATGCACTACATACATCCCATTCCAGAGGAGCAGGCCGACGGTACTCCCACTTAGAAATGTGCAGGTACAACCGAGCCTGTTCCTGGCTGGAGTGGGAGGGGGGTGGTACATCCCATGTAGTGTAGGGGTAGATAGGGGGAGCAGTCTGGGTAGTGATAGGAGCTCATTGGGTGCTGGTCACCTGAGCTCACACATAGAGGGATATATAAGGAGGGCACCAACTTAGATCAGGGTCAGACGCTGAGAACAAGTCAGTTGGAGAGGAGAGAGAAGGAAACAGCAGCCCTGGAGAGAGAGAGAGTGGAGCAGAGAAAGACCCAGAGGGGGAAGACTGAAGGGACCCAAGAACCCAAATTAGAGCACCGGGTGAGGAGTCAGCAAGAGGGTACCGGAACCCAAGCTGGTGGGGGCAAAGACATTCCCCAGCCAGAGACCGGAGACCGTGGGCAGTGTCTGTCACGGTCACCCACCACATTCACCCCGAAGGCACACCACATGAAGGGTCAGGGAACCCAGGGCCAAGGGTGTCCCAAAAGAAGGCCCGAGGGAGCTGGACCTAGGTGGATCACTGGTGGGGACGGCTGAAGAAAGGACAGAGGGAGAGCTCAGGGCCACGCTCCGGACTTGTTTGGGGGTTGGCCGGATCCAGGACCTGGTGGACGCAGCACGGCTCGGGTGGTCACTAACAGCTGGAGTGACCGAAACATCCGCAGTAAGTAAACTCCCTTAACTGCACAACCCGAGTCTGTCTTCATTGCCGGCTGCACCGCACCACCACAACCCCCATCCTCTGCGCCTGTCCCCTCTGAGGCTATACCCCTCCCGTTGGGGGTTATCCCACCAAGCTGCGCATCCACCATCAGCCTCAGCGGACCCTGCTGCAGCGGCGGCCACAGTGACCGCATCACAACGGGTGGCGTAGTCGACACAAAAGAACTGTAGTAACATCTGTAAAGCTGCCACATAACACTTAGCTTGACGCCCTGGGCACGGGACCGGGTCACAGCCGCTCGGAGACTACAACCCCCCATCTGATCCGGTGCTGGGTATTCCCCTCAAAAAGGAATATGTCCCAGGGGGCGCGTCAACTTTGGCGTAGTCGGCAGGATTACGTGCCCGCAACACCCGGGTACTGCGTGCCTGAAGAAAAGTGCAAGTTTACCTCAGAAAGAAGTCTCCCGCCGGTTCCGGAGGGTCCACGCCATCGGACTCCATCACCAGTCGTTTCCCGCCGATTGTCCGCCATTTCCAGCTTGTTCCCGCCATCTGCAGAGTTTCCCGCCACTGGGCGACGCTTCCCGCCAAAACCGCAGATTTCCCGCCTTGGAAGAGCAGCGGACGCCATTATGGGCGTGCCAAAGGAGGGCAAGAGGCCACATCCCATCGTGGGCCGGGACAGAAAATGGCGCCAAAAGTGGAAACCGCCCCCACCAACAGAGACTGTGATGCTGGAGGTGTCTGTCAGCGTGAAAGAACTCCCCCTGGAGCTGACAGTCACCGAGTTGCCCCGGGACCGCCCTCGAAGTGGGAGGAGACGAAAGAAAAGAGAAAAGATGGGTGTCGCTTGGAGCAGTCTAGAACGAGCGCACCCGGAGGCAAGGTGTCCAGAGCGAGAGCACCCGGAGTCGAGGAGAGGAAGAGTAGACCCGGGAATGGAGCGGCAGCAGCGCAGCACCGGCCCGCTGGCCAGGAGCCTGCAAAAAGAAGAAAGAGGAGAGCAGAGCAGCACCGACCCGATGGTCAGGAGCCTGCTGGAGTCAACAACCCCGCTAGGCTTAGCGGAGATCCTGGCGCAGCTTCCCCGAGATCGGGAGTGCGCGCGGAGTGCCCTGGAGGGCCTCGCGGGAAGGATGGCCCGAGTGCAGAGGGAGATCCTGGCGGAGTGGGGCCGGGAGATGGCCCAGCAAGCTGGAACCCGTCCACGGAACCCGCTCCCTTGGAAGAAGACACCGACTGCCTCTGCGGATGACGCGGGAGGACCCAAGGCCGGAGACGGCGCAGAAGAGGGAGCGAGACGCATGGCAGCAGGTAAGGGGGACGCCTATACCCCATACCGGAAGACCGCTTATCTGCCCCAGCTCCCCGTCGCAGAGCCCGAAGGTCCCCCGGCCGTACCCGAGACCGCCATGACACCGCCACCGACTAGGCCCCGACCGGAAGCCGCCGTCGCGACCCCGGTGACGTCACGCGTCGTGACCCGGAGCGTGGCGAAGGAAGAGGAGCCTCCGGCCTGGTCGCAGGGCCTAGCGTTTCCGGGCGCCGCATCCCCAGCAGAGCCATCTACCTCCGCGGAGCCTCCGGCCTGGTCGCAAGGCCAGGTAGCCCAGGGCGCCACCGTGTCAACAGTTCCATTTACCTTCCAGATGCCCCCGGCCTGGCCGCAAGGCCTGGGTAACCTGGGCGCCCCCACCATCGCGCCCGCACCCGAAACACCAAGGGTGCCATATCTGGGAGAGGACCCCTTCAGCCAGCTGGCGTGGCCGGACGGGCGGCCTTTCATCTGGCCCGAAGAATTCTTGGAACTGGAGCGACAAAAGAAGTTAGGTCCCCTGTGTGAGCCCCTGATCCCGGCTCCAAAGCCCGTGACTCGGGTCTCGCCTCCACTAGAAGAAGCCCAATTCGTGTGGGACCCCACGGGAGAAGATTTGATGGGGTTCACCGGAGAGACTCGGGCAGCTGCAGCTGAACGCACAGAGTGTTGCCGTCAACAGCTGGCAGAGTTTCAGAGAGAACGGGAGGAGAGGCGGGTCAGAGAGCAATGGGCCCAGACCCGCAGCGCGGAGCAAAAGA
This sequence comes from Phyllobates terribilis, assembly GCF_046119375.1. Lineage (NCBI taxonomy): Eukaryota > Metazoa > Chordata > Amphibia > Anura > Dendrobatidae > Phyllobates > Phyllobates terribilis. The sequence continues at coordinate 170,622,311 of NW_027362763.1, forward strand.
GTCGGACCAGAAGGGACCCCTATGCAGCAAATCGTCCCCGTACCATCGGGACGGTAATAAAGTTTAATGCGCAGCATGGGTGGGGCTTCATAAAGGACCGGAACACCATGGGTGACGTCTTCGTTACCCGACGGGACGTCGAGTCCCACCTGCCAGAGGGTCACAAAGGCCGTGACCTCTACGTCGGTGACGAGGTAACGTTCACCCGGCACAAGTGTGCCAAGGGACCTTACGCCCTCCACGTGCATCGCCTGACAGAGGAGGAGTTGCGGTGTAGGGAGGAGGAGCCAGAAGACCCGGACGGGTTCAAGGCTAGAAGGTACTATGACTGAGATAGTACAAAGGACTGTATATAGTTACCTGTCGGGGTACCCAAGTAACCGTGGCTGCTTTAAAGTTTAGTCCCCGTTGGGACCAGTGAACAGTTTAACCCGTGTGTCCCCTACCCAAACCAGGCTGAGGACTGTGAGCAGCCATTCCCTTCCCTCTACCTGGCCGAGGACTGAGAGCGGCCAACTTCCAAATTCCCCTGTATATAGTTGCGCTTCCTAAAGCGCCCCCTACCGGTTTTATAGGAGAAACCATTTTTCTAGAAAGACTGTCGCACTTTTCCCGGACACACGTTGCACAGTGTCCGGAGGAGGAACCTGAAACCAGAGAAGTCTACGAGAATGTTTATATAGAAAAAAGTTTTATATATATATAATGTTTATATGTTTTATATGTTCATATAAAAATTTTGTATGTTTTGGTGTTTTGTCTTGCAGCCCGAGGACGTGCTGTGATTTACCAGGGGGGAATGTAGCACCCTGAGGATTCGGCTGCTACAGGGGTATTGCACCTCAACCCAGAGGTGTGATATTCCACTCCCGGGTAAGGAAGGAGTGTGGAACTGAGCTCAGATAGACTGCATGCACTACATACATCCCATTCCAGAGGAGCAGGCCGACGGTACTCCCACTTAGAAATGTGCAGGTACAACCGAGCCTGTTCCTGGCTGGAGTGGGAGGGGGGTGGTACATCCCATGTAGTGTAGGGGCAGATAGGGGGAGCAGTCTGGGTAGTGATAGGAGCTCATTGGGTGCTGGTCACCTGAGCTCACACATAGAGGGATATATAAGGAGGGCACCAACTTAGATCAGGGTCAGACGCTGAGAACAAGTCAGTTGGAGAGGAGAGAGAAGGAAACAGCAGCCCTGGAGAGAGAGAGAGTGGAGCAGAGAAAGACCCAGAGGGGGAAGACTGAAGGGACCCAAGAACCCAAATTAGAGCACCGGGTGAGGAGTCAGCAAGAGGGTACCGGAACCCAAGCTGGTGGGGGCAAAGACATTCCCCAGCCAGAGACCGGAGACCGTGGGCAGTGTCTGTCACGGTCACCCACCACATTCACCCCGAAGGCACACCACATGAAGGGTCAGGGAACCCAGGGCCAAGGGTGTCCCAAAAGAAGGCCCGAGGGAGCTGGACCTAGGTGGATCACTGGTGGGGACGGCTGAAGAAAGGACAGAGGGAGAGCTCAGGGCCACGCTCCGGACTTGTTTGGGGGTTGGCCGGATCCAGGACCTGGTGGACGCAGCACGGCTCGGGTGGTCACTAACAGCTGGAGTGACCGAAACATCCGCAGTAAGTAAACTCCCTTAACTGCACAACCCGAGTCTGTCTTCATTGCCGGCTGCACCGCACCACCACAACCCCCATCCTCTGCGCCTGTCCCCTCTGAGGCTATACCCCTCCCGTTGGGGGTTATCCCACCAAGCTGCGCATCCACCATCAGCCTCAGCGGACCCTGCTGCAGCGGCGGCCACAGTGACCGCATCACAACGGGTGGCGTAGTCGACACAAAAGAACTGTAGTAACATCTGTAAAGCTGCCACATAACACTTAGCTTGACGCCCTGGGCACGGGACCGGGTCACAGCCGCTCGGAGACTACAACCCCCCATCTGATCCGGTGCCGGGTATTCCCCTCAAAAAGGAATATGTCCCAGGGGGCGCGTCAGAAACACCCTACAAGTGACCCCATTTTGGAAACTAGACCGCTCAAGGAACTTATCTAGATGTGTGGTGAGCACTTTGAAACCCCAGGTGATTCACAGAAGTTTATAATGTAGAGCCGTGAAAATAAAAAATCTAATTTTTTCCATAAAAATGATCTTTTAGCTCCAATTTTTTTTATTTTCACAAGGGTAACAGGAGAAATTGGACCCCAAAAGTTGTTGTGCAATTTTTCCTGAGAACGCTGATACCTCCATATGTGTGGGGAAACCACTGTTTGGTCGCACGGCAGGGCTCAGAAGGGAAGGAGTGACGTTTTGAAATGCAGAAGTAGCACCCCGAGGGTTCGGTCGCTACAGAGGTATTGCATCTCACCCAGAGGTGTGATATCTCACTTCCAGGTAAGGATGGAGTGTGGCTCAGGACCCTAACACCCACATGCACTACACCACATTTCCGGGGGACAGGGCGACAATGCTCCCAAGAGTGAGCACAACTGCCCCTGTCCCTGGCTGGAGTGGGGGGAGGGAACACCTAGAAAGGGGGAACCCGGTAGTGTGTGGGTGGGGAGAGTAGATTCTGGGTGCACTGAAAAGTAGGAGTATATAAGGTGGGCACCATCTTGGAGTCACAGAGAAGAGAAGAGAGAGGGGAGAGCAGGGAGAGGAGAAGGCTGGGAGCAGGGGCTCTGCGCGGGCTCTGCTCCGCAGGCAGGCCAAGTCTCAAGGCCTGAGCCTGGAGAGAGAAAACAGAAGGAGAGAAATGGAGGAGGCTCCAGGAGTGGAGTGAAGGACGGGCCAGTCGCCACCGTATGCCCGCCGCTACCAGAGTAGGGGGGTCAGGCCAAGAAAGGGAACCGGATCCCTCATCTAGTGGAGGAGAGCAACTACCTTCAGCTAGTAACCGGAGGCCGTGTTGCACGTGTTACGGCCCCTCACTACACCCGTTAGGAAGGCACCATATAGGGCCCAGGGAAACGGAACATACGTTTGCCCGCCAAGGCTCAAGGCAGCTGGACAGAAACGTGGTCAATTGTGGGGTACGACGGGCCAGAGAAAGGACACACGAAGGGGGTCCTGAAAAGCATTCCAAAGGTACCTGGGAGTTGGCCGAGCCCCTCACCTGGTGAGCACAGTACGACGTGGGTAGCCATTACCTGCAGAAGTGGCTTGGAGTGTAAAACTGTGAGTAAAGACCCTGGACTGCATCACTGGACTCTAAGTCATTACTGTTGCTCCCGCGCACCATCACCCCCATCATCTACACACGCTGCCCTGAGGCCATACTCCTCCCGTGGGGAGTTATACTACCCTCTGCTGCGCACACAACATCAGCCTCAGCGGTCTGCCCCGCAGCGGCGGTTCATAGTGACCGCAATCCACGGGTGGCGTAGTCGGACATTTAAACATTAAAAACAAAGTAAACAGATCCGCCACTGGTTTGACCACCCTGAGCCACGGGACCAGGTCGCCACCACGGAGACTACAACCCCTGCCATTACACAGAGACCCGGGGGGCGCATCACAGACTTTGATGGAGTGGTCTGCGGGCGTCATGTTGTAGCGTCAGCGTCTCTGCCTCCTGCCCGGCAGAGACACCGCTCCCCTTACCGCCGCGGCCCTGGTTTGGCATCTCCTGCTCCTTCCTCCTGCTCCAAGCTGTGTGTGCCCGGGGTGCGCGCACCGAGCGCAGATCTCCGGGCACTGCTGTTAGGGCATGTGCGCACGCACTCCCTGTTTCTTAAAGGGGCCGTCCTAAATGTCCCCAGCCAATGACCAGAGGACATCTGCGATATAAGGCACCTCCTCGAAAATGGAGGTGCCTGCGCAATGTTGTAGTTTGTTTTCTAAACACTCTCTCCAGCCCTCAGGTCCCAGTGCTTGCCCGCCAGCCTGTCTATCAGCCGTGCCTGCCAGTCTGTCTATCAGCTGTGCCTGCCAGCCTAAGGTGCTTCGCAGAAAATTATAATGTTGAGTTGTGAAAATAAAAAAAATCACATTTTTTCCACAGAGGTGTTATTTTAGCCCCAATTTTTTTATTTTCACAAGGGTAACAGGAGAAAATGGACCTCAAAATCTGTTGTGCAATTTACGCTTATACCCCATATGTGGAGGAAAACCACTGTTTGGGCACACGGCAGGGCTCAGAAGGGAAGGAGTGACTTTTTGGAATGCAGACTTTGATGGAGTGGTCTGCGGGCGTCATGTCGCGTTTGGAGAGCCCCTGTGTGCCTAAACAGTGGAAATTCCCCACAAGCGACCCCATTTTGGAACTGATTTACTCTTTCCTGGTATGTGAATTTTATAATGTAGTGGCATACATACGTTGTGTAGAGTGCATCAGGTTGGTATACGTGAGTAGTGTAGAGTGCATCAGGTTGGCATACGTGAGTTGTGTAGTGTTCATCAGGTTGGCATACATCAGTTGTGTAGTGTTCATCAGGTTGGCATACGTGAGTTGTGTAGTGTTCATCAGGTTGGCATACGTGAGTTGAATAATCAACATGACTTACCAGATACTAGGTGTGTATTGATAAGCACTAGAAGTGACACATACATGGAATACAAAATATACATTTTATTAACAAAAAAATTAAAAACATATAAAACAGAAAGGAGAGGCTAAAAGAGAACACTAAGTGGTTTAAGGTAAGTATATTATGAGTACTGAACAATAAATAACATACGGTAATTGATAGGCAGCCTATTCAAAATTCATTACTGTAGTAAATATCCTAAGTGGGGGATGGAAATTTGCCTCAGAGTGCACTATATCATCAAGAATGTTTGCCAAAATCACAGAATCTCATAATAATGGGGAAAGAGAAAAGGGATGTAAAATTGATGTAGAAACTAATAGTAGCTGTAGGTAAAGTGCTTCAGTGCAATAAGGTAAATGCTTTATATCTCAAATATATCCTGTAGTGCAAATTTATTAGCAGCAAGTACTTATTCTGAAAACACAAGATAGTGGTTATATAGAAAGAATGTACATATGTCTCAATCCCATTAATTGAACTTGATGTAGAATAGTGAATTACTGTTCCTTTAAGAACTGTTTGCAGCAACCAAAGCCATAGCTATATATGCAGTGTAGTAGGCAAACCCATACTTGTTATGTGTGGCATTGGTTAAGCAAAAAATCTGTGCTGGTTGTTGCCATCCATATGATTAAACACAACATATAGCAGGCTGGTGATGGTTAATTTGTTATTTACCTTCTAAGTGAAAAACACAAGATCAGGGGTAAAGTAACTCCTCTGTGCCGCCCCGGCGCGCATGTTATGCCCAAGCTTCTTTGGGGGGCGTGTCTCTTTAATTGGCGGTGCCGCATTAAAGACATGATGCATCCATATGTCCAAGGTTGTTAAGTACCAGGCGACCTGGATGTATGGATACGTCTAAGTTAAAGGGAAGGTTTTTGCTATGTACGTATTCTGAGGGAAGCCTGAGGTAGGGGCTGAGACACAGGTTTCAGGGATTTGTCAGTTATTTGGCTGTGTGCTGTTGTTTCCATACAATTTATGTTTTATCACCAGGAGATTATCATTGCCTGGACTACGGCTCACATGAGCCCTGGTCCGACTACGCTTCCTCCTCTGGTAAGCAGCTCGCTGTCAATAGAGAATGTGCATAGAAAGCTGTGGTGTGGGCGGTGACAGCTTTCTGAGCTCTGCTAAATGCTAAATCTAAAAACTCTGATTGTGTCAGAACTGCTTCATCCCAGTAAACTAAGTGACACAAAAATGGAATCAGGATCTCTTTCCCTACATTATGCTGCTCTCAAAAGGTTTGTATTGCATTTTATGTTTAGAATTCTGACAGCTTAAGGTTCATTATTAGTGATGGGCGAGCACTAAAATGCTCGGGTGCTTGATGCTCGGGTCGAGCAAATTGGGATGCTCCAGTGCTCCACCCGAGCAACGAGCCCAATGTAAGTCTATGGGAAACTCGAACACTTTTCAGGCGGCTCCCCCCGGCGTTCTGCAGAGGGCCTAAAAATTGCCCAAATCGATGGGAACAGTGCTCAAATGACATGGGAACAGCATGGGGAAGACCCCTGGAAGCATTTCTGACTCCCAGGTCACTGCTGTCAACAACGTTGTCAGAGGTATTACGACACTTGTACTTTGACAAGCAGATCCGGCAGCTCCGGGTAGCTTTTGAGAAACCGCTGAACCCCGAGGTTAATCACATGGGCCAGGCATGGTACATGTGTGAGCTGGCCTCGCCTTAGAGCCACCACCAGGTTCTGGCCATTGTCACACACGACCATGCCTGGCTGTAGGTTCAGCTGTGTCAGCCACAGATCTGCCTGCTCTTGCAGAGCTGTCCATAACTCTTCAGCATTGTGCGGTTTGTCACCTAAGCATATTAGCTTCAGCACAGCCTGTTGCCGCTTGGCCGAGGCAGTGCTGCAGTGAATCCAGCTTGTGACTGATGTGGTCATTTTGGAGATGGAGGCTGAAGAGAAGGAGGAGGCTGAGAAGGATGAGCTGCAGGAGCTGTAGACTGTGGGGGCAACCCTCATTGACCTAGAGCCCGAAATCCTCGGTGTTGGGAAGATGTGTTCCGTCCCAAGGTCCGACTGGGTCCCGGCTTCCACTATGTTAACTGAGTGTGCCATCAGCGAGATGTACCATCCCTGCCCACAAGCACTTGTCCACGTGTCCGTGGTTAGGTGGACTTTCCCTGTAACTGCATTGTTGAGGGCACGGCTAATGTTGTGGGAAACGTGCTTGTGTAATGCGGGGACGGCACACCAGGATAAATAGTGGCGGCTGGGGACCGAGTGCCGAGAGACTCCCGCCGCCATCAGGTTGCGAAAAGCTTCCATCTCCACGAGCCTAAAAGGCCACATTTCGAGCGCAAGCAGTCGCGAAATGTGGGAATTTAGTAATGTGGCCTGTGGGGCGTCTGCTGCGTATTTGTGCTTCCGTTCCAAGGACTGTGGTATGGACAACTGAACTCTGCGCTGGGACAAGGACGTGCTTGCTGATGGTGCTAGTTGAGGGTGTGCAACGACAGGTGCAGGGCAGGAGGCGTCTTCGCATGCACCATGGACAGGGTATTGGTTTGCACGCACAACAGCGGAAGAAGCAGTGGTGTCACCAGCAGACACGGTTCCTGGACCCTGGGGCACGGCCCACAAAGTCGTGTGCTTTGCTGCCATGTGCCTGATCATGCTGGTGGTGGTGAGGCTGGTAGTTTTGCTACCCCTGCTGATGCTGGCCTGGCAGGTGGTGCAAATGGCCTTTTTTGGGGTTATCGGCAGAGTCTTTAAAAAACAACCAGACTCGGGAAGACCTAACAGTTGTACTGGCAACTTCCTTCGTGTTGGTGTTACGGGGAACGGTTGCGCGCCTTCTGTTTGCGGCCACCATACTGCTTTTTCCTGCCTGTTGGGGTGCTCTGCCTCTCTCCCCCTATGTGCAGCTGTCCTCGCTCTGCATGTCCTCCTGCCAGGTTGGGTCAGTTACTATATCATCCACGACCTCATCTTCCACCTCCGCACCCTGGTCCTCCTCCTGACTTTCTGGCAATTGTGTCTCATCATTGTCCACCTCTTGTGACACTTTCCCACCGTCGCCTTCGTGTGACCGTGGCAGCTCAAATATTTGGGCATCGCTACATGCGATCTCCTCTTGCCCCGCTTCAAGTGGACCAGGCGAGAGACCCGAATCTATAAATGGAAAAGTGAACAGCTCTTCGGAGTGTCCAAGTGTGGGATCAGTTGTCTCTGGGCACTTGGCATGGTGGAGAGGAAGGAGGACCAGGGTGAGGAATATGCGGTCCAGTCTCACAGCTACTGAGACTTGATCATGTGGAAGACAGGGTGGTGGTGGTGGCTAAGTGACTGGAAGCCTTATCTGCTATCCAACCAATAACCTTTTCACGCTGCTCTGTGTTCAATAGTAGTGTTCTGTGGTCCCCTATTAATTGGGGCAGGAAGGTCGAGCGAGAAGATGTGGGTGTTTGTTGTGGCACAATTTCAGCTTGCCCACAGCCTCGGCCTCTGCATGCACCATAACCATCACCATCACGTCCAGTTCCCCGTACCTTGCTACGTGCCTTGCCCATTTTAAATGGAGGACAATATCTTCGACGCTCACTACAAATGGGTGAATTTGGAGCGAACTTATATGTGATCCGTGTGACGAAAAAAACACAGTTTTAAATAGCTGGCCTGTAGGTAACTATTTTTAACAGCGCCAACCTCGTGTCAATCAGTTCACTGACACACTGCAACAAAATTTAAATGGAGGCCAGAAATGGCAATATTCTCAGCGCATTTATATATGACCCGTGTGACGGACAAACCACAGTTTCGAATAGCTGGATTTTTATTGCTGTAATATGGAAAGGACCTGGCTGTATTGTGCAGTGCCAACAAGCAAATGGTGCAGATAAACTGTGTTCTCTGGATTGCTTTTTAAGCAAATAATCAGGATTAAGATAAAAAAAAATATTCCTGGCCCCTGATACCTGGGCCTATTTCTATCTGTAAAAGCATCAGCAGACAGAACTGGAATGGACCTTCTTGCTATGTGCACTGCAGTCTGCTATATACCCTGCCTGCCTGCCTAGCACTGATATCTCTGCAGCTGGATTAGTCCTCAGAAGGACTGTTAGTTGAGATGGATATGTGTCTCTAATATAGTCTGTATACCTACACTAACTAGAAACAAGCAAATCTCTCCCTAGCTCAGCAGCACCTCTCCCTACACTGCCTGATTGCGTAGTAGACTGTGACGAGCATGGTGGCGCCAGGTCTGATATAGACCTGATGATGCTGTGCGGCCAGCCAATCACTGTAATGCCACAACCAACATGGCTGTGGTATTACAGTGTGTGGCAGACAATCCCTGCATGTTGATTGGTGCTCTAAAGAGGGCCAAACATGCAGGGAGGGGACCCGAGCTCCCTCCAAGCAACCCCGGAAATACTCAGCGAGCACCGAGCATCTCTACCAGTGAGAGGCTCGGGCGAGCGCCGAGCGTAGCGAGCAGTGAGATGAACGGGCGAGCACCGACCAGTAGCGAGCATGCTCGCCCATCACTATTCATTATACACATTAGATGAAAAACGCTTGTCAACGGCCCAGAATAAATCTTGGACTGCATTGGCCAATATTGTTTTTTTTCAGCTACTGATACCACCAGTGCTTTCAACGGCTGAAAAAAATGCAACATCTTGAACCAGAGTTTTCAATGATTTAGGGTTCCGGGTTCGTCAGTGGGTTATTGGTCGAACAAACAATTTCAATGTAACAATCGATGATCGCTCTTTATCTAATCTGTGTGGGCTCTGTTTAATTCTATTTTTTTTATTTGCAAATGTAAAAGGATTACCCATCATAAGGAGATCCCAATCACATTATAAGAGCTCATGTAATATTGAGGCCATAGTTCAAATATACCGTGTATAATCCCAGCCACATGACTGGGAGCCGCATATCATGATTTATCTCAAGATATGCACACTGATTATATTAAAATGCAGCCGCTAAATCTCTTACTCCATCCACTCAAATTATATGAACACAGTTACATACTCTTATTTTCCTCTGACCTCTTGGATGCAAAATGAGATTAAGAGTAAACCAATATTTCTCAGAACATATATAATTTTACCATGGAAAATTAGATTTTCTGCAGAAGTACCGTATATTCTGTATCTTAAATCATCAGGAGCCATTCATCTGGTGGTTCAGAGAGGCGACACAACTTCAACTGCAGAGAAGCTATAAGAAAATTGTTCACGCTTTGGTTCAGCAATATACAGTATCTATCTATCTATCTATCTATCATCTATCCATCTACCTAGACAAACAGCAACTGAAGGCATTAGTCCAAAAATAGTGTCACAGAGTGGTTTATTTAGCCCATACTGGGACCGTTCCGGTTCAGATGTGTGAACCTTCTTTAAGCAATGACAAGGTGCATGTGCTATGTACAGTGAAGGAAATAGTTATTTGATCCCTTGCTGTTTTTGTAAGTTTGCCCACTGACAAAGACATGAACAGTCTATAATTTTAAGGGTAGGTTAACTTTAACATTGAGAGATAGAATATCCAAAAAAAAAATCAAGAAAATCACATTGTATAAATTAGATAAATTTATTTGCATTTTGCAGTGAGAAATAAGTATTTGATCCCCTACAAACCATTATGAGTTCTGGCTCCTACAGACCAGTTAGACGCTCCTAATCAACTTGTTACCTGCATTAAAGACAGCTGTCTTACATAGTCACCTGTATAAAAGACTCCTGTCCACAGACTCAATTAATCAGTCAGACTCTAACCTCTACAACATGGGCAAGACCAAAGAACTTTCTATGAATGTCAGGGACAAGATCATATACCTGCACAAAGCTGGAATGGGCTACAAAACCATAATTAAGACGCAGGGTGAGAAGGACACAACTGTTGGTGCAATAGTGAGAAAATGGAAGAAATACAAAATGACTGTCAATCGACATCGATCTGGGGCACCATGCAAAATCTCACCTCGTGGGGTATACTTGATCATGAGAAAGGTGAGAGATCAGCCTAAAACTACACGGGGGGAACTTGTTAATGATCTCAAGGCAGCTGGGACCACAGTCACCAAGAAAACCATTGGTAACACATTAAGCCTTAAAGGTTTAAAATCCTGCAGTGCCCGCAAGGTCCCCCTGCTCAAGAAGGCACATGTGCAGGCCCGTCTGAAGTTTGCCAATGAACACCTGGATGATTCTGTGAGTTATTGGGAGAAGGTGCTGTGGTCAGATGAGAAAAAAATTGAGCTCTTTGGCATTAACTGAACTCGCCGTGTTTGGAGGAAGAAGGATGAGTACAACCCTAAGAACATCATACCAACTGTTAAGCATGGTGGGGGAAACATTATACTTTGGGGGTGCTTTTCTGCAAAGAGGACATGACGACTGCACCGTACTGAAGGGAAGATGGATGGGGTCATGTATCGCGAGATTTTGGCAAACAACCTCCTTCCCTCAGTAAGAGCATTGAAGACAATGACCCAAAACATACAGCCAAGGCAACAAAGGAGTGGCTCAAAAAGAAGCACAGTAAGGTCATGGAGTGGCCTAGCCAGTCTCCAGACCTTAATCCCATAGAAAACTTATGGCGGGAGTTGAAGCTCCGAGTTGCCAAGCGACAGCCTCAAAATCTGAATGATTTAGAGATGATCTGCCAAGAGAAGTGGACCAAAATTCCTCCTGACATGTGCGCAACCCTCATCATTAACTAGAAACAATGTCTGACTGCTGTGCTTGCCAACAAGGGTTTTGCCACCAAGTATTAAGTGTTGTTTGCCAGAGGGATCAAATATTTATTTCTCACTGCAAAATTCAAATAAATGTATCTAATTTATACAATGTGATTTTCTTGATTTTTTTTGGCTATTCTATCTCTCAATGTTAAAATTAACCTACCCTTAAAATTATAAACTGTTCATGCCTGACAGTGGGCAAACTTACAAATACAGCAAGGGATCAAATACTTATTTCCTTCACTGTATTTATAAGCAAAGTGATTAAGAGCATAATTGTACATAATTTACAAACGAACATATAAAGTACAGTTCCAAAATAATAATAAGATAAGCACAAATAAAGTCAAGTGAACATACATAAAATTGAAAATAAGTGAAAAAAATTGCAATATCATAATATTTATATAAAGTGCGAAGTGCTCTTGTACAGATAAGTACCAGGTGAAAATGACATTCATTAATTTAAAACAGATGACTTACCTTATAGTATAAGGAAACATAATGTCAACAGTTATAATCAAAGACTGATGATCTCGGGATCCTAGTTAGCCCACTGCGCATGTCAGGAAAACAAGGAAGGTAAATATATCGCGTATGCGCAAATGCAATGACGCATGAAGTCATGGGCACCATCTAGATTCTAGAAAGAGGTTTAAAGTACAATGCGTATGTCCGCTCTTACATAGCGGCGTTAAAGAGATATGAGGAGTCAGTGCAGTATTCAAAATGAGGCTTGAAGAGATAGATGATGCCATATTGTAAGAGGGCAATACTACAGTGGCATGTAAACGTTTGGACAGCCCTGGTCAAAATCACTCTTATTGTGAACAGTTAAGCAAGTTGAAGATGAAATGAGCTCTAAAAGTCAGTGATTTGAAGAATTTCATAAGAGATGCTTTTCAAGAAATTAATACCCAAACAGACTTGTGCAAAAAAGTTTGTCGAAGCGTAAGAGGCAGACTTCAAAGCTGTGCAAATTGTAATGGAAAACAGTTTGAGCACCTGCGTTGATAAAATGTAAGGGTTTTTGCATTATTGTTCAGAATAAAATTTAATTGTCAATGTTATGCTTGTGTTAGTAAATCTAATTTTATATATAAATCAGAATAAATGTTATTATTTTCTGTCCACCTACTTTTGGACCACCCTGTATATATACAGTACAGACCAAAAGTTTGGACACACCTTCTCATTTAGAGATTTTTCTGTATTTTCATGACTATGAAAATTGTACATTCACACTGAAGGCATCAAAACTATGAATTAACACATGTGGAATTATATACTTAACAAAAAAGTATGAAACAGCTGAAAATATGTCTTATATTCTAGGTTCTTCAAAGTAGCCACCTTTTGCTTTGATGACTGCTTTGCACACTCTTGGCATTCTCTTGATGAGCTTCAAGAGGTAGTCACCGGAAATGGTTTTCACTTCACAGGTGTGCCCTGTCAGGTTTAATAAGTGGGATTTCTTGCCTTATAAATGGGGTTGGGACCATCAGTTGTGTTGTGCAGAAGTCAGGTGGATACACAGCTGATAGTTCTACTGAATAGACTGTTAGCTGCTTTTTTCTTTCCATAATACAAATTATAAGTAAAGAAAAACGAGTGTCCATCATTACTTTAAGAAATGAAGGTCAGTATGTCCGAAAAATTGGGACAACTTTGAATGTGTCCCCTAGTGCAGTTGCAAAAGCCATCAAGCGCTACAAAGAAACTGGCTCACATGAGGACCGCCCCAGGAAAGGAAGACCAAGAGTCACCTCTGCTTCTGAGGATAAGTTTATCCGAGTCACCAGCCTCAGAAATCGCAGGTTAACAGCAGCTCAGATTAGAGACCAGGTCAATGCCACACAGAGTTCTAGCAGCAGACACATCTCTACAACAACTGTTAAGAGGAGACTTTGTGCAGCAGGCCTTCATGGTAAAATAGCTGCTAGCAAAACCACTACTAAGGACAGGCAACAAGCAGAAGAGACAAGTTTGGGCTAAAGAACACAAGGAATGGACATTAGACAAGTGGAAATCTGTCCTTTGGTCTGATGAGTCCAAATTTGAGATCTTTGGTTCCAACCACCATGTCTTTGTGCGATGCAGAAAAGGTGAACGGATGGACTCTACATGCCTGGTTCCCACCGTGAAGCATGGAGGAGGAGGTGTGATGGTGTGGGGGGGCTTTGCTGGTGACACTGTTGGGGATTTATTCAAAATTGAAGGCATACTGAACCAGCATGGCTACTACAGCATCTTGCAGCGGCATGCTATTCCATCCGGTTTGCGTTTAGTTGGACCATCATTTATTTTTCAACAGGACAATGACCCCAAACACACCTCCAGGCTGTGTAAGGGCTATTTGACCAAGAAGGAGAGTGATGGGGTGCTACGCCAGATGACCTGGCCTCCACAGTCACCAGACCTGAACCCAATCGAGATGGTTTGGGGTGAGCTGGACTGCAGAGTGAAGGCAAAAGGGCCAATAAGTGCTAAGCATCTCTGGGAACTCCTTCAAGATTGTTGGAAGACCATTTCCGGAGACTACCACTTGAAGCTCATCAAGTGAATGCCAAGAGTGTGCAAAGCAGTCATCAAAGCAAAAGGTGGCTACTCTGAAGAACCTAGAATATAAGACATATTTTCAGTAGTTTCACACTTTTTTGTTAAGTATATAATTCCACATGTGTTAATTCATAGTTTTGATGCCTTCGGTGTGAATGTACAATTTTCAAAGTCATGAAAATACAGAAAAATATTTAAATGAGAAGGTGTGTCCAAACTTTTGGTCTGTACTGTATATATATATATATATATATATATATATATATATATATATTGTATATATGTTCATCTTTTACATTTTAAAAATTACAAAAAGTAAAATGGGCGGATGCAAAAGTTTGGGCACCCTTCCATCGTTAGTACCTAGTAACACCCCCTTTTGAAAGAATCACAGCTTGTAAACACTTTTTGTAGCCAGACAAGAGTCTTTAAATTCTTGTTTGAGGGATTTTCATCCATTCTTCCTTGGAAAATTCTTTCAGTTCTGGGAGATTTCTGGGTCGTCTTGCATACACTGCTATTTTGAGGTCTAGTCAAAGATTTTCAATGATGCTCTGATCAGGGGACTGTGAGGGCCATTGTAAAACCTTCAGCTTGCGCCTTTTGAGTTAGTCTATTGTGGATTTTGGAGTCAGTTTATAATCATTATCCATTTTTAGAAGTCATCCTCTTTTCAACTTCAGCTTTTTTACACATGGTGTTCTGTTTGCATCAAGAATTTGTTGAAATTTCATTGAATCCTTTCTTCCCTCTACCCGTGAAATATTCCCCGTGCCATTAGCTTCAACACAACCCCTAAGCATGATTGATTCACCTCCATGCTTAATGGTTGGCGAGATGTTCTTTTCCGGAAATTCTGTTCCCTTTTTTCTCCACACATACCTTTGATCATTGTGGCCAAAGAGTTCTACTTTAACCTCATCTGTCCACAGGACTTGTTTCCAAAATACATCAAGCTGGTTCAGATGTTCTTTTGCATACTTCTGACTCTGAATTTTATGGTGATGACGAAGGAGAGGTTTTCTTCTGATGACTCATCCATGAAGGCCACATTTGTGCAGGTGTCTCTGAACAGTAGAATAATGTACCACAACTCCAGAGTCTGCTAAATCTGTATGAAGGTCTTTTGCAGTCAAGCGGGGTTCTAATTTGCCTCTCTAGCAATCCTACGAGCAACTCTCACTGAAATTTTGCTTGGTCTTCCAGACCTTATCTTGACCTCCATTGTTCCTGTTAACTGCCATTTCTTAATTATATTTCAAACTGAGGAAAGGGCAACTTGAAAACGCTTTGCTATCTTCTTATAGTCTTCCCCTGCTTTGTGGGACTCCACCATTTTCATTTTCAGAGTGCTAGGCAGATGCTTAGAAGAACCCATAGCTGCAGTTTTTGGCATAAGTCTAGCGGAGGCTAGGTTTTTATAAAGCTGTGACATATGCATCGCCTAGCCTTTCCTAATGATGATAGTGAACAGGCCATAACCCTAACAGGCTAATTAAGGTCTGAAACCTTGGTCAAAGTTATCTAAGCTCTCAAATCTCCAAGGGTGCCCAAACTTATGAATCAGTACATTTTCCTTTTTGTAATTTTTAAAATGCAAAAAATGACAATATATATATTTTTTGCCTAAAATACAATGGAAATGTGTAATTTCTAACTTTAAGCCTTTTAGAGATCATTTCATCTTTAACTTGCTTAACTGTTCACAATAACAGTAATTTTGACCAGGGGTGCCCAAACTTTTACATGCCATTGTATTTTTTTTAAAAAAAAGCATTTTTTTTGCCTGTATTATGCCATACATTTGGCTAATAAATATGTCAATAATACTGCAACCCTTATAAAAATATATAGGCGTGCATGGGAGAAGGTACATCCCATAGACGCCAAACTATGCCAACTCATAATAAGCATACTTAATATGGAGAATACAAGAAGTTATGACGGCTTAAAAATATACATATTTTATTTTCAACATTAATTAGTACAGAGATACAAACAACATTTAGGGTAAAGTGCAAATTGATAGCAGCAGTAACCACTGGCATTTCAGCCCGTAATCATATCAATGGATTATACCCATGCACAATAGTAGAGCAAAAGGAATACAGCACAAATTAGTATAAAGCAGGCAGTTAGGCCAGTCCTATAATAAGATCAATAGTCAGTGCTATGTTTCAAATAGATAGTAAGGGACTAGACCAAATGCAATAGCGTGTATTTGCATGGATGACCAATGCTGTAGGGATGCCAATAAAAATTGCAGTGCAGGTAGATTTAATCGTTCTTACCAAGTTTTAGGGCCAGATGAAAGCCAGTAGTACAGAAGCACAATGGCGTGCCCCGACGCGCGTTTTGCGGCTACCAGCGGCCGCTTTCTCAAGGAGAAGTGAGGAATAGTGGAGGAAAGGGCCTCTTTTAACGCCATTATGTCGGTCACGTATGGCCTCGCGTGACCGATCACATGGGATGAGGGAGGGCGTGACTTGATGCTGGGAAGCGGGAATATGTATATTTTTAAGCCGTCATAACTTCTTGTATTCTCCATATTAAGTAATAAATATGTCAGTAGTATTGCCCTCTTACAACATGGCATATTCTATTTCTACCAGCCTCATTTTGTATACTCCTATGACTACTGCGTTTGTGTGTCCGTCTCGGAGTACTCTTCGAAAAATAATGCACGACAGAGCGCACGTTCACCCTGTTGGAACCATTATAGCCTATGGCCCCGTCAGTGCATATGTCCGAATTCCCCAACGGGGCCATAGAACGAGTGTCAGAACGAACACAGTGTGAAAGCACCCTAAGAGATTACAGTACAGTTGCAGATAGTGACTTACAGATGACGTTCATTCTGATTGAGTCATTCACTTTTCCCGTCTTTTCCATCTGGCCAAAATTGACATAACTTCTTCCAGCCAGGACTCGTCTGCAGAGATTACAACAAAGACACATTTGACTTCTCATATTTCCAGCACCGACCTCATCTATTACCAACCTGCACAATCTTCTCACCTACTACTGATACCCCAATTCTGAGCCGCTGCTGCCATATGTGTCCCCATTACTGCCTTAGCTGTGTGGCAAAAAAACTGTGCTCCTTGTACTGCCCCACATAGTAATACCACCACTGTGCCCCTTACAAAGTAAATGCCTCCTTTGTGTCCTTTAGATGGTAAAATTGCCCACTAGAAAATATGAATGCTTTGTGCCAGTGCCCTACAAAACAATGTCTACATTTTGCCCCTAGAAAGTAATAATGCCCCCATGTGCACCTTTGACGGTCACAATACTCTCACAGTGCCCCTATATCAATAATACTTAAGTGCCCACTGAACATTTAATAATGTCCCCTGATTCCCCCATGTACAGCTACCATATACACAATATGGTGGACCCACAGCTCCCCTATACATAGTATGATGTAACTGTTTCCCCAAAACACAGTATAATGACCCCCACAGTATCCCCCACACTGTATGATGACCTCCACATTACTCCACATTAGCCCCCACACTGTAAAATGACCCCTACAGTAGCCACCAAACTGTATAATGGCCTTCACATTAGTTCCAATACTGTGTAATGGCCCCTACACTGTACCACGGACACCTCAATAGTCCCCACACTGCAGGATGGCCCCCACATTAGCTCCCATACTAGATAATGGCCCTCAAACTGTATGATGGCCCCCACATTTTCACCCACACTGTATAATGGCCCCCATATTTGCACCCACGCTTCATAATAGCCCCACATTTTTACCCAAGCTGTATATTGGCCCCTACATTTGCCCCATGCTGTAAAATGGCCTTCACATTTGCATCTGCACTGTATAATGGCCTCCACATTTGCACCCAAGCAGTATAATAGCCACCTACTTTTACTCCCTTGCTGTATAATGGACCCCACATTTTCACCCAAGCTGTATAATGGCCCCTACATTTGCATCCACGCGGTATAATGGCCTCAACATTAGCACCCAAGCCTTATAATGGCCCCCACATTTGCACCCTAACTGTATAATGGCCTCCACATTTTCACAAAAGCTGTATAATGGCCCCAACATTTGCACCAACGCTGTTAATTGCCCCCACATTTGCACTCAATCTATATAATGGCCCCTACTCTTGCGCCCACACTGTATAATGGCCCCCACATTAGCACCCAAGCTGTATAATGGTCCCCACAATTGCGCCCATGCAGAATAATGGTCTCCACACCTGCACCCATGCAGTATAATTACCCCCACACTTTGAGAGTCCCCCCCCCACAGTTGTCCCCACACTGTATGAGGGTCTCCCACACTAGCCCTTACAATGTCCCCCATACTTTACATTGTTCTCACAGTCACACCACACGTTTTAATTAAAATTAAAAAACATCATTTACTCACCTAATCGAGGGTCCTTACGAGCCCTGTTGCAAAGCGCAGGTGCACGCATCAGAGTCCCGGGTCGGTGCTTCTGACACTGCATCCCCCTATCGTTCTTTAGGTCGCAGGCTTAAAGCAACCTGCAGGTTAACAGAAGGGGGAGCGGTAGTGCAGGGAGATATAGTTAGGGGTAGCGTAGCTACGGGTGGGCCTCTGTGACTACACCCCCTTACCCCTCTGGTAGCTACACTACTGGGAAGGACTGAGGCTAGAGAAAAAAATTATTTTGTGCTCAGCCTGCTGAGGAGAAGAATTGTTTCTTCTGATGTCACATACTTCTCCTCAGCTCTTGGAGGTATGTATGCTTATGATTCTGGTCTTCTGTCAGTTGAGACACAGGTCTCGGGAGAAGACCTGTGTCTTGACACATGACTAGGACAGCCTGCAGTTTTAATTACATGTCAAGGGCCATTTTATTACATTTCTAGAACCTCCTTAAGAGCTTTCGGTATTTATTCTAAAGCAAAACATACCAAGATATTGTGCAGTACTGAAAGTTTTGTTTTCCTATTGCAAATTCAAGCTTTCAACTTTGCAAATAAAATAATTGGTATCTCTAGAACAAAATATTCTGAATGTCAAGATAACACAGAAAGAAGTGCATGGTACACGTAACGCAGAACATAAAAACAGACATTTCATAATTTTAATGAGTTACAGGCAAACACAACCAGATTTCAGACTTTCACAGGCCAAACATCTCCACTTCCAAAATTGTTACAATACAGGTTTCCTCCCTTCTGGTGTGTCAGCACATCACAAATGGGGCTGGCTGTCAGAGGCAATTTATTAGCTAAATACATTTGCTAGTTTTATTATTTTATGCAATCACAACTAAAGAACTTTTTATCTCACTAGATAATTCCTTTAGTTAAAGGGGTTATTTGGTGAAAAACTACAAGTCAGCCATCACTTTATATGCCCACAGAATTGTGAATCCTCGCATCAAGTGCAATGCGCATTGTGAGGATTCTCTGGTGTCAGCGCCAGAAACGGCAGGCATCTGACAGCAAGTATGTGATATGTACTGTATACTCCTGGCCACAATCCAATTAGACTGTTGGATTGTGGCCAGGAGTATACATATCGCATACTTGCTGTCAGATGCCCACAGACTTGTATCGCATACTTGCTGTCAGTGACTGCAGACTTGTAGTTTTAGACTGGACAACCCCTTTAAATCTTTGAGAGTTCTGGAAACATACAATAATAAGCTACATACAACTTTATAACTATTCTTTTGCTCTAAAACATGTAAAATGAAGCAAGTTTGTAAATAGTCTACACTGGCTATCATTTTATATTGATAGCTTCTATACAGTATTTGTGTTCCATGGTAACAGACAACAATTAAGCCCTGTGTAGTCTGATGCTATAGTTACAGTGCCTTCAATGTGTCCCTTACTTCTTGCTTATCTATGAAAAGTATGTTAGTTATGGTCCTTTTACACTGTGTTTGAAGTGGTTGGTCTTATCCTTAGGGACCTTATTCAAAAGACCCCTGTTTACTTGGATGGATGCAAAAGTATTTGACGTCTCTCATCTATGGCTATCACTGCGCATACTGTTCTTTTTTTTTAAGTGTCTTATTGTTCAGAACATCCAATCCCAAGCAACACATTGTACCTGTGTTAATGTTTGCTCTTTGTCAGCTGGGAAATCGTTAAAGGGCAGAATATTGCACAATGCATTCTGAAGTACCATTCTGTAATCTGGTATAGCTTACCACGTCATGACTAAGGCTATGTGCCCACGATGCAGAAATGCTCCAGATTTTTCCTGAGCGTTTCTGCATCTCCCTGGCAGAAAAAACGCATGCGGATTGTACATGCGGATTGTACATGGGGATTGTACATGCGGATTGTACATGCGGATTGTACATGCGGATTGTACATGCGTTTTTCCTGCCAGGAACAAGCGGATGTGAAGCGTTCTTCACATGCATTTCCGCATGCGGGTTGTCAAGCGCTTTCCAAGCGATTTTAGCATCACTTGGAAAGTGCTTGACAACTTGGTCACACTATATAAATACATGCAACCGGCATGGATTTATATACTGTGACCGAAAGAATGGTAAAAAATAAAAAAATAAATCTATACTTACCTTCCGATGGCCCCCGGAGTCTTGCTTCGCTCCGTCCTGGCTGCCGGCAGATCGCGGTACACTGAAGGACCCGCCGACGTCAGCATCGCGTGACCCGTCACATGACTATGACGTCAGCGCAGGTCCTTCAGTCCACCGCGATCTGCCGGCATGGGAGGACGAGCGCAGCGGGGGCCATCAAAAGGTAAATATAACATTTATTTTTATTTTATTCTTTTTTTCACAGGTTGTATGGTACCCGGGTCCGGAGGAGAGTCTCCTCTCCTCTAGACCTGGGTACCATCCGCACATTGGAACGCATGGAATCCGCATCTACATATACAGTGATATGGAATCCATGCGTTCCAATGCAAGTCAATGGCGGCGAAAACGCAGCACTTCCGCAAAATAATTGGTAGTGCTGCGTTTTTTTCCGCAATGATAATCCGCAGCGGAAATTTCCGCAGCATGTGCACAGCACATGCGGATTATCATTGGGGGACATGGCAGGCCTTCTATCATGCGTTTTTTAAGCGTTTCTGCAGCGTTTTTGTCGCTGCAGAAACGCTTAAAAAATGCATCGTGGGCACACAGCCTTAGGTGTTTTTAGAAGATCTAAAAGAAGATGGGTCTGTGTGTGTCTGTCCTCTCTTTCACTGTGCTTTTCTCTACTCCCTCTTTCAATAGATTTCAATAGACAGCTATAATATGATCCATCAGTTAGTTGGCAGTCCCTTTTGTGTTTATGCCAACAGATTTTAGTCTTTTTAAGAGCAAATGATGCATATTGTAGGCAGAGATGATGGTTTCCAACATGATGGTTTCCTGTTCCCCTGCCTCTATATAGCAAAGGTTCAGTTAGGCTATGTGCACATGAAGCGTTTTCAATGCGTTTCTGCTGCGTTTTTCCACCGCGGAAACGCTGCGAAAACGCTTATTAATAGGTATGCCAGCTATAGCAATGGTAATCGTGATGTGCTGTGCACATGATGCGGAAATTTCCACTCAGGATTACCATTGCAGAAAAAAATGCAGCATGGCCATTGTTTGCTCGATTCCGCCGCAAGTTCGCGCCCATTGACTTGAATTGAACCACAGCAAACCTGCAGCTATAGTATTTCTACCTGCAAATTTGCTGCGTTTCAATTAAAGCCAATAGCCGTGAATTTGCGGCGGAAACCATGTGCAGGTGGTACCCGGGTCGGGATCGGAGGACTATTCCTCCTCTCATCCGACCGCCGCTCCCGCTGATAACAGCAAGAGCAGTTCGGCTGGGGGGAGCAGTAGTCTGCTTTGTCGAGCCGGCGTGCTAGCGGTAAATAAAAAGGAAAAAAAAGGAAAAACTAAAATAAAAAACCTTATACTCACCTGTCCGGCGACCCCCGGTGTCCTCCTGGTCCCCGGTGATGCTCTCTCCCCGGCGGCCAGTGGTACACTGCAGGGATCGCGCTCGCTCTCAGCAGTATACTATGCTGCCAGGACCTGCGGTCACGTGAGCGATCAGTTGATCGCTCACGTGACCTCACCGTGGGAAAATTCAGAAGAATGTTCCCATGGTGGTGAGCTCACCGGGGCTGATCAGCTGATCTTCAGCGGATGAACCCCAGTGACCTCCTGCAGCATGTATACTGATAGGAGTGATTTTTTCCTCCTGTCAGTATACAGTGCTGTCTTCTACAGCAGTGACATCAGTGATTGCTGATGTCACTGCTGTAGAAGTGACCCGGATGGCTGAGGGACAATCGTTGGCGTAATCGTGGACTGCGTCGTTGACGGAGGACAGGTGAGGGATATGGTTGTTGTTTTTTTTTTACTTTTTTTTCAGAAGATCGATGGCTTTTTTATTTCATTAAAATACTTTATTCTGTCTGTGTCTTTTATTGAAAAAGCGGCGACCACTTTACTACGCGGTTAGTAATGGTGGCATGTTATAGACGCCCTCTATTACTAATCTGGGTTCACATCAGCCGCCAATACAAGGCTGACGTGAACCCCAACCCCATTACCCCACTCACCACTGCTACAGGGCAGTGGGAAGAGCGGAGGCTAAGCGCCAGATTTGGCGCATCTTATGGATGCGCCATTTCTGGGACTGCTGAGGGGTAATATTAATAGCCGTGGAGGGGGCTAGCATTCATGCCCCCTTCCCTGGCTATTAATATCAGTACGCAGCTGTCTGGGCTGATATTAATAGCCAGGGAACATTGTTGGCTAATGGCCCCTTCCCCGGCTACTAATATCAGACCCCAGCGGTCGGCTTTCCTTCTGCTGGTTATAAAAATGATGCGGGAGCCCACGCCATTTTTTAAATAATTTTAGGCTCTGCGCCCATGATCCGGACGTAGCAGCGCTTTGGACGCATATTTTTTGCTGCGTCCAAAACATTGCATTCTATTGAATGCAGGTAAATCCACATGTGTTCACTGAACCATTCGAATTACCGCATTCAACACATTGTGGTGGTCAAATTTATGTTGCAGAGACTAGTGAATCCGCAAGAGAATTTGACATGCTGCGGTCCTGAAAGACGCGCCGCATGTCAGTGTCCACATGTGATCCACAGCCTCAGATGCACGCATAGTGGACTTAGGATTTCTAGAGATCCCATTCACTATGCTGTAACATCTGAATGCTGCGGGTTTGACGCTGTATAAACACGCAGCGCTAAACCTGCAGCAGCTCCTGATTTTGGCCACGTATCCAAACTCACCCACAGCATGTCAATTTCTGTAGCAGATACACTATTCTCCGCTGCAGATTTTGACCGATTGAAGTGTCATTATATGTGGTGGATTCACATGTACCGACAACAAAAGTGCGGCATTAGAACACCGAGTTTTGTACGATGCAAAAATACGCTGCGTCCAAAGCGCTGCTGAGTGGTGATCAGGTGGACTTAGCGGCTAACAAAACAGCTGTGAGCTGTTAATAATGTCCAGGCACCATGTTTGCAAATGGCACCTTCCCAGGCTAAAAAAAGCAGCTCACAGCTGCCACATAAATTACATGAATGGAAATGCTAATGACATTGGGCGAATGGGATTAGCTGACACATAGCTCTTTTGTTTGGTAATGACAAGGTGTCAATCAGACCCTTTCATCACCAAACATAATTAAAGTAAAGAATTAAATAAACACACACACACAGAGCAAACACTTTATTTGAAATACAAGAGACACGTTCTTTAATCATTTAAATTAACCAATATACTGACCCCAGTTCTGACTGTAATCCAAGGGTTTAAGCAATGTCCCACCAAATAACTTTATATAGCTCCAAAAAGCACTTATTGATGTACAAAAACGCTTCAAAAACCGCATAAAAAAAGCGTCAAAACGCAACAAAACGAGTCAAAACCGTGTGCTTTTTCCGCAGCATTTTTCCTGCCAAAGAGATGCAGAAACGCTCAGGTAATTTCTGCTTCAAATCCTGATCGTGCGCACATAGCCTAACAGCAGCATGGAGGTTATTATACAGAAGTGCTGAGCTGTGCATCTGTGACTCCAGCACTGTGGTAAGATAAACATTTACTAGATAGCAGCATGGGCCTGTGATTCTCTCTTTCACTCTGCTTCTCTCTACTCCCTCTCTCAATAGATTTCACTAGACAGCTACAATATGATCCATCAGTTAGTTGGCAGTCCCTTTTGTGTTTAGCAGGACAGATTTTAGTATTTTTTAAGAGTGAATGATGCATTTTGTAGGCAGAGGCGAGGAGAAGAAGTGGCTCCTAAATGGAATTAAATATTATTTCCCTGATATTTCTCTGATATGCTTTATTATAACATTTCTTATATTTGCTTGTACTCTTGATTTCTACAAAGCTTATACGTTATCACATACAGAAATTAAAAGAATAACTCACAAAAAACTGTAGTATACAGTAAAAACCATAATGAAACACTACATTTGAAGAAAACAAAGAGCCGTTTCTTTAAGACATAATTTCTCTGTCAATTTAGTATGATGCCAAGGGGCGCGGAGTCTTTCTGCACTGATCATTTTACATAAATAACTCTTCTTCCTCCCGAAGCGTGGGAAAATTTGCTGTGGACGGAGGCTGAAGGCATCAAGTTTCTATTTTTCCTAATGATGTCTATCTGCCTGGGAATGACAAGGCTGCCCCCTCAAAAATCTAATGGAAGATTTAATAGTGAAATTATAGGATGGATCTTACTTTACAATATTGAAATTAATTCACATTCCATAGATTTGTTGATTGCACATCTATAAAAGAATAAAACCCTAATATCATAGGTTTTACTAGTTTTAGAAGACAAGTTTAATAGGGCATTGATCGCTGAAAGAGTGATCAGGTATAAATGCAAAGTTAGTGCACTGGCACACATTATTTTACATCACAAAACACAAGACAACGTACAGTACACTTATTGCCACAGGTTGCCCAAATAAAATGCAGGATCCAAAATGATGAGCGGATCAGGCAAAATTTGCAAAATTGTGCAGATCTTCACAGAAAACTCAATTCGCAGAAAAGTTATTCTCCACAAATTTAATTGTTCCCTATTATGCTGTGGAGTCTCTCCAGACAAGAGAGCATAATAAACCTAAGATGTAAAAATTAAAAAAACAGTTATACTCAACTTATTGCTCACCTCTCCAGACCCTCCGCGTCACCCACCAGTCTTTGCAGCATCTTCAGTCTCTTACGCTGGGCCAGGACTTCTAGGAGGCCGAGTGGATTCTGCGAATGCTTACACAAGGTCATGGCGCATGTTGTGAGGTCAAGATGCCACGACCGTACGTGTGCTTGCACAGAATCCTCCTAAGCCTCATCGAAGCCAGAAGTTCGAGTCTAGCGTGAGAGGCCAGGGGATTTTAGTGATAAGGAGATGTGGCGGATGATGCAGAGGCGCCGGAGAAGGAAATATAATGTTTTCTTTTTTTTTTTACAGTTTACATTTTTTTTTACAATTTAGAAAAATGGTGACCAATAGAAACAAATTACAAAAAAAAATCGGCATTTTGGCGACTGTGGATTTTTGGGGCTCTCTTATTTGTGACAGAAGCTGCTTTGGAGGTGGAAGTGGGCCCTTTTACCTGTTGGGCCCCTTTTACAGGTTACACCAATGGTATGTCTGCTCTGGAGTCAAACATTGAGCTCAGTGGCTCTCTCAGACAATATGATAAGGTAAGCCCAGAGGCATATTACTCTCATATTATCAATATAGTGGCCATAGTTATAGTGCTTGTAAATTGTCCATGCAAAGCAAGTCATATTAGCTACAGCCAAAGCACACCATACTTACAGCCATACCATCCTCTAATGTTGCATCTATGAGAAGTCACAAAGAGGTGAAATTAGCACTATACAGTACCAGTAAAAAGTTGTAGATACACTTGTTAATATAATGGTTTTCCTTGTTCTTTTTGGTATGTGCACACTGTAGTATCAGAATGAAGGCAGCAAAACCACGAAGGCACACATACGGAAACAAGGAGAGGGAAACGTGTGAAACAAACCAGAATATGTGTTAAACCTTAGATTCCTTTAAGTGCTACCTTCTACTTTAATTAAAGATTTACACCCCATTGATGATGACACCCTATTGATTGACTGATGACAGCTTTACACCACACTCAGACTCATCCCAAAACATCTCGATTTGGTTTAGGTTGGGTAATCGAGTAATCGTGTAAAGGGCATGTCATCTCATGGAGAACTCAGTCCCTCTCCTTCTTGATTACATAGCCCTTTCATAGTCTGGAGGTGTTTTGGGTTATTGTCCTGTTGCAACACAAATTATAGTCCCAGTAAGTGCAAACCAGATGGGATGGCATGCCATTGCAGAATGTTGTGGTAGCAATGCTAGGTCAGTGTGCCTTAAATTTGGAATAAATTCCAATGTCACCAGCAAAGCGCCCTAGCACAATCTCAACATCCCCTCCATACTTCCAGGTAGACATGACATACTGTATGCAGAAACCATCTGCTCACTCTTTCAGCATATCTAACCTTTGTGCTGCTTGGCCCAAAGAAGTTGCTTCTTGTTTATGGTAGTCAGTAGTATCAGTAGTAGCTTATTTGCAGCGATTCAACCAAAAAGACATTCTTCAGGACAGTTAATTTTGACATGTGTCTGCTATTTGAAGCCTGTGCATCATTTATGAAAAGTGTTATCTGAGGTACTTTCAATTTGTGTTTTCTGATGCTGATAACCCTGATTAACTTATCCTCTGCAGCAGAGGTAATTCTTGGTCTTCCTTCCGTGGGGCGGACCTCAAAGGAGCCAGTTTTATAGTAGCAATTGTTTTTCATGACTGCACTTGAGGATACCTTCAAGGTGCTAGAAATATTCTGCATTGACTGATCTTTGTGACTTAAAGTAATGATGGACTGTCATTTCCCTTCACTTAGTTGAATGGTTGTTGCTATATTCTGGCTTAGAACAATTGTGGAATATGTGTCATGCGTGTGTCAGAAGTGACAGACAGTCACCCTGTAGTTGGTTACAGGAGATCTCTTCGTTTGGCATTACAGACAACTTCTTAGTAGCTGTATCTCTAGGACCCAGCAGATACCTTCCTCTGGCTAATTAACATCCTGACCTGGGTGATTAAATACCAGCTGTGTACAAGAGGGAGGTGCCTGTGATATTCATTGCTCCTTGTGAAGGCTTGAGCAAGAGCAGTACTTCTTCCTCTCTGGTGCTAGAGGACGTGTGTGCATTTGTCTGGAGTCGACTAAAGCTAAGTGATTTTCCCTTGTTTGTCCCCCCTTGTTGTCTTTAGTGTTCAGTGGTGATCGACTAGTGTTCATCCCATCCCTTCCCTAGCCTGAGCCTAACGCCAGGGAAAGAAAGGGATAGGTATGCGTGTGCCGATTGGTGAAGAACCAATATAGGGACGTTAGTGGAGACAGGGTGACACTAGATCAGCCTAGGAGGTCTCCACTCCCCTTTACAAGGCACACCTGACGCGCCCCTGGGCCTTCGTCGCGCGGCATCGCGCGCACGGGAGCTTACCCGGAGCCGGATCTGTTGAGGGTTGTAGTCTCGTGGCGGTGACCCGGTCCGTGCCCAGGGAGTCAAACTGAGCGGCGATGTATTAGCGGTAGATGTTGGACGACTACGCCACCCGTTGAATGCAGCGAAGGAGCTGCCGCTGCAGGGCAGACCGCTGAGGCCGGTGGTAGGATTGTGCAGCGTGATAGTATCACCCCCAACGGGAGGGGTATGGCCTCAGGGCAGCCGACGTGGATGATGGGGGTAGCAGGAATCACTCAGAGACGATGCGGTGTAGTTCAGGGTCTTTACTGGTGATAAAGATAGACCCTCCCGGAGTACTGGCTAGCGATCGGGGCCTGGTCAGTCTTTGAGCAGATGGGATTTCCCCTGGCCAGGCGGAGTTGTAGGCCTCCCCAACTAATTGTACTCTTCTGGCTACCTTGCTAGAGGCGGGTAAAAGTAGCCCACGTCCCTGAGTGTTCCGTGTGGTGCTCACCCGTATGGCCGGTGACTCGGGGCCTTCTAGTGGCGTCCGCTCCACGACGGCAGTGCTGGTCCCACGCGTGTGACCGTGCCTTTGGGTTTCTTGGCCAGAGGACCTGAAATCCCCTGCCGGGCGGTTTCTGCTGCTGGGTAAAGATTAGTCCCCACAGCCTCGGACTCCGGGTCCGGTGATAGCTTCTCAGTCAGGGCGAGCTCTGCAGCTGCCAGCCCCTGACTCCTTATAGCACTGCTCCCACAGAGCTCCTGATGTTCTTTTCCTATATCTGCTTCTCTTCTCTGTCTCTACTTCTTCTCTACACACTAACCCTGCCTCAGCCCTAGGTTTATATAGGGGAAGTTCTTCCCCTCCCAGGACTGGGCAGGAGGTGTGGCATGCATAGGATCCCTGACCAAGAGACCTCCCACCTGCTCTCAGACGTAATATCTCTATAACTGTGGCAACCAGACCCCTGGGGTGTCACATTCCCCCCTAGTGAAATTTAGTACTCCGGGACTAAACATATTTTTAGAAAAACATAACAAGGTATAAACAATAATAATACAATAAGAAAAACACATAAAGATGGTTACGGCGTGTCCGCAACCGGGTGCAGTTTTGAAGAAAAGCAAGGTGTCCATTTCACCAAAACAGGGAGACGTAACCAGGTAGGGGTCTGTCCTGCCCCGAGTCCTTAACAGTCTTTAGTCCATTCCTAGGTTACGCTCCAACCAATTGTACAAGGATTCCCGGTAAATCCACCAAGGACTCCTAAAAATAACTAGAAACACATAATTATTTACAAGTAACAGACAGGTGACCACAAATAAAAACAATTTAAACACTTCAAATCCTCCAACGTGCGGGTAACTGGCCTCTAGTGGCCCTTGTGGACCTACGGAGCTGACTGTCTGGCCCTGAACTACAGGGTGTAGGAGCTGTCAAGGGTAAACTGGGCAGCTGTCTACGGGCTCTTTGGCTCACTAGGGGTACGGCAGGCTCACTATGAGCAGAGGGTTGATCCTCCTGTTCTGCTTGTGTGGAGTCTGCTGCCTCCTGGACCGGCTGCTCTTCCAGCTCTACCTGTTGCTCCGTAGGCACTTGGGATGCTGGTTGGAGGAACGTGAGGACGGGTACCACAACTGCACCATTGACTTGAGTCCAGGACCGAGGGAAGTCTCCGAGCACAGTACTAACCATATCTTCCCTTTCCTCTACGGGTCGAGGGTCTTCTTGCTCTCCTTCTGGGTTCCGTAGCTGTTCGGGACACTTCTTCAGGTGATCCCGGGATACAATGGCTGTGGTTTCCCCTCCGTCTTTACTGATGGTACAGACCTTTGGGTTGTCGTGGCTTGAGGGCAGTACGGTGTACGGGTCCTTCTCCCACTGGTCGTCCAACTTGTGGAGCCGTCTCTTCCTCTTCAAGACCTGCTCTCCGGGTACCAGGGGAACAGCGGGAGCATACTGGTTGTAAGTTTTCTCTTGTCTTTCCCTAGCGAGACAGAGACTTCGCTCCACGCTCTCCTGTACTTTCCGGTACTGCTGCTGCCTCTCTGTGTCCCAGTCTGCTTCCGGTGAAGTGTCCTCGGGTGTCAGGACTCCCATCTCCAGGTCAACAGGTAGCTTACCAGGCCTTGCCCTCATTAGGTAAGCCGGGGTACAGTTGGTGGAACCTACAGGGATGTAGCTGTATAGGTCCACCAGGTCGGGCAGCTTCTCAGGCCACAGACTGCGTTCTTCCAGGGGCAACGTTTTCAGAAGATCCATTACCACCTGGTTCATTTTCTCACAAAGTCCATTAGTTTGCGGATGATAGGGTGTCGTCCTTATCTTCCGGGAGCCATACAGATTGCAGAATTCCTGGAAGACCTCCGCTTCAAAGGCAGGTCCCTGGTCCGTCAGCACTTGGTCCGGGTACCCGTGTGGACGGCAGAAGTGCTGCTGGAAGGCTCTAGCTGCTGTTTGAGCTGTTAAGTCCTTAACGGGGACGACAACCAAGAACCGGGAGTAATGATCCACAATGGTTAACGCGTAGACGTAGCCACTTCTGCTTGGGGTCAGTTTTACATGATCCAAGGCTACCAGTTCCAACGGCTGCTTGGTGACGATGGACTGAAGGGGGGTCTTCTGGCTGGCACGGTCCTTCCTTCTTAGGTTGCACGGGCCACAGTCTCTGCACCACCTCTCGATGGTTCCCCTCATGCCTACCCAGTGGAACCGCCCGCGCAGCAGGAACTCCAGCTTCTTCCATCCGAAGTGTCCAGCCCCGTCGTGGTATGCCTCCATCACCATGGCTGCGTCTCTTCGTGGCACCACTACTTGCCAGATTAGTTCATGCGTCCGGGAGTTAACCATTCTGCGGCACAACTTCCCCTTATAAAGGAACAGTCGACTCTTCTCAGCCCACAATTGTTTGGCTTCCTCCGGAGCGTCTGGGTCAAGGCGAGCCTCTGGCCGAGTCAGCATCTCCTTCACCAGTCGGACGGCAGGGTCACTGTCTTGCGTTTCCTCCCAGTTGTAGTGAGGCAAGGGGTTAACCGTAGCGGCTTGCTTACTCCTTACCCGATGGGAATACTGGATAGTCCCATGACGGTGGAACGCGGGGAGTTCGACTTCTTCCAGTCCCTCTGGATCTTCTCCTACGTCCGGTAGGTTTGGCATCCTGGACAGGGCGTCCGCGTTGGTATTGGAGCGTCCTGCCCGGTATTTGATTGTGAACTCGTAGTTGGACAGACGGGCCATCCATCTCTGCTCTAGGGCACCGAGTCTTGCCGTGTCCAGGTGTGTCAACGGGTTGTTATCCGTGTACACGGGAAGAAGCGAGGTAGTGCTTAAAGCGTTCGGTGACTGCCCACACCACTGCCAGGAACTCTAGCTTAAATGAGCTGTAATTCTCAGGGTTTCTTTCGGTGGGTCGCAGTTTTCGACTGGCGTAAGCGATTACTCGTTCTTTCCCCTGCTGGATCTGGGACAGTACGGCTCCTAGCCCGATGTTACTTGCGTCGGTGTAGAGGATAAAGGGCTGGCTGTAATCAGGGTACGCCAGGATTTCATCCCCCGTGAGGGCCATCTTCAGCTGGCGGAAGGACTCTTCTTCTAACTTCTCCCATTTGAAGGGCGGCTTCTGGTTCTTGGCCTTCCGGGACTGGCCTATCAGGAGGTCCTGCATAGGAGCTGCCTTTTTGGTGAAACCCGGGATGAATCTGCGGTAATAGCCTACCAACCCAAGGAACTGCCGCACTTCCTTTACACTGGAGGGACTTGGCCATTCCTTAATTGCGGTGATCTTATCAGGGTCGGGAGCCACTCCGTCAGCGCTCACCACGTGTCCCAGGTACTGCACCTTTGGTTTTAGGAGGTGACACTTGGAGGGTTTTACCTTTAGGCCGTAGTTTGCCAGAGCTTCGAACACTTCCGCCAGGTGTTTCAGGTGGTCCTCATAAGTCTTGGAATATACGATGACATCGTCCAGGTACAACAGGACCGTCTCGAAGTTTCTGTGGCCCAGACAGCACTCCATTAATCGTTGAAAGGTTCCTGGTGCGTTACAGAGTCCGAACGGCATGCAGGTAAACTCGCTAAGTCCCATCGGGGTGGTGAATGCGGTCTTCTCCCGGTCCGCCTCTGCTACAGGAACCTGCCAGTACCCGCTAGTGAGATCCAAGGTAGAGAAGAAGTTAGCAGATCTTAAAGCAGCCAAAGACTCCTCTATCCTTGGTAAGGGGTACGCATTCTTGTGTGTGATACGGTTGATTTTCCGGTAATCTACACACATCCTCATGGTGTTGTCTTTCTTTTTGACTAAGACTAGTGGAGCTGCCCAGGGGCTACAGCTATCCCTGATCACCCCAGCCTCCTTCATGTCCCTAAGCATCCCCTTGGCGTGTTGGTAGTGTGCAGGGGGTACGGGTCGATACCTCTCTTTTATGGGAAGATGGTCTCCCGTGGGGATGTGGTGTTCTACCCCCTTGACTCGCCCGAAGTCTAACGGGTGTTTACTAAACACTCTCTCGTACTCTTGAACCACCCGATAGACTCCCTGTCTCTGGTGTGAGGGAGTGGAGTCAGTACCCAAATGTAGTTGCTGACACCAGTCCTCCATTGTTTCCTTAGAGCCGTTACCTTCCTCCGGGGAAGATGGAGGCAAGGGTTCTACGGACTGTATGGAATTTTGATTGATGGTATACAATTTGGCTAGCGTGGCATACCGGGGCAGGTACACTTCCCTCTTCCCGATATTTATTATGCGAACGGGCACCCTCCCATGGCGTACATTGACCACCCCCCGTGCTGTCAAAATGGTGGGCCTACTGTCTGAGTAAACTGGTTCTACCATTGCCTGGTAATCGCTACCTCTCAGACCAATAGCTGCCCGGCACCAAATCATCATTTCACTTTTTGGGGGCATGGCAATAGGAAAAGGGTCACACATTCTTACGCTACCAATCTCACCACCGGAGAGTTCTATCTGTTGCCGTCGCATCAGTGCCCGGATCTCTTTCTGGAGCACTCGCTGCTGGCCGGAGCTGGCGTTCTTGGCAACCTGCTGTAAAAGGAAAATCACCTCTGCAAGACAATTTTCAATTACATTAGTTCCTAGAGTTATCTTTGGGTGACTCTCGTGCTTGTCAATGTCTACAATGATCAGTCCCTGTGCCGCCAATTCGACTCTACCGATTTTAATGGTCACCTCTTTAAATCCAATCTGTGGCACGGGCTGACCATTGCTGGCGATGATACTCAAGTCGTCGTCAGGGTAGCGGGTGATATCCGAGTCATTCCAGTACTGCTTGAAGAGCACGTACGGGATAGTGGTAACCTGTGACCCGGTGTCCAGTAGGGCACTCATGGGGATGCCATCCAGTAGCACAGGCAAGACTGGACGTCCTCCCACATATTTGTCGCGCCAGTTCGATGGGCCTGATGATCTTTTTCCTGGGGTTTGGCCCTCTACCCCAGGTTGTGCCAGTTTAAAGGACAGTACCTTGCCATATGTCCGGGTTGATTGCAGCGGCGGCAGATGGGTTGTCCGTCCTCGTTGTATCGGTCGCTGGGTCTTCCTCTGGCCGGTGGGGTCCTCCTTGGTCGACGCCACGGGATGTCCTCCGGTCCGGATGCCAGCTGGATCTTCCCTGGAGTGGAAACCTGTAAAGACTGCACAGTTCGGGTTAGCGCGGCAACGCTTTTAGCTAGCTCTTGGACCTGATGGTGCAGGTCTGGAGCCGGGTCATTGTTCAAAGCCTGCGCATCAGCTCCCACAGGCCCTGCCGACAAGGGTGCCGCCTCCTGGTTGTAAGTGGTAGTGGGGCGTCTGTGGGTCACAACGCCACCTGGTGCCGGTTCTCGGAGCACCCGGATGGCTCTGTCCTTGAACTGTGCAAATCCCAGATGAGGGTCCTGTAAGGCCATTGCCCGCAACTGGGTTCGGTGGGCATTGCAATATAAACCCTCTATAAATTGTTCAGTCAACAGCCTGTCCTCGTCTCCCACGCCGTCAGGGTCGGTCTGCTTAATGGCTCTCAGGGCCTCTTGTAGGTTCAGGGCATAGTCCCTTATACTCTCGTGTGCTCGCTGCTTGCACCCGTAGAATCTAAGCTTGATCTCGGCTGAGGTGCGGGTATCAAAGGTGTCCCTCAGCCGGGTTAGTATCCCTGCAACAGTCCTCCCCCCAGGTGGCCAGGACTTTACCTCCCTTTGGGCTGCCCCGGTTAATTGGGCCACCAGGATGCTCACTTTTTGCTCTTCTGTGAGGGGATATACCTGGAAGAGGCTATCCAGCTTTTCTCTAAAGTCATGCAGGGTATGTGACTCCCCTGAGTACTGGGGTAGCCAGGCCGCTCCCGGGGTATAGGGCATGGTGAAAGGCATGACTGCAGCAGCGGTGGCGCTGGCGGGGGTTGAGGCAGTGAAGCTCTCCTCCGTATCCGACATCTTCCTCCCCCCTAGTGGACCGTGGCCTACCTTGCGATGATCCTCTTCCGTAGGCCGCGGCTCCGCAGTGGATCGTCAGGGTTGAGGACCTTCCGTCGCGCTCCGGTGACGTCGGCGTCTGCTGGGCTCCTTCCAGGACCTTACGCAACGTCCGGACGTGAGGCGGGGCTTCAGTTCTCGCGCGCTTTCGGAGTCCACGCCCCTCTTCTTCCCGCGCGGCGTCTTCAAGATGGCGTCCAACGGCGGGAAAACTCCACAGATGGCAGGAAGAAGGCAGAAGATGGCGCCGGATGGCGGGAAAACTTCGCGGATGGCGGGAAGAAGGTAGAAGATGACGCCGGATGGCGGGAAACCTCCACGGATGGCGGGAATCTTCACCACTGGTAAGTTTGAACAGTCTTTTTCAGGCACGCAGTACCCGGTGGTTGCGGGCACGAAATCCTGCCGACTACGCCAAAAGTTGACGCGCCCCTGGGCCTTCGTCGCGCGGCATCGCGCGCACGGGAGCTTACCCGGAGCCGGATCTGTTGAGGGTTGTAGTCTCGTGGCGGTGACCCGGTCCGTGCCCAGGGAGTCAAACTGAGCGGCGATGTATTAGCGGTAGATGTTGGACGACTACGCCACCCGTTGAATGCAGCGAAGGAGCTGCCGCTGCAGGGCAGACCGCTGAGGCCGGTGGTAGGATTCTGCAGCGTGATAGTATCACCCCCAACGGGAGGGGTATGGCCTCAGGGCAGCCGACGTGGATGATGGGGGTAGCAGGAATCACTCAGAGACGATGCGGTGTAGTTCAGGGTCTTTACTGGTGATAAAGATAGACCCTCCCGGAGTACTGACCAGCGATCGGGGCCTGGTCAGTCTTTGAGCAGATGGGATTTCCCCTGGCCAGGCGGAGTTGTAGGCCTCCCCAACTAATTGTACTCTTCTGGCTACCTTGCTAGAGGCGGGTAAAAGTAGCCCACGTCCCTGAGTGTTCCGTGTGGTGCTCACCCGTATGGCCGGTGACTCGGGGCCTTCTAGTGGCGTCCGCTCCACGACGGCGGTGCTGGTCCCACGCGTGTGACCGTGCCTTCGGGTTTCTTGGCCAGAGGACCTGAAATCCCCTGCCGGGCGGTTTCTGCTGCTGGGTAAAGATTAGTCCCCACAGCCTCGGACTCCGGGTCCGGTGATAGCTTCTCAGTCAGGGCGAGCTCTGCAGCTGCCAGCCCCTGACTCCTTATAGCACTGCTCCCACAGAGCTCCTGATGTTCTTTTCCTATATCTGCTTCTCTTCTCTGTCTCTACTTCTTCTCTACACACTAACCCTGCCTCAGCCCTAGGTTTATATAGGGGAAGTTCTTCCCCTCCCAGGACTGGGCAGGAGGTGTGGCATGCATAGGATCCCTGACCAAGAGACCTCCCACCTGCTCTCAGACGTAATATCTCTATCACTGTGGCAACCAGACCCCTGGGGTGTCACACACCCATTCATTGGAAACCATTCCAAATGATGACCTGATGAAGCTGCTTGCTGTACACCCCAGTCATCAGAGTAAAAGGGGGGTAGTTTTAGGAATATAAGGTTTAACACATATTCTGATTTTTTCACACATGTTTTTTTACTCCATGTTTCCATGTGTGTTTCTTTCGTGGTTTTGCTGCTTTCAGTCTGAATCTACAATGAGCACATTCCAATAAGAACAAGTAAAACCATTGCATGAATAGTTGTGTCCAAACTTTTAATCCTTTAACTGCTTGGACAATTTTTACACTTTTGACAAAAATTATTAAATTGGAAAATATATATGTGATCTATTGGCATACCCATTTGATTTATTAGAGGAGTCACCTGTCAGATAATAAAAATTCGAACCAGCAATTTACAATCATGTACATCTTTATGCAATTTTGCATGAAAATGTAATGGTTTGCAAACAAATGTATAAAAAGTCCAATTTGTGGCTAAAAGTCTGACCTAAAAAACAGAGTCTGAGATGCACAAAACCTGCTAAAAATGATGTCTACATGCACACATTATCACAGTAACAGAACGAAATAGACTAAAAATCTCTGCCATCCAGATGCTAGTAAACACACCGTCAATAAATGTGCTAATTAGAGGCAGGGAGCAATTAGATGTGCAACTGCTCAAAGTGATGATAAAAATATCCCCTTCCTCCAAATATGATTGCACACAGTTTCCCTTATTGTTAAGAGGGTTGAGCATTATCCAATATCTTTTTTAATCCATTGAAAATTAGTTTAAGATTGACATATAAAATACCAGTCTTAGTAAATATCACTTACGAGGTCTTATTCTTGAGTTGGCAGACAACCAATTCTGATTTGGAGCATAAGAGCTAGTGAAGCAGACCCGTGGATGTTCGGGTTTGTCGGATTTGACGGTTCGGGTACCAGAACTCTACCCAAACTTGAACCCGCACCCGAACGCCATAGAAGTCAATGAGGACCCGAAATTTGGTGCTGTAAAATGATCGTACTAAGTGCCACTGGACTGCCAAATGAAACAGAGTCTCTCCCTCATCTCCTCGTACTCCGAACACTAAAACGAACTTCCGGGAGAAGTCTGTGTTCGGAGTTTAGCACTGGACACCGGTACGAACCTTGAACTTTACAGTTCGGGTTCGCTCATCTCTACTATTGATGAGGGATTATCCAAATGTTTTAAAAGGGAATCCGGTACCCTAAAATTATATTTAAGGAATATAGCCCCTGGAGAGGTGGATCTTTGAAGCCCTTGGTTTGGATGAACAGTTCTTATGCAGCTCAGGCAGATAAACTTAATAATAATAATAATAATAATTTTTATTTTTATAGCGCCAACATATTCCGCAGCACTTTACAAATTTTAGGGGGGACTTATACAAACAATACAGAATAAACATATCTCATATCGAAAGGAGTGAGGGCCCTGCTCGCAAGCTTACAGTCTATGAGGAAATGGGGGAGACACAAAAGGTAGAATATACATATATTGTATAATGCAGCCTTGATATACTATATAGGATAAATAATACATGGACTGGTCGCCTGCCAGTATGTGTACAGTCCTGACCGAGGCTATTATGTGCATGGTTGGTATGAACCTGAAATTGAAGAAGATTTTAATATGGGGGAAAACTGGGACAGACAACTGGGATGGACAGATAGTGTGTGGAGGCGATACGCCAGTCTAAAGAAATGGATTTTTAGGGTCCGCTTGAAACTGTGGGTATTGGGAATTAATCGAACTGTCCTGGGTAGTGCATTCCAAAGAATTGGTGCAGCACGCGAGAAATCTTGGAGACGGGAGTGGGAAGTTCGGATTATGGAGGATTTAAGTTTTAAGTCACAGGCAGAACGGAGGGCACGTGTAGGGTGGTAGACTGAGACAAGGGAGGAGATGTAGGGAGGTACTAAAGCATGGAGCGCTTTGTGGGTAAGCGTGATAAGTTTAAATTGAACTCTATATTGGATGGGTAACCAATGCAATGACTGGCACAGGGAAGAGGCATCGGTGTAGCGGTTGGCGAGGAATATGATCCTGGCTGCTGCGTTAAGGACGGATTGGAGAGGGGAGAGTTTAGTAAGAGGGAGCCCGATAAGTAGAGAGTTGCAGTAATCCAGACGAGAATGAATAAGAGCGACAGTAAGAGTTTTTGCCGTGTCAAAGGTGAGAAAATTCCTGATTCTTGAGATGTTTTTGAGGTGTAGATGACATGAACGAGCGAGTGATTTGATGTGAGGAGTGAAGGAAAGATCGGAGTCAAAAATTACCCCAAGACAGCAGGCTTGTTGCTGGGGAGTAATGCTTGAGCCACAAACGGAAATGGCAATATCGGGCACAGGTAGGTTAGTGGAGGGAGGAAATACGAGTAGTTCAGTTTTTGACAGATTCAGTTTCAGACAGAGGGAGGACATAATGTTAGACACAGCAGAAAGACAATCACTGGTCTTTTGTAATAATGCAGGGGTGATGTCTGGAGAAGAGGTATATAATTGGGTGTCATCAGCATAGAGATGGTACTGAAAACCGAATCTGCTGATTGTTTGTCCAATGGGAGCCGTGTATAAGGAGAAAAGAAGGGGGCCTAGGACTGATCCTTGAGGAACCCCGACAGTAAGGGGAAGGAGAGAGGAGGAGGAGCCGGCGAAAGACACCGAGAAGGAGCGGTCAGAGAGATAGGAGGAGAACCAGGAGAGAACAGTGTCCTTGAGGCCAATAGTGTGGAGCATAGTGAGGAGGAGCTGGTGATCCACAGTGTCAAATGCTGCAGAGAGATCCAGGAGAATCAGCAGGGAATACTGACCATTAGATTTAGCTGTTAGTAGATCATTAGAGACTTTAGTGAGGGCAGTTTCAGTAGAATGTAAAGAGAGGAAACCAGATTGTAAAGGTTCAAGAAGAGAGTTGTCTGAGACATAGCGGATTAGACGGGAATGGACCAGGCGTTCCAAGAGTTTAGAGATAAAGGGAAGATTGGAAACAGGTCTGTAGTTGGCTGTGCAGTTCTGGTCGAGGGATGGTTTTTTAAGTAATGGATGTATGCTGGCGTGTTTAAATGAAGAGGGAAAGATACCAGATGAGACGGAGAGGTTGAAAATTTTAGTTAGGTGAGTGGTGACAGCTGGAGCAAGGGAATGAAGAAGATGTGAGGGAATAGGATCACTGGTGCAGGTGGTAGGGCGAGAAGATGCAAGGAGTCTGATCACTTCATCTTCCGTGACTGGTTCGAAATCAGAAAGTGAGCAAGATACAATGTGGTGGGGGAGAGCATGCAAAACGTTTGGGAATTGGGAGAAAATTTCCTGTCGGATATGGTCAATTTTTTCTTTGAAATAATTGGCCAGATCGTCTGCGCTGAGGTCGGTGATCGGAGCCTGTGCTGTTTGATTGAGGAGAGAATGAAACTTGTCAAAGAGTCGTTTAGGATTATTGGAAAGTGAGATTATGAGGTTGTTAAAGTAGGTTTGTTTGGAGAGGTGAAGCGCAGAGTTATATGTTTTATAATGGAGGAAATCTTCGGGCAGATTAGATTTTCTCCACAGCCTTTCAGCGCACCTGGAACACCGCTGGAGAAGACGTGTTTGAGGCGTGTGCCAGGGTTGTCGCCGTCTATGCCGAATTCTTCTTTGTGTAGGAGGTGCGGCTTCATCCAGGGCGCATAGCATTATTTCGTTATAATGCTTCAATGCAGAGTCGGGACATGAGAGGGAGGAGATTGGGGCCAATGATGATTGCATCTTTTTCATAAATTTCTGGGTGTTAATGGCGCGTATATTTCTATAAGTGTGGAAAGTGGGGGGTCTTGAGTAGAGTCACAGTTCTTGACAGAGAATGAAAGAAGATTATGGTCAGACAGTGGAAGGGGAGAGTTAGTAAGGTCATGTACTGAGCAAAGCCGGGAGAAGATCAGGTCCAATGTGTTCCCGTCCTCATGTGTAGGAGAATTAGCAAGCTGTGAAAGGCCGAAGGAGGAGGTTAGTGATAAAAGGTGAGCGGCAGATGGGGAAAGAGGATCGCCAATTGGGATGTTAAATCTCCCATGATTATCGTGGGGATGTCACAGGATAGAAAATTTTGAAGCCAGGCAGCAAAGTGATCCAGGAACTGACGGGAGGGACCTTGAGGGCGATAGACAACTGCCACTCGCAGGGAGAAGGGCCGGTAGAGTCTGACTGTGTGGGCCTCAAAAGAAGGGAAGATAAGGGAGGGTACTGGGGGGATAACCTGAAAAGTACATTTTGTTGAAAGAAGCAGACCAACAACTCCAACTGATCTGTTGTCAGGTCTCGGAGTATGAGAGAAGTGTAGGCCACCATAGGAGAGAGCTGCAGCGGCGGTGGTGTCCGACTGCTGGATCCAGGTTTCAGTGAGAGCCAGAAGGTTGAGGGAATTAGAGAGGAAAAAGTCATGGATGAAAGAGAGTTTATTACATGCTGAGCGCGCATTCCAAAGGGCACAGTTGAATGAGACAGAAGATATGCAGGGAATATTAATGAGATTAGCAGGGTTTCTGAATGTAACAGGGAAAGAGTTAGTGTTATTATTACTGGAGGGTCCTGGATTAGGAGAAATATCACCTGCGACTAAGAGAAGGAAGATACAGAGAGTGAGCAGATGGCTGAGTGATTTGTGAGAGCGTTTCCTGTGTTGTATGGTGGGAATGAATGGATCTGTGTGGTATAACATTGTGAAGAGAGCATGACAGCTGTACATAGGAGAAGAGAGGAGTGAGGGGTTAATATGGATGAAGTCTGCAGAATTTGTGGGAGAACGGTGGATGTGGATGATTGTAGCAGCCAGAAT
Source organism: Phyllobates terribilis (assembly GCF_046119375.1). Classification (NCBI taxonomy): domain Eukaryota; kingdom Metazoa; phylum Chordata; class Amphibia; order Anura; family Dendrobatidae; genus Phyllobates; species Phyllobates terribilis. Next base: position 170,662,326 of record NW_027362763.1, read on the forward strand.
ATAAATGGCACAGATACAAATGGTGAATACTGTTTGCAAAACAGATGAACTGGAAGCAAGTTTGTTTAATTGTCTTGCATGTCTTACCTGTCTCCTGCCCTGTCCAACTGCCATATCTAACTGCCGAGGCACTTTGATAAATTATGGCACTTCGATAAAGTATGCATAAATGCTATATGCATAAATGCCCCCGCATAAATGCTGCCCCTTGACTATGTCTCAATATATAGGGACGTATCTGCTTAGATCTACACAGATTTAACTCGTTAGCAATCAATCAACTAGCTTAAGACAACAGGAGACCATAAAACTGCAGAAAAAAAAACAGACTGGCAACTCTACATGGATCATAAACTGCTAAAGTAAGTGTGATGACCTTAAAGTATCATGGATTAAACAACGTAGAGGAGTGAGAAATATATACTAGTGATTATCTGCAGAACATTGCAAGGAACATGGAGGTACAAAGCAGTTTTCAGAATAGATCACACATAGGAGTGAGAAATATATACCACTTAATGCAAGTGTAGGCTCAGATGACCAATTTTTTAACATGACATGTGAACAGCACCATAGAATATCATGGGTACGAGTACTATCTGTGAAATCCAAAGATAGCTCCATAACTCGTATGGGAAAATCGGTCTTGTGCATGAGACCCAACAGTGTGATCCATCTGGAACAATGGAGGCCACTGGAGAAGTGGAACTGGAACATGGCAACAAATGAAGAAAAGATGAAGCAAAGGTGGAAGAGTTATAACCCACAATGGAGCACAGTAGACACAGCAATGAGGAACCGGATTAGAAGTACATAGTTACACAGGAGGTTCCAAAGCAGAACTGGTCTAACCAAGTAGCAGGATTACTCAGTGATGAGGAACCGGAGTTGTAGAGCTGAGCTGTACAGGAGGTTCAAAGGCAAAACTGGCAAAAATGTAGCAAAGTGAACTCAGTGATGTATACCCATCCTCTCTTTCCTCCAAAGATTCAGCACTGGCTCTCCGGTGGTCTTCCCGATGGTCAGCATGTGACGAGCCATATTACTTTCAACATCACTCAGCGATAGGAGCTGTAATGACAGTAGTACGTCATATACTAAGTGCTTGTAGAAAACACCAGGGGATAGTCTGGGAAAAAAAGTGAGTATGGTTTTGTGTTTTCTTTTTCTTTTTTTTTACTTTTGTGGCTAATTTATAAAAGTTGGAAAGCGTTTTTTTGGCTTGGAAGTTCCTGGACCCCCTTGTCTCCACCTTCCATGTGACATTTATAAGGGTATGTGCACACAATGTGGTTTTTATGCGTTTCTGCGGCGTTTTTTCCGCAGCGGAAACGCATTAAAACTGCATGTTAATAGCTCTGCCATGTATAGCAATGGTAATCCGCATGTGCTGTGCACATGATGTGGAAATTTCCGCTCCGGATTACCATTGCGGTAAAATCCGCAGCATTACCATTTCTAACGCGATTCCGCGGCGAATTCGCGCCCATTGACTTGCATTGAATCGCAGCAAACTCGCAGGTAGAATATCTATACCTGCGGATTTGCTGTGTTTCAATGAAAATCAATAGCCGCGAAATCGATGAGGAATCGCGCTGCAGGTGGTACCCGGGTCGTTAGAGGAGGCTGCTACTCCTCTCATGCGACCACTGCTCTGGCTGATAACAGCGAGAGCAGCGTGGATGGGAGGAGCAGCAGTCTGCTCTTCCCAGCTCGTGGAGGTAAAAAAAAATAATAAAAAAGTAAAAATAAAAAAATAAACCTTTATACTCACCTGTCCTGTGGCCCCCGGTGTCCTCCTGGTCCCCGGCAGCGATGCTGTCTCCCCAGCGGCCAGTGGTACACTGCAGGGCGCAGGCTCGCAACCCGTAGTGTACCAAGCTGCCAGGACCTGCAGTGACGTCACGAATCATCTGATGGTCACGTGACTATCAGCTGATGCTCACCCTGGGAACATTCGCAAGAATGTTTTGCAAATGTTCCCACGGTGGTTAGCTCACTGGGGCTGATCAGCTGATCTTCAGCTGATCAACCCCAGTGACCTCCTGCAGCAGCATGTATACTGACAGGGGGTGATTTTACACCCCTGTCAGAATACATTGCTGTCTTCTACAGCAGTGACATCAGTAATGGCTGATGTCACTGCTGTAGAAGTGACCCAGATCACTGTGGGACCCTCGGCGGTACGTGGACTGCGTCGTTGATGGTGGACAGGTGTGGGATATTTTTGTTTGTTTTTTTATGTTTTTTTTCAGGAGATCGAGGGCTTTGTGGAGGCGTGTAATAAAAAACATTATAGAACTGTGTTTTATTTCATTAAAATACTTTATTCTGGTCATGTCTTTTATTGAAAAGGCGGCGACTATTTTACTACGCGGTTAGTAATGGGGGCTTCTTATAGACGCCCTCCATTACTAACCTGGGCTTCACGTCAGCTGCCAATACAAGGTTGACGTGAACCCTAACCCAATTACCCCATTGCCACTGCTACAGGGCAGTGGGAAGAGCGAGGCTAAGCGCCAGATTAGAACACCGCGTTTTGTATACGCTGTGTCCAAAGCACTGCTGAGTGCTGATTGGGGCACATAGTGCCTAACGAACCAGCTGTGAAATGTTAATTATGGCCAGGGAAAATGTTTGCCTAATGGCACCTTCCCAGGCTCAAATGAACAGCTCACAGCAGTCACATAAATTACATGAATAGAAATGGTAATGAAGATTGGGTGAATGGGACCAGCTGACACCTAGCTCTTTTGTTTGGTTATGACAAGGTGTCAATCAGACCTTTTCATGACCAAACTTAATTAAAGTAAAGTAAAGAGTTAAATAAACACACAGACACGGTGTAAACACTTTGTTTGAATTACAGCAGACACATTCTTGAATCATTTAAATAAACCAATATACTCACCCCAGTTCTATGGTAATCCAAAGGTTTAAGCAATGTCCCACCAAATAACTTCATTTAGCTCCACAAAGCATTCATTGATGTACAAAAGCGCTTCAAAAACCGCTTAAAAAAACACATGTAAAACGCGCCAAAAATGCATGTAAATCCACATGCGTTTTTTCTGCCAGGGAGAGGTAAAAACTCTCAGGAAATTTCTGCTTCAAATCCGCATCGTGCGCACATATCCTAAGGGATATGGGGATTTTTCCTGAGCGTTTCTGCCTCTCCCTGGCAGAAAAACCGCATGCAGATTTTACATGAAAGGACCTGCGGTGACGTCATTTATTCAGCTGACAGGTCAGCTGACCATCACATGGCTAAATGACGTCACCTCAGGTTCTTTCAGAACACCGTGGGACGCCAAGGACAGAGGACGCCACCAGAGAGGAGACAAGGGGCCGCCGTAGAGGTAAGTATATATATATATTTTTTTTTACGTTTTAATTCTTTTTTTTACTAATGGTAGCCGGGTCTGGATGAGAGTCTCCTTTTCTCCAGACCCGGGTACCATCCGCGCATTGAACCGCATAACATCCGAATGCATACATGTATACATGCGAATGTTATGTGGTTCAATGCAAGTCAATGGCAGCGATTTCGCTGCGTTTCCGCACAAGAAATGCTTGTGCTGCGGATTTTTCCACAATGATAATCTGCAGCGGAAATTTCTGCAGCATGTGCACAGCACATGCGGACTATCATTGGGAAACAAGGCAGACAACTTAACAAGCGTTTTTAATGCGTTTTCGTGGTGGAAATGCCGCCATGGAAAAGCATTAAATCCACATCGTGGGCACACAGCCTAACACTGGTATCTTCTTACGTCAAAAAGGGTTCTTTGAACTCCTCTTTCAGTAGGTGAGACCGCTACTTCTGCAACCTCAGTAGTGATGTTCCTGACGATGGAAACGTGAACACAATTTGCACTAAAAAAATAATTTCTTCCAATGGACTCATGGTACATCACTGAGGGATTCTCTGTAGGTTATTGACATGATCAATATAATTCAAAATGAATTATGAAAACCTTGTGTTCACCTAAAAAAAAATTCTCCTTCCGTACATCTGGGATTATTGTTTCTATAACATCAGCTTCATGGTCAGAATCCTCAGTCGCCCTTTATAATTTGCAATTTTTGAACATGAAACAATACAATGGAGCTTTACTAGGTATCATGGCCAAATTGTCCACAAGTTACGCTGTCATGAAAATAGTACCCCATCTGGCACTTGGACCTATATCAAAGCTTGTAAAATGTGTTCTCTAGACATTTTATACATTCCAGACTGTTCTGGCAAAAAGCCGTGTATGAAAGTGTTAGATTAAATGCAGTTATATAAGGACACATCGAGCTCCTTCCACAAGCAGGTAACCTGTAAGAGGGTTATTTTCATACAGTGGTGGCCAAAAGTATTGGCACCCCTGCAATTCTGTCAGATAATACTCAGTTTCTTCCTGAAAATGATTGCAATCACAAATTCTTTGGTATTATTATCTTCATTTAATTTATCTTCAATGAAAAAACACAAAGAATTGTCCTAAAGCCAAATTGGATATAATTCCACACCAAACCTAAAAAAGGGGGTGGACAAAAGTATTGGCACTGTTTGAAAAATCATGGGATGCTTCTCTAATTCGTGTAATTAACAGCACCTGTAACTTACCTGTGGCACCTAACAGGCGTTGGCAATAACTAAATCACACTTGCAGCCAGTTTACATGCATTAAAGATGACTCAACCTCTGTCCTGTGTCCTTGTGTGTACCACAATGAGCATGGAGAAAAGAAAGAAGACCAAAGAACTGTCTGAGGACTTGAGAAACCAAATTGTGAGGAAGCATGAGCAATCTCAAGGCTACAAGTCCATCTCCAAAGACCTGAATGTTCCTGTGTCTTCCGTGCGCAGTGTCATCAAGAAGTTTAAAGCCCATGGCACTGTGGCTAACCTCCCTAGATGTGGACGGAAAAGAAAAATTGACGAGAGATTTCAACGCAAGATTGTGCGGATGGTGGATAAAGAAGCTCGACTAACATCCAAACAAGTTCAAGCTGCCCTGCAGTCTGAGGGTACAACAGTGTCAACCCGTACTATCCATCGGCATCTGAATGAAAAGGGACTGTATGGTAGTGTAGGCCCCGAGGGTTCGGCCGCTACAGGGGTATTGCACCTCTGCCAGAGGTGTGATATTCCACTCCCGGGTAAGGATGGAGTATGGACTGAAGCTCAGTTAGCTGCATGCATCACACACACCCCATTTCCGGGGGACAGCTCAACGGTGCTCCCATTTAAACAGTAATGCAGGCACGACAGACCAAGTCCCTGGCTGGAGTGGGGAGGGGGGAGGAAAACCCAGTGATGTAGGAGCAGAAGGGGACGGTTTCTGTAACATAGGAAGGAGCTCATTGGGTGCTGGTCGCCTGAGCTCATACTCAGGGGAGGTATAAAAGGTGGGCACCATCTTAGGACAGGAGTCAGGTCAGACAGTGAGGGAGAGGAAAAGACAGGGAGCGGAGGCTCTGTAGGAGCTCTGCTCAAAGGCAGGCCTAGGGTGAAGGCCGGAGCCTGGCAGGAGAAGTAGGCCTGGAGAAGAGGCCGAGGGAAGGAGGAGAAGAAGGAACAGGAAAGGAGGAGAAGTGACAGAGAAACAGAAGGGCTCAGAAACAAGGAGGCAGAAGGGACCCTAAGGACCAACGTGAAATCGGGTGATGGGTCAGGCAAGAAAAGGGTACCGGATCTCAAATTGGTGGAGGTAAATTATCCCTCAGCCAAGAACCGGAGGTCGTGATCATCACTTGGTGCGACCCTCTGCTAAACCTTGCTAGGAAGGCACCATATAGGATAGCGGGAAACGGGGCCCACGTTTACCCGCATAGATCCACGGCAGCTGGACAAAAGCTTGGTCACTGGTGGGGCACAAGCCAGAGGAAGGATAGAAGGGAGTCCTGTGCCATACTCCTGAATTGCCTGAGGGTTGACCGAGCCCCTCACCTGGTGGACGCAGCACGGCTCGGGCGGTCATTACAGGCGGAAGTGACTTGGAGTATACGAACTGTGAGTAAAAGACCCTGGACTGCAACACGTTGTCTTTGCATTTCTTGCTGCGCCAGCACTACCGGTGCTGGGACGCCCTGCACTTCAATCCCCACCATTTGCGCCCACTGCCCTGAGGCTACACTCTTCCTGTGGGGAGTTATACTACCTCAGCTGCACACACCATCAGCCTCAGTGGACTGCCTTGCAGCGGCGGTTCATAATAGCCGCAATCCACGGGTGGCGTAGTCGGACATTACCTAAAACATATAAAAGGCTGCCACTGGTCTGACCACCCTGAGCCACGGGACCGGGTCGCCACTACTATTCCCAGCATTGCCCTGAAGCCCGGTCCCGAGTGCCCCACGGCCCAGGGGGCGAGTCAGCTTTGGCGTAGTCGGCAGGATAGTGACCAACCCGCCACAAACGGGTATTGCGTGCCTGAAAAGAGACTGTTTCACTGTATTAAAAATGGCGCCCGCCCCAGAAGAACGGATGCCATAATGTGCGCGCCAAAAGACAACAGGAAGCCACCTCCCATCGTGGGCCAGGTCCCAGAATGGCGCCAAAGAAGGAGCCCACCCCCAACAGCCATGAGTGCGGCTGTGGAGATGTCCATCAAGGTGGGGGGGCTGCCCCTGAAAGTGATTGTCAGCGGATTGCCCCGAGACCACCCCCAATGGGGGCGGAAAGAGAAGAAAACTGCGGGGCCGGGTGTGGTTTGGATCAGTCTCACCGGACCACACCCGGAGATGGAGAGAGGAGCCAGCTCCAGTACTTTGGCGAGGGCCCTGCTACAGGCCGAACCACCATGCAGCTTCACGGAGCTGCTAGCACAGCTCCCCAAGGAAGACCCGGAGTATGTGCGGGCTGCGTTGGAGGAGTTGGACCGGAGGATGGTCCGGGCGCAGCGGGACGTGATTGCTGGGTGGAAGGAAGAGATGGCCCGGCGGACCGTGACCCAGCAGCAGGAGGCACCGCCACCACCCAGCAGCACGCCTGCCTCCGGGGGTGGTGAGAGAGGATCGGAGGCTGAGGACGACGCCGCGGAGGAGGCCATAGCCGCGGAGGCAGGTAACGGGGAAGTCCTTACCCTGAGTCCAGGGGCCGCAACCCTGTCCTTGTCTCCCGTCACGGCACCCGAAGCCCCGGGAGCCGTAGCTGCCGCCACACCTCCCCCGCTACCAACTAGGCCCCAGGCCGTATACACCACCATCGAGCCCCGCGCCGTGCCCTTTAACCCCGGGCGCGACCGGAAGCCGACCTCCGCAGGCCTGGTCGCAAGGCCTAGTGCCCCCGGACGCCGCTGCCCCGCCAGCACCCCCTGCCTCTGCTGTGCCACCCCCAGGTGCGACTAGAAGAAAACCACCGCAGGCCTGGTCGCAAGGCTGAGTACCTCCGGGAGCCGCTAACCCGCTCGCGCCCCCGGCCTCTACAATACCACCCCTGGGCGCGGATCTGTTCGCCCAGCACACCGGTCCGGATGGGCTCCCTTTCATCTGGCCCCCCGGATATGTTAACCCCCGCCTACGGAGAGGCCTGTCAGGGGAGGCCGGAGACCTACCTGAACCCCTGATACCAGCTCTGGAGCCCATGGAAGTCTCCCAGCCCCCGCTTGAAGACGCCCAGTTTGAGTGGGACCCGACCAGAGAAAATCTAATGGGGTTTACCCAGGAGACACGGGCGGACGCAGCCCGCCAACGGGAGTCCTGTCGCCAACAGCTGGCGATGTTCGAGAGGGAGCAGCGGGAACGGCGTGTCCGGCAAGAGCAGCTACAGGCCCGAAGCGCAGAACAGAAGATGCGCACCCGGCGAAACCCCCGAGCTGCCCGCGGTCACCGAGCCACCGGGACTGTCGTAAAATTTCAGATGGAACACGGCTGGGGATTCATCAGGGACTCGGACACCATCAGCAACATATTTGTGACCCGAAGGGATGTGGAGAGCCGCCTGCCGGAGGGTCATCGTGGACGGGATTTGTATCCTGGCGACGTAGTGTCCTACACACCCGACACCAAGGCGTGAAGGGGTGGTACGCCCTCCACGTCCATAGAGTAGTAGAGGAGGAGGAACAGCACTACTCAGATCCAGAGTACCAAGAGGACCCGGACGGGTCTGAAGATCGTCACCATGAGGAGCAAGGAGCGGCTGGAGGGTATCACTACCAGTGAACAGTAGCATACCATTGTGAATAGTTACCCGTCAGGGTACAGAGAACTGTTTTGGGACTGTTTCCAGATTAGAGTGTGGTCCCCGTTGGGACTGATATGGAACTGTTATTTGACTTTTGCCCGTTTTAAGTGCTCCCCTAAGTTACCTGGCTGAGGACTTAGAGCAGCCATCCCTTTTCCTTTACCTGGCTGAGGACTGAGAGCAGCCATCCCTTTTCCTTTACCTGGCTGAGGACTGAGAGCAGCCATTCCCCTTCCCAAAACAGGCCGAGGACTGAGAACGGCCGTTCTTGTAAATAGTTGCGCTTTCTAAAGCGCCCCCTACTGGTTTTATAAAAAGACTGCAACGTCTACGTCAAGACAAGTTTGCTAAAGTGTTGCACCTTTAAGAAGAATGAACACCTGGTCGCAAGTTGCACCGCGGCCAGGGCACAAGAATATGTCTTACTTAAAAATGTTTTATATGAAGAGTTTTATATGCCGCTAGGTGATAATGCAAATGTTTTATATGATGTTTTATATGACAAAAGAGTTCCGGTAGTATTGACAATATCTAGTGAAAGAAAAATGTTGAAAAAGAGAAAAGTGTTTCCCATAAAGGGAATTGAACAATGTCGTCCGTTTTCTAATGTGAAAAGTTTTGAAAAAGATTTGCATGTCTTGTAATTAAATGTCTTTACTCTTTTCCAGCCCGAGGACGTGCTGTGGTTTACCGGGGGGAATGTAGAGCCCCGAGGGTTCGGCCGCTACAGGGGTATTGCACCTCTGCCAGAGGTGTGATATTCCACTCCCGGGTAAGGATGGAGTAAGGACCAGGGCTCAGTTAGCTGCATGCATCACACACACCCCATTTCCGGGGGACAGCTCAACGGTGCTCCCATTTATACAGTAATGCAGGCACGACAGACCATGTCCCTGGCTGGAGTGGGGAGGGGGGAGGAAAACCCAGTGATGTAGGAGCAGAAGGGGACGGTTTCTGTAGCATAGGAAGGAGTTCATTGGGTGCTGGTCGCCTGAGCTTATACTCAGGGGAGGTATAAAAGGTGGGCACCATCTTAGGACAGGAGTCAGGTCAGACAGTGAGGGAGAGGAGAAGACAGGGAGCGGAGGCTCTGTAGGAGCTCTGCTCAAAGGCAGGCCTAGGGTGAAGGCCGGAGACTGGCAGGAGAAGTAGACCTGGAGAAGAGGCCGAGGGAAGGAGGAGAAGAAGGAACAGGAAAGGAGGAGAAGTGACAGAGAAACAGAAGGGCTCAGAAACAAGGAGGCAGAAGGGACCCTAAGGACCAACGTGAAGGTCGTGATCATCACTTGGTGCAACCGCCTGCTAAACCTTGCTAGGAAGGCACCATATAGGATAGCCGGAAACGGGGCCCACGTTTACCCGCAGAGATCCGCAGCAGTTGGACAAAAGCTTGGTCACTGGTGGGGCACAAACCAGAGGAAGGATAGATGGGAGTCCTGTGCCATACTCCTGAATTGCCTGGGGGTTGACCGAGCCCCTCACCTGGTGGACGCAGCGCAGCTCGGGCGGTCATTACCGGCGGAAGTGACTTGGAGTATACGAACTGTGAGTAAAAGACCCTGGACTGCAACACGTTGTCTTTGCATTTCTTGCCGCACCAGCACTACCGGTGCTGGGACGCCCTGCACTTCAATCCCCACCATTTGCGCTCACTGCCCTGAGGCTACACTCTTCCCGTGGGGAGTTATACTACCTCAGCTGCACACACCATCAGCCTCAGTGGACTGCCTTGCAGCGGCGGTTCATAATAGCCGCAATCCACGGGTGGCTTAGTCGGACATTACCTAAAACATATAAAAGGCTGCCACTGGTCTGACCACCCTGAGCCACGGGACCGGGTCGCCACTACTACTCCCAGCATTGCCCTGAAGCCCGGTCCCGAGTGCCCCACGGCCCAGGGGGCGAGTCAGTAGGATACCCAGGAAGACCCCACTTCTTACCCCGAGACATAAAAAAGCCAGGCTGGAGTTTGCCAAAACTTACCTGAGAAAGCCTAAAACGTTTTGGAAGAATGTTCTCTGGTCAGATGAGACAAAAGTAGAGCTTTTTGGGAAAAAGCATCAACATAGAGTGTACAGGAAAAAAAAAGAGGCATTCAAAGACAAGAACACGGTCCCTACAGTCAAACATGGCGGAGTTTCCCTGATGTTTTGGGGCTGCTTTGCTGCCTCTGGCACTGAACTGCTTGACCGTGTGCATGCCATTATGAAGTCTGAAGACTACCAACAAATTTTGCAGCATAATGTAGGGCCCAGTGTGAGAAAGCTGGGTCCAGCAGGACAATGACCCAAAACACACTTCCAAAAGCACTATAAAATGGTTTGAGAGAAAGCACTGGAGACTTCTAAGGTGGCCAGCAATGAGTCCAGACCTGAATCCCATAGAACACCTGTGGAGAGATCTCAAAATGGCAGATTGGAGAAGGCACCCTTCAAATATCAGGGACCTGGAGCAGTTTGCCAAAGAAGAATGGTCTACAATTCCAGCAGAGCATTGTAAGAAACTCATTGATGGTTACCGGAAGCGGTTGTTCGCAGCTATTTTGGCTAAAGGTTGTGCAACCAAGTATTAGGCTGAGGGTGCCAATACTTTTGTCTGGCCCATTTTTGGAGTTTTGTGTGAAATGATCAATGATTTGATTTTTGCTTCATTCTCTTTTGTGTTTTTTCCTTGCAAGCAAATTAAATGAAGATAATAATACCAAAGAATTTGTGATTGCAATCATTTTCAGGAAGAAACTGAGTATTATCTGACAGAATTTCAGGGGTGCCAATACTTTCGGCCACCACTGTACATAGGCCTTTTCACGAAACATGACTTTTCACATGGGGATGGTGCAGTGATGAGCACAGGGCTAATCAGTGTTAAACTTAAGGCAGGTACCTGTAATAGTTACTGTCTATCAATGAGAACACACACTTGAAGGTTTCACACTGGATAGAGGCGCAGAACTTGGTGGTTACAGAGCAACGATGGTACAAATCTTGTTGGTTACACTCCAAACAACGAGGCGCTGAGCAATGTAATAAGATCAGTATCCTATGGGAAATATAGCAAAAGGTTACTGACAGCAACAGACGCAACCCATCAGCATAGTCTCCACGGAGATTAACATGGTATACCTTGCATATGATGTGACCGCTGCAGGCAATCACTGACTTTAGTGTTCACTTGCCAAACATGCAAATGTTAATGCTGATCAGGCATGTGACTGATGGACTGGAAGTTATCACTGCAGGACTGATGGTAATAGTGACAGATAAATAATGATTATTTCATTTTTATTTATTTTATATTTATATTTTTTATTTTCGCTGCTCTACAGCAGATTTTTTTTATCTTGGAAAACCCCTAAATTGTATTCTTCCTTTTGAGATGATAGTGCTTTTTCTCCAGTCGTTTCTGGTGGATCTAGGTTATCCATAATATCTTTGTAGGGTTTCATACAGAATTACAACTAAACTGGCATTTGTCCCGAAAAATTACTCCAAAGTACAGGACTCTACTACTTCCTTCTAATTTGTTGTCCCCTGCTTGTTGACAAGCGTAATCCGTCTGTAGCAGGTGAGAAGCCGAGACGGATTTCAGGAAGTGGTGGGCAGGGTTTTGTCTCTGCTCCTGCTTTCCTGTCTGCCAAACTACACACAGGCATAAAACAGAGGTCAGCTTTTAGTTCAGGACAAACAATACATTGCACATTGGCAGGCAGGGGAAGTGGGAAAAAGGTTCCAGCACCTATAGTGCTGGTAGAATACTCATAGTAGCACAATTCAAAAATAATGGATGACAAGTTACAGAGTATGAAAATCAGGACAGTTCAGAACATATTAGACCAGTATGTGAATCAAAAGCAATTTTAACTTCCGGTGGAGAATGAGGACAGCAAGATCATGCCTGTACTCTGATTTTGTGTGAAAGAACAGGGACTAATGGCTACACAATTAGTCCCTGTTATAATGGCTACACAATTTGTCCCTGTTATAATGCCTACACAATTCAATCAATCAGTGTAGCCCATAAAGACTACGTCAGCGGCAAAATGTAACAAATTTTCATTTGCAGTTTCTGTCAAATTTTTCAAGATGCAAAAAACTAACACATTAGCGGAATCTGATAGACAGAGCCGATGGAATCTCCGGGAGCCAGGATGATGAGGAAAAACTATCAACAAAAAAGCCCACATGAAAATTGCTCGTAGAAAAAAACCCACAGTCATATATGCGAACAAGAACATGCCCACATATTAAAATGACATAGAAAATAGCCCAGCTCTGTATGATCTTGTTGGTGCGGCGTTATTGAAGCAGCATGTTCTGTGCTGTGTTATCTGACTGAACAGTCAGATCCTACATTGGGAGAGCTTATGAGAGGGTGAGGGCTCTGTGTCTGGCAGAATCATGGGGCACCGGGGCTGGTATTGAAGAGGGGCTCTATCTGGTATTACAGTGGAGCACAGACTTGCATTGTCGTGGGGCACTGTGCTACTGAATTAACACCATGTGAGCTCTCCTAATTCGGCAATATGATGCGGTACTGTCAGGCACTGCGGTGAGGATATATGGCTAGCACTGAGGTGGGGTACTGTCTGGCACTGAGGTGGGGCACTGTCTGGCATTGTGGTGGGGCACTGTCTGGCATTGTGGTGGGGTACTGTCTGGCATTGAGGTGGGGCACTGTCTGGCATTGTGGTGGGGTACTGTCTGGCATTGAGGTGGGGCACTGTCTGGCATTGAGGTGGGGCACTGTCTGGCATTGTGGTGGGGCACTGTCTGGCATTGTGGTGGGGTACTGTCTGGCATTGTGGTGGAGCACTGTCTGGCATTGTGGTAAGGCACTGTCTGGCATTGAGGTGGGGCACTGTCTGGCATTGAGGTGGGGCACTGTCTGGCATTGTGATGGGGCACTGTCTGGCATTGTGGTGGGGCACTGTCTGGCATTGTGGTAAGGCACTGTCTGGCATTGTGGTGGGGCACTGTCTGGCATTGTGGTGGGGCACTTGTGACATGCAGAAGCAGTGCTGTTGCTTCAAAAGCAGCCAGCAACTGTTAGAAATAACACAAGCACAGGAGAAATGAAGTGTTGTGCTTCAGGAGCATCCAGCAACTAGAGGGGTTAACACAGTCACAGGAGACAGGGAGTGTTTTAGCAGAGCCCCAGGGGGATTGTGGGGAACTTGTTTGTTATGGGTCCGGGTGGTGGAACCTCTGTGCCGAGGTGCAAGGAGGGACCCAGAGGGGCGTGACTAAGTATCCACCCGAACCAACCCTGGTCGTACGGCAGCAAACGACACCGTGACCAGGGAGGATCCGGGCAGAGGGACCAGGTGCTACTCTGGGGACGACCTTGTAAGAGAGCAGGTAGCTCCCACGAGTCAGATGGCTGGGACTGACCGGTATGGCGGATGGACACGGCAAGCAGGCGGAAGTCTCTGGTAGCCGACAGGTGGTCACAGTTCGAGAAAGCCGGGCAAGTAGCAGTCTTTAGGTTTACCAGGAAGGTGGTCACAGCAAGTGACAGCAGGGTCTCCAGGCAGGCTGGCAGGAAACAGGCGGGTGCTCCCAGGTGAGCGGGCAGACAGACGAAGCAGGTAACTGGCAGGTAACTGGTGGGCGCTCCCAGGTGAGCGGGCAGACAGACGAGGCAGGTAACTGGCAGGTAACTGGTGGGCGCTCCCAGGTGAGCGGGCTGACGGACACAGCAGATAACAGGCGGGTGCTCCCAGGTGAGCGGACAGACAGCCAAGGCAGGTAACAGGTGAGCGCTCCAGGTGAGCAGGCTGGCAGGCTCGGCAGGTAAGGGGCAGATAACAGGCTGGCAGGCAGGACGAGGAGTCAGGCTAGCAACGGGACCTGAGGGCTGAAGCACAGATCAGACACAGTGCAAACAACTTTGCTCGGGCACCTCCATTTTGGAGGAGGTGCCTTATATATGGGAGGTCCTCCTGCAATTGGCCGGGGACTCCTTAGGACGGCGTGCGTGGCCCCTTTAAGAGAGGGGGAGCACGCGTGCGCGCGCCCTGAGCACACTGTCGGGGACGAAGCGCGCGCCGGAAGCAGCGGGGAGAGAAGCGCTGGAGGACGCCGCGCCAGGAGCGGTGAGGTGAGAGGGACGGCGTCTCTGCCTAGCAAGGGGCAGAGACGCCGATGCTACAGTACCCCCCCCTTTAGGCTCCTCTTTTTTTGGCCAGAAAGAAATTTTTCAAGGAGAAGCGGGGCGTTGATGTTCTCCCTGGGTTCCCAAGTTCTCTCCTCAGGACCAAACCCCTTCCAATCTACCAGAAAAAAGGTCTTTCCTCTTACCCTCTTGGTGGCCAGAATACTCTCTACATCAAAGACGTCTTCAGCGGAAACCGGAGCAGGGGGAGCACCTGGATTGTTGGAAAAAGAGTTAAAGACAACGGGTTTGAGGAGAGATACGTGGAAGGAGTTGGGAATCCGTAGGGTGGCCGGGAGTTTTAACTTGTAGGCCACTGGATTAATTTGCTTGAGGATTTTGAAAGGGCCGATGAAGCGAGGACCTAACTTGTAGGAGGGTATCTTGAGCCGCACATGTTTGGAGGAGAGCCAAACCTTGTCTCCCGGACGGAATTGAGGCGGATCCAGACGTCTCTTATCAGCATATCTCTTCATCCGCTCGGAGGACTGAAGAAGTGCGGACCTAGTACTCTCCCAAATGGTAGAAAACTCGCTGACAAGAGACTCCGCGGCAGGATTGTCCGCAGAAGCGGAGACGAGAAACGAAATCCAGGGGTGTTGGCCATAGACAATAAAGAACGGGGACTTGGAAGAGGATTCGCTCTCGTGGTTATTATAAGAGAATTCCGCCCAAGGAAGGAGGTCCACCCAATCAGAATGGTGGGCATTAACAAAGTGCCGGAGGTAGCTGGTAAGGATCTGATTGATCCGCTCCACTTGACCATTGGACTGAGGGTGGTAAGCGGAGGAGAAATCCAGGGTGACGTCCAGCAGTTTACATGTGGCTCTCCAGAAGCGTGAGGTGAACTGAACCCCTCGATCCGACACGATGTGGAGGGGTAGTCCATGGAGACGGAAGATACGGCGGATAAAGTCCTTAGCCAGCTCAGGTGCAGACGGGAGACCAGGCAGGGGAATGAAGTGAGCCATTTTAGAAAAGCGGTCCGCGACCACCCAAATGACAGTACACCCGGCAGAAACAGGGAGATCGGTAATGAAGTCCATAGCGATGTGTTGCCACGGGGCAACAGGTATGGGAAGTGGCAGGAGATGACCGGCTGGTAAGTGTCTGGGAACTTTGTTGCGGCCACAAGATGAACAGGCAGAGACGAAGTCACCACATCCTTACGCAGGGTTGACCACCAGTAATGCCGGGAAATGAGCAGGAAGGTCTTCTTTTGGCCGGCATGGCCAGCTAGTTTAGAAGAATGACCCCAGCGAAGAACCTTCTCACGGTCAGGAACCGCCACGAACGTCTTGCCGGGTGGAAGACGAGTCAAATCCAAGGGGGCCACATTCATCACCTTGGAGGGGTCGATAATGTGCATAGGCTCCTCCTCTTGGTCGGAGGACAGGAAGGACCGAGACAAGGCATCAGCTTAGACATTCTTGTCCGCCGGGCGGAAATGAAGGATGAAATCGAAGCGGGCAAAAAACGGATGGACACGGCAAGCAGGCGGAAGTCTCTGGTAGCCGACAGGTGGTCACAGTGCGAGAAAGCCGGGCAAGTAGCAGTCTTTAGGTTTACCAGGAAGGTGGTCACAGCAAGTGACGGCAGGGTCTCCAGGCAGGCTGGCAGGAAACAGGCGGTTGCTCCCAGGTGAGCGGGCAGACAGACGAGGCAGGTAACTGGCAGGTAACTGGTGGGCGCTCCCAGGTGAGCGGGTAGGCAGACGAGGCAGGTAACTGGCAGGTAACTGGTGGGCGCTCCCAGGTGAGCGGGCTGACGGACACAGCAGATAACAGGCGGGTGCTCCCAGGTGAGCGGACAGACAGCCAAGGCAGGTAACAGGTGAGCGCTCCAGGTGAGCAGGCTGGCAGGCTCGGCAGGTAACGGGCAGATAACAGGCTGGCAGGCAGGACGAGGAGTCAGGCTAGCAGTGGGACCTGAGGGCTGAAGCACAGATCAGACAAAGTGCAAACAACTTTGCTCGGGCACCTCCATTTTGGAGGAGGTGCCTTATATATGGGAGGTCCTCCTGCAATTGGCCGGGGACTCCTTAGGATGGCGCGTGCGGCCCCTTTAAGAGAGGGGGAGCGCGCGCGCGAGTGCCCTAAGCACACTGCCGGGGAAGGAGCGCGCGCCGGAAGCAGCGGGGAGAGAAGCGCTGGAGGACGCCGCGCCAGGAGCGGGGAGGTGAGAGGGACGGCGTCTCTGCCTAGCAAGGGGCAGAGACTCTGATGCTACATTTTTATTGTAGTCTGGCTGAAGCCGAAGAAAAAGGTGGTGTGTTATCTGGATCTGACAGAAGGCAACTGAACAGGATTCAGATCAGGAGAGAAACTAAACACAGGTCAGATAAACTCCCTGAACTAACAGTGCAGACTATTATTGGGCACGAAGATAAGAACTGGAAGGAATTGTGTCACAGGGATCATCTCCCTCATCAAACCCTCTCCCTCTCCATCTCCATGCAGGATAAATAATGCTGTGTACTATTGTGTCCTTGTGAAGGAAAAGCCTGTGGTTGTGTACGCATAGAAGTGTGCTGCTAAGAGATCTAATCTATGCTGAATTATGCTACTGAAGAGACTTTAATACTGTGCCTTGTGAAGAAACTACTGTATTGTTACTGGAGCCGGTTGCTCAAGAAACTCAGACCGTACTGTAATGAAGATTGTTGCTCTAATATCCCTGAATTGCACTGGCAGTGCTTCAGATTAAGTTCCACTATTAAACTGTTGAAAAAGACTCTTGTCAGATGTGTCTGGTCAGCAATTGAATCTATTGTGTGCCTGAGAGAAGCAGCAGCCTATGGTCACCTTGAGTAATGGTTCCCCCAGGATTCCAAAGAATTCATGAAACCCGTCTCGCCCTATCTGAACCTAGCGGCATGTGTGTAACACACTGTCTGGCATTGTGGTGGGGCACTGTCTGGCATTGTGGTGGGGCACTGTCTGACATTGTGGTGGGGCACTGTCTGGCATTGCGGTGGGGCACTGTCTGGCATTGCGGTGGGGCACTGTCTGGCATTGCAGTGGGGCACTGTTTGGCATTGCGGTGGAGCACTGTTTGGCATTGCGGTGGGGCACTGTTTGGCATTGCGGTGGGGCTCTATCTGGCATTGCGGTGGGGCTCTATCTGGCATTGCGGTGGGGCACTATCTGGCATTGTAGTGGGGCACTATCTGGCATTGTGGTGGGGCACTATCTGGATTTGCAGTGGGACACTATCTGGATTTGCAGTGGGGCACTATCGGTATTGTGGTGGGGCACTGTCTGGCACTGCGGTGGGGCAATATCTGGCAATGCGGTTGGCACTATTTTACTTTACAGTGGAGCATTATTTGGCATTGTGCTGAGACACTGGCTAGCATTGTTCTGCGTGCCATCTAGCATTGTGGTGGGTGCTCTCTGGTGTTATGGTGTTTTGTGCTATCTCACAATGTTGTGGTGTTCTCTGGTATTGAATTAGTACAATGTGAGGGATCCTTATTCAGCTGGGACAAAGGGGCTGCACTGTCTGGCATTGGGGCGGGGCACTGTCTGTCTGCTGCTCTCTGGCATTGTGATGTTATTGTGTTGTGCCATTTGGCATTATGGTGTTGTGTTATGGTAATCAGCTAGTACCATGAAAGGTATCTTTGTTCAGCAAAGTATTGGGACCCAGGGGCTACCATGGAAGTGGGGGGGGCACTATTTGGCATTACAGTATGGCACAGAGGCACTATATCTGTACCATGTAAAGGCTATTTATTCAGCAATATGTGGCACTGTAGTTGGGCAATTTATCCCAAGTAAATCATAATGAAACTGCCATTGTTTACACTACAGGAAAAAATGAAACTAGAATATCTCATCTAAAAATGTACATTATATAGAAATAAAAATAGTTCTACCGTATTTTTCGGACAATAGGACTAAACATTTCCAATGAATAACATTCAGAGTGACATAGAATAAAGACCGTACCACTGTGCCCAGCACCCCAATGCCAGATAGTTCTCCCATTACAGTCAGATAGTGCCCATCGTAGTGCCACATGCTCCTGAGCTCTACAGACAGAATATGAGAGGGACGTACCTAGTAGGACATGGCAGCTCAGTACCTGCACAGCAGTGTGCTCAGTGTACTAATCTGTGTGTTATCTGCACACAGAATAGGCAGATATTACACCGGTTTGTGGGTAGACTCTGCTACAGGGGTGGACATATCATTGGTGCAACCTGTGCAGCCATACAGGGGCCCAATAGGTAAGGGGGTCACTACCACCTCCAATGCAGGGCAAATTGTCCATTATGATGAGCTCTTGGGCTGCAAAGGGCCCATATATTGTTCTTGCACAGGGGCCTTCTGCTGTCTGTGTCCACTAGTGACCTGTTATCAGATAGCACAGAGATTTGTGCACACAGAAGAATTCACATTGCTCCATTAAAGGCGCATAGACACAGACTGATCATCAGGAAATCATAGAAACGCACATTTCCCAACAATCGTGCAGCGTAAACAAACAATCATTCATTGGGTCAAATGATCATTTTGTTTTCTTTAAATATCATCGTTGCCAGCAAGGACCTGTGCTGCCAAGAACAATGGCAGCCTACGTGCACTTAGCGACATATTATGGTTCAGTGCACATTTGAAACGTGGTCTGCCTGTGAAAACAATCTATAAAACAACCACCAAACAGCAAACAAGTAGCTGAGTGGCCGTCGTTAAGTGCCACAATCTGATGGTGAAAACCCACTTTAAGTGCTCATGCAGATGACTGTATTTTCGGTCCAAGTGCAATCCAACAAAACTCAAGATTATACTCTGGTCACACTCTGATCATGCTCTGATCAAACTCTGGTCACACTCTTGTCACACCATCGTCACACTCTGGTCACACCCTGGTCACACACTGATCACACTCTGATCCGTACTCTGATCCGCACTCTGATCCGCACTCTGATCCGGACTCTGATCCACACTCTAATCCGCACTCTGATCCACACTCTGATCCGCACTCTGATCCACTCTGATCCACACTCTGACCCACACTCTGATTCACACTCTGATCCGCACTCTGATCCGCACTCTGATCTGCACTCTGATCCGCACTCTGATCCACACTCTGATCCACACTCTGATCCACACTCTGATTCATACTCTGATCCACACTGATCCGCACTCTGATCCGCACTCTGATCCACACTCTGATTCATACTCTGATCCACACTCTGATCCACACTCTGATCCACACTCTGATTCATACTCTGATCCACACTGACCCACACTCTGATTCGCACTCTGATCCGCACTCTGATCCGCACTCTGACCCACACTCTGATCCGCACTCTGATCCACACTCTGATCCACACTCTGATCCACACTCTGATTCATACTCTGATCCGCACTGATCCGCACTCTGATCCGCACTCTGATCCACACTCTGATTCACACTCTGATCCACACTCTGATCCGCACTCTGATCCGCACTCTGATCCACACTCTGATCCACACTCTGATCCACACTCTGATTCATACTCTGATCCACACTGATCCGCACTTTGATCCGCACTCTGATCCACACTCTGATTCATACTCTGATCCACACTCTGATCCACACTCTGATCCACACTGACCCACACTCTGATTCGCACTCTGATCCGCACTCTGATCCACACTCTGATCCACACTCTGATTCATACTCTGATCCACACTGATCCGCACTTTGATCCGCACTCTGATCCACACTCTGATCCACACTCTGATTCATACTCTGATCCACACTCTGATCCGCACTCTGATCCACTCTGATCCACACTCTGACCTACACTCTGACCCACACTCTGATTCACACTCTGATCCGCACTCTGATCCGCACTCTGATCCGCACTCTGATCCGCACTCTGATCCACACTCTGATCCACACTCTGATTCATACTCTGATCCACACTGATCCGCACTCTGATCCGCACTCTGATCCACACTCTGATTCATACTCTGATCCACACTCTGATCCACACTCTGATCCACACTCTGATTCATACTCTGATCCACACTGACCCACACTCTGATTCGCACTCTGATCCGCACTCTGATCCGCACTCTGATCCGCACTCTGATCCGCACTCTGACCCGCACTCTGATCCGCACTCTGATCCGCACTCTGATCCACACTCTGATCCACACTCTGATCCACACTCTGATTCATACTCTGATCCGCACTGATCCGCACTCTGATCCGCACTCTGATCCACACTCTGATTCACACTCTGATCCACACTCTGATCCGCACTCTGATCCGCACTCTGATCCACACTCTGATCCACACTCTGATCCACACTCTGATTCATACTCTGATCCACACTGATCCGCACTCTGATCCGCACTCTGATCCACACTCTGATTCATACTCTGATCCACACTCTGATCCACACTCTGATCCACACTCTGATTCATACTCTGATCCACACTGACCCACACTCTGATTCGCACTCTGATCCGCACTCTGATCCGCACTCTGACCCGCACTCTGATCCGCACTCTGATCCGCACTCTGATCCGCACTCTGATCCACACTCTGATTCATACTCTGATCCGCACTGATCCGCACTGATCCGCACTCTGATCCACACTCTGATTCACACTCTGATCCGCACTCTGATCCGCACTCTGATCCGCACTCTGATCCGCACTCTGATCCACACTCTGATCCACACTCTGATTCATACTCTGATCCACACTGATCCGCACTCTGATCCGCACTCTGATCCACACTCTGATTCATACTCTGATCCACACTCTGATCCACACTCTGATTCATACTCTGATCCACACTGACCCACACTCTGATTCGCACTCTGATCCGCACTCTGATCCGCACTCTGATCCGCACTCTGACCCACACTCTGATCCGCACTCTGATCCGCACTCTGATCCGCACTCTGATCCACACTCTGATCCACACTCTGATTCATACTCTGATCCGCACTGATCCGCACTCTGATCCGCACTCTGATCCACACTCTGATTCACACTCTGATCCACACTCTGATCCGCACTCTGATCCGCACTCTGATCCACACTCTGATCCACACTCTGATCCACACTCTGATTCATACTCTGATCCACACTGATCCGCACTCTGATCCGCACTCTGATCCACACTCTGATTCATACTCTGATCCACACTCTGATCCACACTCTGATCCACACTCTGATTCATACTCTGATCCACACTGACCCACACTCTGATTCGCACTCTGATCCGCACTCTGATCCGCACTCTGACCCGCACTCTGATCCGCACTCTGATCCGCACTCTGATCCGCACTCTGATCCACACTCTGATTCATACTCTGATCCGCACTGATCCGCACTGATCCGCACTCTGATCCACACTCTGATTCACACTCTGATCCGCACTCTGATCCGCACTCTGATCCGCACTCTGATCCGCACTCTGACTCATACTCTGATCCACACTCTGATCCACACTCTGATCCACACTCTGATTCAAACTCTGATCCACACTCTGATCCACACTCCGATTCAAACTCTGATCCACACTCCGATTCAAACTCTGATCCACACTTTGATCAAAGTGTAATTTGCATAATCGACCGGATGCTCTCGGATGAGAGAATCGACGACGGTCTGCACCTGCCCTAACACTGCGGGATCACACAGAGCAGTGGCTTTTTTAGAGTGTGAGTGAATTGTGTATATATATGACAGTAAGGTTTTTTCCTGATATTTTCATATTCATATTTTTTTTTTCCTTTGAGGTTTTTTGAAGCCAGGAGCCAAAGTTGTCTGTCATGTAACCTTGCGGAGATGTGATTTCTCTTTATAACAGATTATATGAGGATGGCCTTTCAGTTGTGTGTCGACTGTAGCTCATATTACTGTGCTACATTACTGTTACAGAGGCAGCCCGGTACTGAATGATGGACATGCCTCATAGAATACGTAGATCAAACACTATCTAATGAGCCAGTGTGGAATTACAGTGAGGCAGACATTTGCCATCATGCAGCACATCATGGAAGACCGGTTTTAGTTTTGAAGTCAGAAGAATCTATTCTCCCTCTTTTTACGACTTTATTTAAGGCTGTATCTCCTTGATTTTTTTTGCTAACCCTCTGTTTCCCTGCAAGATTAAAGGGGTTGTCCATAACCCCTTCTCAATCACCCTATTTCCTTCATGTAAAATAATAGTGGACAACCCCTTTAAGTGATTGTGCAGAGAAACAATGGAAACACAGCAGTGACACAAAGCTGTTGCAGTTTTCAGCTGTAGCATAATCGCTGAGTGTGAACACAGCCTATAGAAGCCTGAAAGGGATTTTCCCATCGAAGAAAATGATAGTATATTGCAAGTATAGCCATAACCTGCTGATCGGCGGAGATCGAACAGCCGAGACCAGCAAAGATGCGGAGAATTACCTTTCTCCCAGCACAGCGGTGCCCCCGGCGCTCCTGCAGTATCTCCTCTTTGGAAGGAGATCGGGCATGGTTTATAACCAGAGCTGCATCGTACAAGAAAAATAAATCAATGAATTAAT
Organism: Phyllobates terribilis; assembly: GCF_046119375.1. Classification (NCBI taxonomy): domain Eukaryota; kingdom Metazoa; phylum Chordata; class Amphibia; order Anura; family Dendrobatidae; genus Phyllobates; species Phyllobates terribilis. The sequence goes on from NW_027362763.1 coordinate 170,685,190, forward strand.
CCCTTCCAGGCAGACATTTCTCATTTTATCATCCCCTTCTTCCAAGAGCTGTAATTTTTTTCATTTTTCACGCACAGCTGTATGAGAGCTAGGATTTTTTTTGCATACAGGACAAGTTGTCGTTATTAAATGACACTATTTAATTTACCATATAATTATTGGAAAGCTGAAAAAGTCATCTTTGTGTTGCAGAATAGAAAAACAACAATTCTGTGTTGGGGCTTGTTTTTTAGAGTTTTTATTGGCACCATTTAACAATTTTTGGATCAATTTTTGTTCCATTTTATTAGGCAACGAGCCAGTGTCGAACCACTTTAATGCCATGGTCACAAATGATCACTGCATAATCAGCATATTATAGTCACTGTGTATTGAGACATTTTTTTCTCTATCTTCTCTTTATCCGAGGACATCGGATCACACTATGTTGACACAGAGTTTGATCAAAGTGTAATTTTGTAGAATCAGCCCTATTCTCTTGGATGAGGGAAAATACGGGGGTGTGCACTTAGCCTCATAGAGGAAGGTCCTCTTCATTATATCCTTATTTATAAACAGGCAGTTTGAGACTAGGGTAGTACACAGGGCTAGTGCCAGTGTAAGAGGGTGTGACATAAAGGATGAGAATCCCCAGCGCTGCTGAACCGACTAGAAGAGGGGCAAGTTAAGATGGAGCACTGGGCAAAGTGACCTTGATGACGCAGTTCCCTGGTGTAAAAGGGATGGTCAGGATGTGTGTCGAGGAAGATGCTGAGTACGGGGTGGCAGGCAGTGACAGGAAGTATGAGCCAGTGGATTGTGTTGTGCCTGGAAGCAGAACCCAGGTGGCGCCAGACAAGCTCCGGAACCCAGACGACAATGGTCAAGACCCAAAGACCAGACCTGCCCAAGGAAAGTTCCGGATCCCAGACTATGCCGGTCAAGGCTCAAAGACCAGATCTGCACCGGTCAAGACCCGGAGCCCAAACAACGCCAGTCAAGACCCAAGGCCATGCCTTCATCCCACCGGTTATGAGAGACATCCGCCGTTGGTCAATCACCGAAGATCCGTGAGGAAACTCCGCTTAGAGGTGGACGCCTGTGGAGGTGAACGGGAGGCGTGAATGAGCCAGGCTGTTACTTCCAGCACTGATGTACAGTACAGGGGTTGGTCTAGGCTAGTACAACAGACAGGGTGAGGACCGGTTGAAGAGAAGGAGGCCCAAAGAGCCTTGTTAGATTTTGCCAGGAGGACTTGCGGCTGGGAAGAACCAGAAACCCCCACTAGGGCCTGTGTTAGGGGAAGAAGCAGTACACTGACTTTCATAATACCGGGATCATTGGCCCTGCTAAAAAGTTATAAGAATATATAACAAGAGATGGTTGTGATAGAGTGAACCTGAGGATTCATTGTATATCTTATATTGTATATTTCACACTATAATTACTCTGCTTTGCACTATTCACCATTGCTAAAATTACCACAATTTCCCACTATACTAGAGAAATAAACAGTTTAATTGCTTATGACGCGCCCCCTGGGCCGTGGGGTACTCGGTGCCGGGCCGGTCGTTGCTGGGGAGATGTCACAGTGGCGGTGACCCAGTCCGTGACCCAGGGCGGTCAGTAAAAAGGGGATATTTACAGGGGAATTAAAGTTCTTATATAAAGTTTGTGACGCCACCAGTGGTATGCGGCTAAAGGGAGCCGCCGATGCGGAGCAGGTCCTCTGGGGCTGTTGTTAATGCAGCAGAGTTGGTTTAGCTCTCCACAGGTAGAGCTTAGCTCCAGGGCAGTGTAGATGCTGCTGTTATGGAAGTAGCACTCGTGGTGCAGTGTAGTGCAGGGGGTGATGGCGCAGCAGTAATAATTGACAGAGACAGTGGGATGCAGTCTTCCGGATTTACTCACAGTTCTTACTTTGCTCCTGGTTACAACTGCAGATCATAACTTCCCACGTCGTGGTGCGTTCACCGGGCAGGGGCTCAGCCAACCCTCAGGTACCTCCGGAGTACATAACGGGACCCCCTTCTGTGTGTTCCTTCTGGCCGTCTCCCTGCACCTCACACCTAGTGTCCCAATCCAGTGACCGTGGACCTTGCCGGGCGATGTCTTCTCTGTCCCCTGGGTCCTCTATGGCCACCTTCTTGGTGAGATAGATGTGGCTTGTGGCTGCAGTACCTGAAATACTGCAGCCTCCGGTTTCCTAGTTGAGGCTTAAAGAACTCTGCTAGTTTAGGGACCAGTCCCCTCTGTGCGACCTGACCCCTCCACCTCCTGGCAGATTCGGGCGTACGGGTGGCCTCCAGCACTACCCGTACCCCTGGGGTCCCTTCCACGTTCCTGGAGCCTTTCTCCTGCCCTTCTCTCTCCCTTCAGTCTTGGGCCTCTCTGGCTAGGCCCTCCTCCTGAGCAGAGCTCCTACAGAGCTCCTGCTCCTCTCACTGTCCTCCTCTGACTGAATTCACACACCCAAGATGGCTTCCCTCTTTATACTATTCCTAACAAGTGCTCCCCTGATTTACTTCCTCCACCCACACCCACTACATGGTTCCCCCTACTTTGGTTCCCCCCACTCCAGCCAGGGACAGGGCTCAGCAGAGAAGCGACACATCTTGCCCCTCCTGCTGGTCTGGAGTGCCTCTTGATAAAGCCACGCGCGAAACGCGCGTCGAGGCCCCTGGTGGATGTCCTTTGATCGCCTCTCTTTGCCCCACATACTCGGGAGAGTTAGCAATCAGCTTGGTGAGTGCCCTGACCTACCCATTACTATGGTCCCCCATTTGGGAACTACACTTAAGGGTTATATTATCTCGCCTCTCTGTTTGTGATCTAATACTCTCCTGTTGGTTCTACCTTTACTGTTTACTTTTGTTTGTCTTCTCCCCCTTTCTGTTTTCTCCCTCTTTACTCTTCCTCTTGTGGATTTTATTGGGACATATTGTACCCTGGTACACATATATCTAAGGGGGCTTTGAAGTTGTTATTGGGAGCTTTTCCTGTCTTGATCCAATATCTACCCATTGTCTTAATGTTTATAAGTATTTATACAATTTTTGTATCACTTCTGTATACCCTTTCTAATTAACTAATAAACTTTGCTGTTTTATGCCATCATTACTCATTTTCGCGGTTTCTCATTTGGTCTGGAGTAGTGTAGTTGTAACACGGGTACTTTAGATGCAGCGACACAGAAACACAGAGCAGCCAATACAGGGTTAACAAACAGGGGAAGTTTATAATAACAGGGTCAATCTTCACGCAGGGAGTAACAGGAGAAAATATGGGGGAAAACAAGGAAAGTAGCAGGTAAAAGTCTTTAACTGACAGTTCACAGTTTAACTAGATATAGCAGACTCGAACCGGTTGTAAACTACAGTTTTTACACTTAGCTGACTCCGGTGTTGATTTTTCAGGTGTCCCCGCCCAAACAATGCTCCGTCTTCTGGCAGCAGGGGGCGGTCTCCGGTTTTACCCGCTGAGCCCCTAGTCCATAACACGGCACCTCACGTGCCTGGCTCCACCGACCCTGCGTCTCTTCTCTAGTCGGCTTGACTCCTCTGGTCCACTGCACTCGGCTCTTGCTCCCAGTCCTGGAGCCAGGAGCCTGGACCCTCTCACGCTGCTCTGCTGAGCAGGACCCAGCTCCGCTTTCCCGCGCAAAAGTCCTCGTCTCTTCCTCTCTCTACCCACGCCACCAGTCTCCCGGTCACCTGACCTCCAAGCTCTCACTCTGGACACGCCCCTAGCTTCCCAGTCACCTGACTCCTGTGCTCGCAGTCTGTCTTCCCCCTGCAACCAAAGGCACGGCCCCGGCAGTTCCGGATCCCTCGCTCTGAAAGTACTTACACCCCGGTATTCCCCCTTACACTCCCGCTCTCCTTTAACTCGCCATTCCACGAGCGAGAGTTCCTTCATCAAATGTTCACATTCTTGGACTTCTTGGACGATACGGTACCATATGAATTGATCTTGTTCGTAACGGTGAGGAGGCACTCCTGCTGTTGTCCGTTCTGACCGGCGTAACTCAGTCTGACCGATGGGGGGTGCAGGGTCACTTGGATTCCCAATCTCCGCCTGCCCAGTGGCTTCAACTGATGTTGTTCCCTCGCCGCCTGCACTGGGGACTGCAGGTAATCGAGTGCTGGGGCTCGGAGGTAGAATCAACAACTCTTCTTCGTCCACATCGTGGCTTGGGGCAACTGTGACAGGACCCTCTCTAGAAGAAGGTGATTCTTCTCCATCCTCGTCATCTTTAGACAGACAGGGTCGCAGCATACTATGATCAACCACTCTGGTAGGGGCTCCTTCAGCCCCCTCGGGTTGAACTTCATACACAGGTCCTTCAGCGCCAATCCTGCGCTTCACTCGGTGCGGGGTCCGTTCCCACCGCCTACTCAATTTGCCCCGGGGTCGCCTGTACCGGACCAACACCCGCTCCCCGGGCCTCAGAGCTGTCCCTCGAAGAGGCAATGTCTCATGATGTTTGAGCTCCTGAAACTTTTGTTGTACCAACCGTCGGAGGGTCTGCAGTCGATGCCGATGTTCCTGGATCCAGGAAGACACCCCCGTCCGTGGGTAGTCCTCCTCGGGGTCCAGCTCTAACTCAGTAATCTCTCGCCCCTTTCGCCCAAACAGTAAGGTTTAAGGAGTGAACCCCGTTGTACTATTCACTCGGTTGTTGTAGACCCACACCAGCTCGGCCACAAACTTAGGCCACCGTACCTTCCAATCTTCCTCCAACGTGCGGAGCATTTGGATCAGTGTCCGATTAAAGTGTTTACAGGCCCCATTTCCTTGAGGGTGGTAAGGAGTAGTCCATGACTTCTCAATCTTGTACAACCGGTGCAGCACTTCCATCACCCGGCCTTGGAAGCAGGTGCCTTGATCGGAATGAATCCTCTTTGGGTAGCCGTACACCCGAATGAAGTCTCGGCAGATGGCCTGCGCAGCGGACTCGGCGGTCTGGTCTCTGGTCGGGGTCACTACCGCAAACTTTGTGAAGTGGTCTGTCATTACCAGGCAATGTTCATACCCGAGATGCGCCGCTCCAACAGTCAAATAGTCGATCATCAGCACCTCCAAGGGGGCAGAAGCCACAATAGTTTGTATGGGGACCCGCTGCTTCGGGGGCTTAACCAGCTCACAGCTCCGACATCTTCGACAAGTGTCTTCTATTGTTGCTTGCAGTCGGGGATGATACACCAGCCTCTGCAACCACTGAAACGTCTTCTCTGGTCCGAAGTGAGCCCCTCGTTCATGAGCCTCCTTAGCCACTACTCCGACCAACTTCTCTGGGATCACCACTTGCCAGGGGGTCCCGAACTCTCGCAGTAACTGCACCCGTCGGTACAGCAGCCAGTCTCGCAAACACAGTCTCTCCCATTGTCCCAGCATCTTCAGTGCTCCCGGGGACAGGGTACTCCTCTCTTCTCGACTGGGGACTTGCCGCAAAGCCACCCATTGACGTAATTGAGCAACTTCTCTGTCAGTCTGTTGAAGTCGGATCCAGTCATCTCTTGGCCACCCTAGCACTTGTTCTTCTGACGTCTCTCTGACCTGTCCCTGCGCCGCGGCCAGCGGTCCCACGAAACTTCGGAAGCTAGGGGTCTCATCCGCCTCCAAATCTTCATCTCGGTCATGATCAGGCCGTTCATATGTCACTCTGGAGAGGGCGTCGGCGTATTCTCTGCCTTAGGCCGGTAGGCGATCTTATACCGGTACCTGGCCATGTGGGCCACCCACCGCTGCTTCAAGGCCCCCAATTTCGCATTCTCCAGGTGGGCTAGCGGGTTGTTATCTGTTCTCACCAGTACTTGGGACCAGGACAAATACTCTGCAAACTTCTCGGTCATTGCCCAAACCAGAGCCAGCATCTCTAATTTGAAAGAGCTATAATTATCCGGGTTCCTCTCGGAGTTGTGAAGGAAGCGACTGGCTTACGCAATCACACGCTCTTTCCCCTCCTGTAATTGGGATAACACGGCTCCCAGACCATGTAGGCTCCCATCAGTGTGGAGCATTAAAGGTTGGGAGAAATCCGCATAGGCAAGTATTGGGGCCTCGGTTATGGCCATTTTTAGGGCATGGAAGGCCTCTTCCTGGCTGCTTCCCCACCAAATCGCCTGATTCTTGGAGCCCGCCGGCACTCCCTTAAGTAGCTCCAGCAATGGGTTGGCTATGCGGGTGAAGTTCTTCACGAATCTTCGGTAGTACCCGGCAAGTCCCAGGAAGGCCCGAACGTCCTTCACTGTCTTCGGGGTAGGCCACATCTGTACGGCTGCCACCTTTTCCTGGGTGGGCCTGACTTCTTCACCGGACACAGTATGACCGAGATATTCGATCTGTTTGCGGAACAGGTGGCACTTCTGGGGCTTCACCTTTAGGCTATGATTCTGTAGGCGACTCAGTACTTGCTCCAGTCGCTGGAGGTGCTCCTCGAAGGTGGCGGCATAGACAATTATGACGACAAGGTAAATCAGTGTCGCCTCGAAGTTTAAATCGCCCAGGCACCTCTCCATCAGACGCTGGAACGTCCTGGGGGCATTAGTCAGGCCGAAGGGCATCCGATTGAACTCAAACAGTCCCATGGGTAATATGAACGCCGTCTTCGCACAGTCATGTTCGGCCACGGGCACCTGCCAGTACCCACTGGCCAGATCCAAAGAGGAGAAGTATCTTGCCTTCCCTAAGGCCGACAGGGACTCTTCGATTCGGGGTAGTGGGTAAGAGTCCAGTACTGTACAGGCATTCAGTCGTCTATAGTCCACACAGAACCGCAGGGTCCCATCTTTCTTCTGGACCAGGACATTCGGGGCTGCCCACGGACTCTGACTCTCCCGTATCACACCATTCTGTAACATATGGGCTAGCATCTCCTTAACCTCTTTATACATCTGGGGAGGTATCTGCCGGTATCTCTCCCGCACTGGGGCAGCGTTTCCCATGGGAATCTCGTGGGTAATGGCTTCGGTGCAACCAAAATCATCCTCATGGCGAGCAAAGATTTCCTGGTACTGCTCCAGCACCGCTTCAACCTACTGCACCTGTTGAGGTGTAAGTCTCGTCAATTCAGCCCGCATTCGTTCTAGGATTCTTCATCCCCCCTTCGCACTAGCCCGGTGGGATTCCGGCAGCACTGTGACCGCCAGAGCCTGGGGGTCTCCTCGTACAGCGGACAGCTGCACCACATCAGGTCGCACCAACTTCTCTGGCATTCCCAGAATCTGGGCTATTTCCGCCCTGGGAGGGAGTGTGAGATCATCTTCGCCCAGATTAACACACCGCACTATAACATTGCCACCCCGAACGGTGGCCAGTGTCCGAGCCACCAAGAGTCCGGGGGGTACTTTGTCCATCGATGTTAGTTCTATCTGAACTTCGACCCCCTCAAGAGGTGTGCAGGCCAGTGCGGATAACGTGAGTACAGTTTGTCTGGGCGGTAAGGTGATCACTGTAGCTGCTGGCACTATTATTTTCCCCAGGATCTTCCCTTCACTCGACGTCTCCTAAGCCTGGGCAGCTCGGATTAGTTGTTGAAAGACCCTCCTTTGGGGGGTTCGCGGGTCCCACTGGTCTAGAGGAATCTCCTTCGGCTCACTAATCAGGATTTGCCCGATCTCTTTCAGCACATTCATTCCGAGGGTCACCGGGGGTCCACTTCCGGTTCCTCCTGCGACCAGGACGACTCCTTTTTTTCCCACACCTTTTCCACACACTCGGATCTTCATCCACCCTACCCCTGCGACCGGGATGGGTAATTGATTAGCTGCCGTGAGTCTAATTACTGGTCCCCATACAGGCCGCGCTATCTCTGGAAATCGCTGTTGGAAGTAGGCTTCTGTCATTGTAGTCACCTGGGATCCCGTATCACCTGACCTCCCAGCTCTCACTCTGGACACGCCCGTAGCTTCCCAGTCACCTGACTCCTGTGCTCGCAGTCTGTCTTTCCCCTGCAACCAGAGACACGGCCCCGGCAGTTCCGGATCCCTTGCTCTGAAAGTAATTACACCCCGGTCTTCCCCCTTACATAGTGTTGGATGCAGGTGTTAGGGTCCCGGGCAGTACTCCTTCCTTACCTGAGATACCACACCTCTGGGTGAGATGCAGTACCTCTGTGGCGACTGAACCCGCAGAGGCGCCCCACTTACTTCCGCCTTGTCCCCGTCTGCGAGTGGCATTTGGTCACCTGTACTTGGAAAGATGCAGAGGAAGCCAGTGCCCATCAGAAACTGAAGTGGTGGTGGCAGGAACACTAAAAGCGAGCCACATGCTGCATTGTTGTCTCAGGCTAGGGTTATAAGGTCACATGTTTTGTGAACACGAACAATGAAATTGCAGCAATAAATTGCAACATTGGATGTAATGACTTCCTATGGTGTCGTATTGCGACCTGCAACATTCTGAGACTGTGACACAGATTTGCATTTGTTTCCAAATGGGTTAGATTTTCAGTTGCTGGTTGCAAGCCACACACGACATAGACTTAAATGCAAGTCTTGACTTATGTGCGAAATGTCTGCAACTTGGCTGTTTTATTAACAGTAAAATGACAGAATTGCTGTTGCACGACACATGTTGCTGTGCAGCCCTGGCCTAAGAGAGGATTTTCTCTACCTACAAATCTAAATAGTAGTCTTCTTCTTCACAGGCACAATGTGTTTGAACATACAAAGATATATACATTATGCCTACAAGTCTAAGTAGTATTCTTCTTCTTCACAGGCACAATGTGTTTGTACATACAAAGATATATACCGGTACATTATATGTAAAAAAATAATATCAATAATAAAAGTTTTTGTTTAGTTTTAATAAAAAACTGTAACAGAAAATATTATAATTGCTAGAATATTTTGTATCCTTGCGAATGTGGCAAGCTGTAAAATACGGTGATGATTGATAAAGCCCATTAATAAAAATTGGACAATCATTTTTCTTTTGCATTTAAAACATAATAAAAGTGAATATAAATGAAATAGCTACTATTATGTGTATAGCAAGATAATGACCGAGACCTTAGAGACTTTATAGGTCTCAACTGACACAAGAAGAAAAAAAACGTTTCCGTCAATCATGACTATGAATGTGGCAAGGCAAAAACAAGTAACAAAACAAAAAAATTGGGGGGCTATATGAGCAAATACAGCACGTTTTCTGGAAGTTAAAAAGTAAAATTATAAACTTCTCTAGATACCGCAGGCTTCCGCGTTTGTTCTACACATGGTATTGCTTGGCATTTGGCAAAAAATTACAGAAAAATATTTTTTTTACTTGAAAAAAACATACTGGCCAAAAAAATGCAGCAAAATATGTGAAAAAATGTCACGGACATTATTAATTTATAATATGTTGGGTGAAGGGAGGAAGTTAAGACCTAAGGGGTCACTGTCACTCGCCTGAGGACGTAGACAACGACTCAGGTTGTATAAACCATACAATCCAGTTAGTCTGGGTTCACATGTTGTCTATTTAGTGCAAATTTTATACACCAAAAATCCGCAGTATTTTGTACCACCAGCGAACTGAGTGAGTTTAAACTCGAAGGGGCATTCTACATCTAGGAACATTTTTTTTTACTTAAATGCGTGTACTTGGGGCTAAAAATCATTTTTGCAATTCGATTTTATCAAAAGTATTGCACAGTTTGGCTTTTACAGGCTCTTTGTTTCCCTGTACATAAAACTTTGATGTGGTCTGTGGTCAAAAATCAGCTGAGAGGAGCTCAGAAAAGGCAGATAAAAGAGTTACAAACGCTCCCATTGGACCTTCAGAACCGGCTCACTGACGGATTCTCAGTTAACCCATTCTGCAGCCAGCAATAGAAACTGCAATATAGTACATAAAGGCTATAGAAGGCACATGGTGTAAAATTTTTAATGAAACCCAAATGCAAAAATGATTTTCAGGCAAAAATAAATGTATTAATGTAAGGAGGAAAAAATGTCACCAAAGAGGAACAACCCCTCTCATCCACTGGTTGATATTTATTTATTGGGGTTAAATCGGCAAAAAATTTTACTAAGATCTGCAACGTGTTAATTTATGTTCCAGATGAGCATCTATTGGAGCAGATTTTATCCATTTAATGCAATGGAGAGTTTAAAGGGAACCTGTCATGTCAGATAACGCTATTAACCTGCACATATGGGGTTAGTTTGCAGGTTAATAGCGATAGGAAGGTGCAAGGCCGCTGTACTAAAAGTGCGGCACACGGGAGAAATTGAACTTTATTCCCCCAGGAGGTGCCTGCTTTCAGTCATAGAGGTGAGCAGGTGCTGATACAGTCACAGCTCACAGCATTGAGAACGGTGACTGAAAGCACGCCCGACACTGACTGACAGCCGGCTCAAAACTGATGCACTGCAAAGTCGGCTGTCAGTCACATGTCTCTCGGGTGCAGTACAGTACCGCGGCCAGGCACCTAACAAATATGTGTATTTTTATTATTGCTTTACTCTCAATTTGAACTTTTGTTTTTTTTTCCATATTTTTAAAAACTTTTTGTTCACACTTTTCACTGACCTGAAGCTGCGATGATCACTGCAATGTAGAGCAGACATCACAATCTCCTATGAACGCCGGCCTCGAACCCGCGGTCACAGGAGATTCACAATCACAGGCACGGAGGTCTTCTGCAGACCCCCGGCTGTCATGACAACCCATGGCGCCCCACAAACACGTGATAACGGTCCCAAAATCAGCAGCGGGAGAAAAATACAGAAGTGGGGACGTGTTTCTATTATACTTCTCTGATTGTTCCACTCCTGGTTTTGGCTTACAAATACTGATGTAAAATACTGATCAAATACTGAACCTGTAAAATCATCACCAACTAAGCAGCGTATTCTTCTGCTATTTCCACCTACTTAATGATAATGTTAATAATAATAAAGGACAAGTAGTGTTTCCATTCCGTGCAGCGAGCAGTGGTCCTCACACCAGTGTTGGTGCCGCACTCTCCATTATACATGAACGCACTATTTACTAACGCAGAAGATGATACCCGTTTAACCCTTCCCTCCCCAGAGGCTGATTCCCGGGAGAGCGCAGGGTTACATGTCCAGCACCGCCCTCGATCTCTCCGCCGGCAGTGTGCCACATTCCTGACCACACCCCTCGCTATCTCATTGGACAAGTGCCCAGCAGGTTGCCACGCCCCCCACACGCTGCACATACACACATCCTGCACATGGGGAGAGGGCGTGGACATGAATCCTGCACCACGTGACCGCAGCTGGCAGCGGAGCCAGAGAGGCGGGGGAGGCAGTGGAGAGCGGAGATCCCGGGGAGAGGAGTCTGTGCCGCGGCCGGGGAGCACCGTCCAGGTACCGGCGGGATTCACCTGTGTGAGGGCGGCATGTTTGTCTTATAGCAGGTGGCGCTGTGGAGTATTGCAGCTCGGCTGTAACCTGGCTGAGCACTACTAGTAGCAGAATTGCCGCTGGGCACTGACTGCATTGTGTGCACAGGCTTTATGTGTGTAGTCTGAGGGTATGTGCCATGTGTTGGCATGTGCCAATTTTCCAGGCCAGTGAATGGCACCATGCAGCTGTGCCAGGACGGCTACTATACATGTGACAGCCCATCACTGGCAATAGAAAGTGGGGGCACAAGTGTTCATTACACACTTTAGGGTAAGAGCAGAGCTCCACTGGCATCCAGTGCCCTGATAGTACAGAGATCGTGCCCAATGCCAGCGCTTTCCCCCCCCCTGGTGCCGTCTCTGGGGTGTGTGCCAGCGCCCCCCCCCCTGGTGCCATCTCTGGGGTGCGTGCCAGTGCCCCCCCCCCAGGTGCCATCTCTGGGGTGCGTGCCAGTGCCCCCCCCCCAGGTGCCATCTCTGGGGTGCGTGCCAGTGCCCCCCCCCCAGGTGCCATCTCTGGGGTGCGTGCCAGCGCCGCCCCCCCCCAGGTGCCATCTCTGGGGCGTGTGCCAGCGCTGCCCCCCCAGGTGCCATCTCTGGGGTGTGTGCCAGCGCTGCCCCCCCCAGGTGCCATCTCTGGGGCGTGTGCCAGCGCTGCCCCCCTGGTACCATCTCTGGGGCGTGTGCCAGTGCTGCCCCTCCCCCGATACCACCTCTGGGGCGTGTGCCAGCGCTGCCCCCCCAGGTGCCATCTCTGGGGCGTGTGCCAGCGCTGCCCCCCTGGTACCACCTCTGGGGCGTGTGCCAGCGCTGCCCCCCCCTGGTGCCATCTCTGGGGCATGTGCCAGCGCAGCCTCCCTAGTATCATCTCTGGGGCATGTGCCGCCACTGCTCAAGTCCTGCATCATGTGTGAGGAGTCGCATAAAGAGAACCTGTCATCAGGTCAGAAGTGACCGGTTCTTATATTATTCCCGCTGCTTCCATGAGGATTCCGCTTTTTATTTTTATGAAATCCGCCATATGGTTCCAGAGATTTGGGCCTTATTATTTAGTGCTCATCTTTATGATTTTTTCCAAGGGGGTGTGGCTTACAGGATTCTCTGGGGGCGTGTCTTTAGGCTGCTGTGCATAATTACCCTATAAGCACCGCCCCCTCATAAGGACAATAAAATTAGCAAAAAAGTTAAAATAAAAAGAAACTGACTGGGTGGTCTGACGGCTGCAATCCCCACCTAGATCTGCCGATGACTTTCCTCCTGGATTTGCGCACGTGAGATCTCGGTAGAATTAAGTAATGGGTTTGTGAACGAAACGTGACCAATCTCATCCACTCGCTAAATAATTTTTTCTGCATATTGAAGGTTTTTCCTTTTCGCTTGAAGGGATATTCCGGGCTAATTAATTGATGATCGGTCTTATCTACTGAATGGGCGATAACGCACAGGACTGCAGCTGCCTCTGCATGATGTACGGGGCTGCGAGGGTCCACCGTAATGGACGGGTGTAGGGGCCGCCTGTTATTGCCATGAACCAGTCGGCTCCGTAAATCGGAGCAGACCAGCGCGTGCTGTGATTATTTTCATTTTTTCACATGGACCCTTGGTCTGTTTAAAAAATCATTGCTGTGCAAAGGCACACTGCTTATTAATGGGTTAATGTGCTGTGCCTGAAGCACATGGAGAGCAGTCTGGTCAAAAATATGGCTGTTTGAACGAGCCCTTCAAGGATTTTTTCCGTTTTGGTAAACCCCTGTCTCCCGGCTGCAGTTTAAAAAAAACTAACAAAAACAATTTTACTCACCCTCCCTAGGTCCAAAGCTGGGGTCTCCATTGCTGCTCCTTGTGTCATTGTCTGCAGCGCTGACCTCAAGTTGACGGCGCTGCACCCAACCACTGAGCTCAATGACTTGTGCCGTCAAGTCGGGCAAAGTCACTGGGCTCAGTAACTGGCTGCAGCGCTGTTGACGTGACTGGGAGCAGTGGCAGGGACTCAGTCTTAGACCTAGGGAGGTTGAGTAAAGCACAGTTTTTGTTTTTGAAGCAAACTGCTGCTGGGGTAGAGGATTTCTTGAAAAAGAAAAAAAAACCTTAATGGTATGTGCGCACATCTTCTTTTTCAGCGCCTCCAAAACATTGCAAAAATGATCATATTGCACAGTAATGTAAAAACGACCTTGCTGTGCACATGTTCGGTCTTTTATTGCTCTTTTAACACTTTCAGAGTTCGGAAACCGGTAAGCGGTTAAAAGAAGTGATCTGCTCGTTGTCTGGACGGCTTCTCCTAGGAAGCCACTCACTAGTTACAACCTGAGCTATAGAATAAAGACACTTGCCGCAGAACTACAGCTTCTTCAGAAAACAGACCGCCAGCTTTTTCCTGAAGGAACTTTACACGGCAAAACCTTGGTATCTTATAGTCGCCTTGTGCAATTACTCCAAGCTCATTGGATCTCTTCAGGTTTCTTGTAAAGTAATGCCGCTCTCCACTAACTCCCTACCTGACAGTTCTGGGACAGGAGGAAGCTGCAGCCATTTCATTCCAGGTGTCCATAGTGGTCCCAGCAGGTGGGAAACGGCATTATTTTAGCATTTGTATGCATAATATGTAGCTTGTTGCTGCACGGGGTCATACCCTACAATATCCATCGGTTATTTTCTGAATGGATTTATTTATTTAGTTTTTTTTGCATAATGTGGTTGAAATTTGGTACAATCTTTGCTGGTACTGTTTTAAGTAGCAAGGTGGCCGTCGCCTGGAAGTGTGTGCAGCGTGGCCATCCTGTGTGAACAGTCTTAGATTCCACTTCGGATCGTTTTTGCAGAGATTGTACCCAAATATTTCACGACAGGTAACACTGGTGATGGGTACAATGTCAGCTTTGGGTCTCCACACTCCAGTGTTCGTGTCAGGGGATTTGATCTAACACATAACTTCCAAACTGTAAGTGACGATGGAGGAGTTCAGTGTTAATTGTCCTGTTATACGACCTGCGACGTGAAGACGTGACTACCTCCTGGTTGTGAGCTGCGGAGTCGTCAGTAAGTCGTGACGGCCGCTCCTTGCCTTCCGTGCTCACTGATGTAGAGATGTAGCGGGGGAACTGCTCACCTTCTTCTTTTGCTGATTGTTGTACACTACTTACTGTCAAAAGCCACAAATTAGGCGACTTCACAACCAGCCGTTTAGTTCTGCTACATCTGGATGTGCCGTTCAGATTTTCTTTACGTTCGTACCATGATTGCGTATTCTTATGCTGCTCACATCCACAGTCTACTGTGCTTGCAGCTTCCAAAAATATCTCCGTCATCCTACAAGCTCCCGTACTTGGCATATACAGAAGCCTCGTCAGTGGAGTTACTAGACGAAACCTAAACATAGTGGTGCCAAGTAATAGGCGATAAATACTGATGCGGTGGGTGCCGAAAGGTATTGTGCACATGTCCTGTTCATGAGAGTAGGAGAGGTGTGCAGTACCTGTCACTCACATGGTTCTGTAGGTGTCGTGTCACCTCCCGATGCAGAAGTGAGCCCTACCGGATTCCCTCTTTAAGCCAAGTTGGGATGCGTAGGAATTGCTGCAAATTTAGCAGTATGCATCTACATGTAGCCGGAAAAATCAACACAAAGATCAAATCTGCCTGTGTGTTTTAGTTTTTTTGTGGAAAAAGAAGATTTTCACTTCTGATTTACCATCTGCAATGCCCAGGGTTCATCTACTGACAATCTGTATGAAGTGACTGATTGTCAGCATCAGCCAAATCGTTGAACATGCACTAGTGCCGTGTTCCCCAACTCGAGTCCTCACGAGTCACCAACAGATCATGGTTTCCGGATTTCCTTAGTATTGGCCAGGTGATAATCACCTGGGCAATACTAAGGAAATCTTGAAACCATGAACTGTTGGTAGTTCTTGAAGACTGGAGTTGAGGACCACTGCACTAGAAACTTCAGATGGCCGTCTTCTGAATAACTTGTGGTTCACGATTGGGCTGTGAAGGTCGCTATGAGCTAAGATGACAGTAGGGACAAAATGACTGACTGATCATTCGCGATCTGTTTCCTGGTCTGGACTTCCATTAATGGATCTGACATTTGGCTTAAATGACTTTAGAACTACGGAACCCGATAATCAGTGAAACAATCTCAAAGCAGATCAAGTTTTCAACAGATATCAGCCTTGGGTTGGCCATTGTCAAACTCGCTCCTGTCCGAAAAACGCACCAATGGTCAATAGAAAATGGTCTCAATGATCTTTTTTGGCTGTCCAACATGTCTAGTATATGGCTAGTAGCTTCAGTGTTCAGACTGATAAGATGGGTCCGCTCTGAGAGCAAAGGGGCCTTTTTTTCACACCATCAAATTGCCTATGCTTAATTTTTTTTTTTACTGCTGATCTTGGCATCCCAAAGTTCAAATCATACAGCAATGTCACTGATGACATTCCTGCATTTTACAGGTGAGTCCTCAAGAAACTAAAGTTTCCTATACACATTAAATAAAAGTTGTCTGAACATGATATGTCAAACTGGGTCTCTAAACTATCTCCGATGGTAGAATTTGAATGTTTGTACAGTAGCCATCAAACTTCGGACAGACTGCTCATGCGATGGTTTTCTTTTTCTTATTGGAATGTGCACATTGTAGATTCAGACTGAAGGCAGCAAAACCACAAAGGCAAACATATGGAAAGCAGAAGTAAAGAAACACATGTGAAACAAAACCACAATATGTGTTAAATCCCTTAAAGTATCCCTCTTTTACTCTGACAGCTTGATACCCCCTTGCAATTCTCTCTAATAGTTTCATCAGGTCGTCACCTGGAATTGCCTCCAACAGTCTTAAAGGAGTTCCCAGAGGTGCTGAGCACTTTTGGTTGCTTTACCTTCACTCTACGATCCAACTCGTCCCAAACCATCTCAGTTGGGTTGAGGCTATGTTATCTGACACAGCGCTCCATCCTTCTCCTTTTTGGCTGCATAGACCTTAGATGGCCTAGAGGTGTTTTGAGGCATTGTACTATTGCAACAAAAATGATGGTGCCACTAATTGCAAACTAGATGGTATGTCATTGCAGAATGCTGTGGTATCCATGCTGGGTAAGTATGGCTTGAATTTGGAATAAATCACCAACAGAGTTACTTGCAAAGCATCCCCACATTACACCTCCCCCCACCCATGCATCATCGTGGGCACCACATATGTAGAAACCAACCACTCCCCTTTTCTGCTTCTCTCAAAGACCTGGTGGTTGGTACCAAAAATCTCAAATTTGACTCCTCAGACCACAGTACAGATTTCCACTAATTTAATGTCCATTCCTTATGTCACTTGACCCAAACAAGTCTCCTCTTCTAGGTTTCTGTCCTCAGTAGAGGCTTCTGCAGCAATTTGACAAAGGTTGGACAGTTAATGTTGAGGGGTCAGTTACTTGATGTCTGTGCATCATGTATGGGAGCTGTTTTCTGAGACTGGTAACTTTGGTGAGCTTATCCTCTGCAGCAAAGGTAATTCTTGGTTTTCCTTTCTTGGATGGTCCTCATGAGAGAGCCAGTTTCATCACAGTGATTGATAGTTTTCATGACTGCACTTTGATACCTTTAAAATTTCTAGCAATTCTTTGGACGGACTGACCTTCACGTCTTAAAGTAATGGGCTGTTGTTTCTCTTTACTTACTTGAGTGATACTTGCCATATTCTGGCTTAGAACTGTTGTGGAATAGGGCTCAGCACTGTATGGAGTTATGTACCAGCATTGCCTCAGCAAAACACATTTGGTGCCCGCAAAGACTTTCTGAAGGCCAGTGAT
Source organism: Phyllobates terribilis (assembly GCF_046119375.1). Taxonomy (NCBI): domain Eukaryota; kingdom Metazoa; phylum Chordata; class Amphibia; order Anura; family Dendrobatidae; genus Phyllobates; species Phyllobates terribilis. The sequence goes on from NW_027362763.1 coordinate 170,702,341, forward strand.
TCCACAAATGTACTCTTGACAAGGCATACCTGTTACTTGGAAGCCATTCAAGGTGACAACCTGATGAAGCTACCGTAGAGAATGCCATTATGGTGTAAAGCTGTCATCCGAGTAAAAGGGGGTACTTTGAGAATCTAAGGTTCAACACATATTCTGTTTTTTTGTCACAGGTGTTTCTTTACGCCTCCTTTCCATGTGTGTGTACAGTCGTGGACTTGCTGCTGTCAGTCTGATTCTACAATGTGCACATTCCAATAAGAACAAGGAGAATCGTTTTATATGAACAGGTTTGTGCAAACCATTGACTAACTATATGTATGTATTAGCCACTTCTTGCCTTGGGGTCTGTGGCCAGAACTGATGTCCTCTTTGGTCCTGATGTTGTTGGTTCAGATTCAGACCTGCAGTCCAGCCAGGATTTTATGCCTATGTGAAATTGTCCTGCGTTTTTCTAACACTGAACGAACTAACAATGGTTATCTATTGAAAACTAATATATTTTCTTAATACAATACTGATAGTAGTTCCATGTCTGTGAGAGATTTCTCGTTAATATAATTGTTGTATGTGTTTGTCTGTGGTTTCCTGGCATAGCGCCATTAATGGTCAGTACTGCTGTTGGATACTAATGTTATATGATAATTCGGCTATGAGCGCGGCTCGTGAGCCTCTTGATTGCCGTTTCATTGATCGGCACACTTTCTCACAACCGATTGTTCCATGACTTCTTCTTGGTCTGATGGTTTCTTCTCTGTCTAGGAGCCTGTTTCTATACCCGCTCTGAATTGTTGATTCAGTTCGGTCTGTGCGAGTCTTCTGTTTATGGATGTAGAGATAAGCAGAAGGTTTAGATGATCTTCTGTGTTTTGGAAGCAGATACCAGCGTGTGGTCTCCTCCGCTACAAGCTGCTTCTGTGGATTATACTGAACACATGTCAAAGTTTACATTGTCAGATTTTCCTTACTGTTCTCAAGGTTTATGGCAATCACAAGTGAAGCTGATTTAAGGATCACTGAACTTAAAACAAAGGGGACAAGCCGCCTTCTTTTTTTTTTTTTTTTTTTTGACTGTTATAAAAAAAATCCCCAAAGTGATGCCTCCCTCCCCAATACTCTATCATTTTGACCTTTCCTGGGTCCCCCGACGGTCTCTAATTCCTAGTTCCTTTCCTTGCTATTTTAACCATTTAATAAAATTAAGTAGACAATTGTTTATATATGTACTTTAATCCATTCTATAAAAGAAAAAAAAAAAAAAAAATCTTCCTGTTCCGCTTGAGTAACTTCGGTGTCGTGATTGTATAAAGTCACCATTATATACAAAGCTGTAATAGCCATTGAAAGACCTGAGCCCAGTACTCTAGCTCCAATACCAATGGCAGCATGCAAAAGTTTTTGCCGTGCTCCTTTAGACGTCTTATTGTCGCATAACTACGGTACCAAGAGAAGCCTTGTATGGCAGCACATAGTCCCTGCTTTTCTCTAATATGAGACTTGTACAGTATTTCTGCCGTTTGAGTGACGTCTTAGTCTGACTTAATTATTGTTGATGGGGCGACCCAAATTTCATGTTTTATGTATAACACACCTCTCTGTGTGAGGTTTTGTATTTTTTTTTCTGCGTATTGGGTCTAGTCATCCTTGTTATCATTTTGTGATACCAATAACCTAGAGAGCAATTGATCAAGACTCCAGGTTTTTTACGTTGGTCTTGATTAAAAATCCGCTGGAGTAAGACTTGCCAAATTCTTTAAGACTCGCATGCAAGGTTGCCAACTTGACTTTGTATTTTTTCTGGACAGCGCATTAAAAAATCACAGACAATATTTTTTTACCAAAACCTTAATAAATCATTATGATCTAATGACTAAGTGATCCAAGTCTACAGCCCATAAATCTGATATGGAGATATTAGCTGCATTCACTGTAAATTGCAAAAAAAAAATCTGTATAAGTTTTTTCACCTTCAAAAAATCAGACTCCTTAATTTTATTTTTTTTACTAACAGAGCAAAAAAAAGTCCCTTTTTTTTAAAGCTCTGTTGTGGAATTTCTGTATGGTTGGCAATACTGTATGCACATCCCCTTCCGCTTTTTTGATTAGTAATAGAGCTGGGTTAAAAACTCAGTGTTCGAATTTTTGCACAACTGCCTGTTTTCTGGTGTAAATTGAATGAAGAATTCCCACTTAGTGTTTTTTATTAATTTTTTTTTTGTGCCATACGAAATAAAAGCTTCTGCTGATTTTATGTCTTTGACTGTACACGGGTCTGTTCATATCTTGTTTCTTTTACATATTTGATGCCTAGAAAGCAGACACATCAAATCACACTGTTCTAGAAAATCACAATGTTTTCCTCTAATGAAGTGTGAACGTTAGGATATTGGGCTACCAAACTTTTTTTTTTTTTTTGATCTATAAATAATAATTATTATTTTTTTTTAATCCTCATTGCCATCTGTCATTTTCATTTACTACATTAACTTTTGATCACAATTCCAGTATCTCAGTATTTAGATGTCCTGGAACAATCATTGCTTTATTCTTCACCCGCTGGTGATTGTGTGGGCATCACTGCTATGCCAACATGCAAGTGCCAGCCCTGTAATCGTAAATCGCCTAGAGGGAAGAGGTTAAAAATGCTCCCAAGTTAACATCTGGCGGGAAAAAGGTATAGCAGCCTAATGTGAACTTGGCCTTGTAACGGGAACATGTGGGAGAAGCCGACTTTGTAACGTGCATCTTGTATTTCCAATGTATTTTGTGGATAAAGTAAAAGCATTTTCTGGCACAACGTGAAACTTAGGAACAGGTGTCTCTTGCTTTACAGAATGGAAAAATATTTATTTTTTTGCGTTCTTGGCCATGTGAAGGAGTCTGAGCAGAGGCACACGGAGTTCCCTGTATCTATGTACTATGGAGACACAGTGAATCCGTGTGACGCCATATGGAGCTCTACTGTGTGCTAAACCAGGGATGTCAAACTGAAATACAGAGCGGGCCAAAATAAAAAAAAAACTTACACAAAGTCGCGGGCCAGCCTTGATATGTATTAACAGCCTCCACACAGTATAATGGGCCCCACGTAGTGGTCCGCGCAGTGTAATGGGCCCCACGTAGTGGTCCGCGCAGTGTAATGGGCCCCACGTAGTGGTCCGCGCAGTGTAATGGGCCCCACGTAGTGGTCCGCGCAGTGTAATGGGCCCCACGTAGTGGTCCGCGCAGTGTAATGGGCCCCACGTAGTGGTCCGCGCAGTGTAATGGGCCCCACGTAGTGGTCCGCGCAGTGTAATGGGCCCCACGTAGTGGTCTGCACAGTTCAGGGGGCTAGAGTTATGTGTGTTTGCTAAACGGTGGAAATATAGGGGAGATTGGATCTGTATGACAGCATATGATGGAGCATGTCTCCAATATTTTAATTTTTTGGATTTTGTGAGAAATCTGAAAAGAACTCCTCCTCATAAAGTACTATGTATGAGCCCTACTTGATTGCTGCCTGTATGGGGTTAGGAGCCTACGCTCAGATCTTTCTAACAAGCTCCAGTCCATTTCGTACATCTATTATATAACTGATGATCTAGAAGTTTTAGCTTTTTTTTTCTGCTACCCAATGTACCCTCGCTGTGTACCGCACCAAGGCCTGCTTCTCTCCATGGAGACGGATATTGCATGAGGCAATACTTGTGATAACGTTCACAGCTGTTCGCTGAATTCTTACGGAGTGATTTCCAGAGGAAAACCTATTGTTTTAGCTCGAGCCACTTGAATAAATGTTTCTACCCACAATACACGGGACTCAGGAGGAAACCTGGCCCTCAATAAAACGGGCCAATTTCTGGCTTCATTTGCCATGTTTGTAATAGTGTGAGACTTGCTATAGAGCTGTGGTAATGAGTTTCCTTTGCAGGAATTAAAAGTCACAGTTAAGTACTGTATTACTAAGCACCATAAACTAGCAGAGTTCCCATAGACCTTAGATGAAAAATGGTTAGGGGAACAAGAAAAGCGTCAGGGTAGTTTTATTCTCAACTCGTTTCGAAGTATTCTTGCATCTTCTTCAGGAGAACCACAGTGGTACTCCTGAAGAAGTAAGAATACTTCGAAACACGTTGAGAAAAAACAGCACTTACACTCACTCCTGAATTGGACTCCTTTTATTGGTTACAATGTCAAACCCCATAAACTTTAGACGGCAGCCAGCCTAGAGAACTTTCGTCCAACAACTTTCAGTCCCAACTCCCCCATGCACACGCACTCCCGGATCATGTGTTATTAATGGGAGGGAGTGAAGCCAACCTATGTCGGACACGTCTTCTGGCTTATCTCCTGAAACAAAAGGATGGTTGGTGTAATTCAACATGCGCCATCATTCTCTCCCCCTACACTGTCAGGATGTAAATGGTTGTCCTGTCCCGCCAAAATCGTCAGATTGCATTGAAACATGTTTGACGGCTGTGATCAGTCTTTAAGGACCCATCACCATGTTACTTAATCAAGGTTAGGTGCAAGACTGTAGTAGCGAGAGTCATTCCTTACAGTAGGGATTGGGGCAGTTGTGTTCACCAGGCGTATAAATGTTTTACTGTGTAATATTAAAGGGGTTGTTCCCTATCAGAAAACCTTTATATGCTTCAGACATTATATAAAAACAGAACGGGATATTACTCGCTCTCCTGAGTTTAGCGTTGTGCCTCTGCTGCTGACTCTGTTTCTGTTTGGCTGTCAATCACTGAGATCAGACACTCTGCCTGTGTAGATGGCACAAGACACTGAGCTCAGTGATACGCTGATTAATGGTAAGTAAAGCACCGCACTTTTTTTTTTTTTTTTTTTTTATCCCACTGAACTATACTGGGGACAATAGTTTACTGGAAATGGAAAGCCGCTTTAACATGCTTGTGCCTCCTAATTAATTTGTATAATTTTACTGTTGTGCATATTTCATTATTGCTCCGTCCCTATGAGCTGATATTAGGCCACCATTATACCACTGCATATGTCTGTTACAAGGAAATGTACCGTATATTCCGGCGTATAAGACGACTTTTGAAGACTGAAAAATCTTCTGTCTAGTCTGGGGTCGTCTTATACGCCGGTAATGTTTTTGAACTTTCAGAAATTGACATGCGGGGATACTCTGGGGGTGTTAATAAGCTGCCGTGGCCGTATCCCTGCCATGTGGGAGTTAATATAAGGTGGAGGGAGTTAAAATACGGCGGCGGTAGGTCCAGACAGTCAGCGCTTCTGTGCTGAAACTGACACATCGCTGCGCTGTGTCTTCTCAGGCCTGGGACACAGCGCAGCGTATTCCCAGCAGCGGAGACAGACAGAACCTAGCGAACTTTTCTGACACATCGCAGTGTCTTCCCAGCTCCGGACACAGCGCAGGGCTTCTGTGCCGACAGCTTTCACTTGTCACAGAAGCGCTGCGCTGTGTCCGGAGCTGGGAAGTTCGCATCGCTTCTGTGACAAGTAGTGTTGAGCATTCCGATACCGCAAATATCGGCCGATACCCGATATTTCAGTATCGGAATTCCGATACTTAATTCCGATACTTTTACAATATCGAATACCGGAATCGGAAGTTCCCATAATACCTGCGCTCTGCAGTGTCTCTGAAGGATGACAAGCTGGATGGCAGCGCTCAGCTGCGATCCAGCCTGTCATCAGAATGCCATCCCAGCGTGGGAGAATTCTCCTGATTGTTTAAAAGCCGGCGGGCGGTAAAAAGCCGCCGGCTTTTAAACAATCACACAGCCCCATACTGCTTCCCCGCAGCCTCCCACCCCGATCCTCCGCTCCCCTCGCCACCTCCCATCCCGATCGTAAGTTAGGACCGGGCGGGGAGTGCAGCACAAAGGAGCGGGGAGCGAAGGACCCGGGCGGGGAAGCCGGCAGTGAAAAGACTTCACCGCCGGCTTTCCCGTTCTGTGCTGCTCTTTCCCGCCGGTTATTTCAAATGAACAGCTGAGGTATCAGGTGATGCCGATCAGCTGTTCATTTGAAGTCGCCGCGTTGCCCTCAGAGGGTTCATGTGAGTTCATGCTTGACTGCATTGCATGAACTCACATGAACTTTCCCACGGTCTCACAGGTCAGCCTCACCTCCCAGACCCGTCATGATTGGTGTGTGTGGGTGTCTGTGCGTGTGTCTGCGAGTGTGTGTGGGGTGTCTGTGCGATGTCTGCGGGTGTGTGCGGTGTCTGTGAGATGTCTGTGCGATGTGTGCGCGGTGTCTGTGCGATGTCTGCGGGTGTGTGCGTGCAGGCAGACATAGGCCGATGTGACACTACTACTCCCATCGGCCTATGTCTGTCCCCCGTCCACTCCTGCCAGCAGGATCAGCTCTATGGGAGCAGTAGTTCCCATCAGCCTGATCCTGCTATATAAATTGCCCTACTGTGTCCCCAATAAATGTTAAATACATGTCATTGGTGGCCAGTGGCTGCCTACAATAAATTAGTTCATACATTACCTGTCCCCGCCGATCGCCACCTAAAATAAAGTAAAAAATAAAAAACTACACCTATACTCACCTAGACACCTAATTCCCCGAAGCCATCGATCTCCTGTAATAAAATATAAAATAATAAACCACAACCTTATCCTTACCCCTCCGTAGTAGTCCACGAGTGTCCCACGAAGATCTCCAGTTCAGAGCAGCCACATAGAATGTGACCGCTCTGAACCGCTGCCGCCGCTAGAATGATGGGGCCGTAAAGCAGCCCCGTCATTGCATAAGCGGGTTCGCCGGAGTTCAGGCAGCGCTGCTCCGGTTAGCTGCTTTACGGCCCTGCTGTATCGTGAGAAATTCCCACGGTACAGCAGTGCCGTAAAGGAGGTCTCCGGAGCTGCGCTGCCTGAATGCACTCCTGTGACCTCAGTCAGTGGCTCCCGTTGCCGGGAGCGGACATGTTCCCGGCAGCGTGAGCTTACAGCAGCCATGCACAGCTGTCACCATCTCCAGATGTGACAGCTGTGCATGGGAGATCAGCGCAGGAACGTGGACAGGTAACTATTTTTTTTTTTAGTAAACTAAGAATTAAATAAAATGGTGTGTTTTATTTCAAATTATTTTTTTCTTGGTGTAGTGTGTGTGTTTTTTCTTTTTAACACTTTGTAGGTTAGTAATGGGGGTGTCTTATAGACGCCCATCATTACTAACCTGGGCTTCATGGCAGCTGGCGCTGACATGAACCCCAGCCCTATTACCCCCTGCCACCGCACCAGGGCAGCGTGGAAGAGCGAGGCTAAGCGCCAGAATTGGCGCATCCTATGGATGCGCCATTTCTGGGGCGGCTGACGGCTGGTGTTTCTAGCCTGGGAGGGGGCCAATATTCATGGCACCCTTCGTGGGCTATTAATATCAGCCCCCAGCTGTCTGCCTAGCCTTTGCTAGCTATTAAAATAGGGGGGACCCCATGTCATTTTTTTGGACGGGTCCCCCATTTTAATAGCTAGTAAAGGCTAGGTATTCAGCTGGGGGCTGATATTAGTAGTCTGGGAAGCTCCGTGGGTATTACCCACTTCCCAGGCTTCAAACATATGCCCCAGCCGTCTGCTTAACCTCCGCTAGAGACTAAAATTATGGGGAACCTCCACGCCAATTTTTTTTAAAATAAATCCTTTATTTTAACACTAAATGACAAGTACAGTAATCAACACTGTCACTGTACTTCATATATATGTGACTGACATGTTTCTATCTATGTGTGATGCTCTATTCTTTCTATTCTAAATTGTCGGGTACAGATGCTGAATTGCCGGCCGGCTTTTTTAAAGAGACAGTGCACGAAAACACTATTATATTTTTTAATAAATCCTTTACACTAAATGACAAGTACAGTAAGCAACACTGTCACTGTACTTCATATATATGTGACTGACATGTTTCTATCTATCTAATCTATGTGTGAAGCTCTATTCTTTCTGTTGTAAATTGTCGGGTACCGGTGTATGCCGCTGATGAAAATGGATGATAGTAATGTTGTTGCTGTATGCCTTATGTTTATGAGTGACAGTTTTCCTGCTATATACCTGCATGTCATAAGAATTTAAATTAAAAAAGGACCATGTTAAATTCAAATCTGTTTTTTTTTAATTTTTACCGGTGTTTGGTATGCGTTGGAAAAGGGGTAGTCTTATACGGTGAATATATCCTAAACTCTATATTTTAACAGGAAAGTAGGGGGGTCGTCTTATACGCCGGAATATACGGTATATAATTGTATGGCGTTTCCTCTGTCCGACCCCCAGAGTTGCCGTAGACCACTGACCTCTTCTCTACAGCGTCTATGACAGGATGCAGCGAGGCCGACTAGTCGTCTGCACTGCTACATGTATGCCAGTGAGATCGTAACCTTTTTATAACCTTTCATAGTTGATATCTGCTGATGTAATGCAGGATTTTGTAGATCAGGACTTACTCTGGATTGGAGACCGGAGGCAGCTGTAAAGGTTAGTTATACAGCCAATGCGTCATGGAAGTAAATAAAAAACATGTTGATGCTCGGCTCTGCAGAAATGTAGAGAACATTAAGGAGTTTTTCCCCTTTTCAGAAAACCCCTGTCTACAGGCGGTTTGTTTTTAAAATCTTTAGTCACCCTCCCCAGGTCCATTAAGGTCCCTGATGTCTGTGATTGCGTGCAATGCTGACGTCACGTCAATGGCGCTGCAGTCAGCGAGCTCGGCATCTCATGCCGTCTACTCGGGCACAGGCGCTGATCACTGTTATTGGTTGCAGTGCTGTCGACTTGACATCAGTACCCCAGAAAACTACAGACATTAGGAGCAACGACTCAACGCTGGACCGGGGGAGGGTGAGCAAGACAATTAAATGGGTAGCTCACTGTGTGATGTCAGGCACTAGGCAAAGAAATGAGATATTAATCAAGCTAAAGAGACCGGTGCTGGGTGAGGAAACAACCTGAGGAAGCGGAGGCTCGGGAAGTGCTCTGTCACGCCCATAGCACTTACACCTTCTTTGCATATGAATTAAAAATACTGATTTCTAGAGAATGCAGCAACAGATAGAAGATATAATGGTGTCTATGGATTTATATTTCAAAGACCTGCATAATCACTTGGTTTGGGGGATGGATTTTCCTGACAGATGACCTTTTGAGAACACTTGTGCACACTGCGAAAAATATCTGCAACGGAAAGTGACTTGCAAATGTAAGTGCGTCTTTACCGCTGTGGAAACTATAGCAAAAATAGCTAGGTAAAGTGAGCTGCGGAAATACTAGCGGGAACGTGGCTTTAAATGTGCACCAGGTCAGTATATTTGTGGGTACTGTTACGTAAAAAACGCAGGTTTTGTTGCGTTTTTTTGACCACCCATTACTTCCTATGTGTGGAAAAAAAAACAACAGGGCTGTCGAGTCAGTCAGTGTAAAATGGACCGACTCCGACTCATATAAAATATATAATAAATTGGGTACAGTAGTTCAATGCAGTTTGTGAGGAATATTTTTTCATAAAAATTTGGTAAAGTTCTGAAATGTCCTATAAATGTCTGTCCTATTCCTGATCTAAGGATCTAGACTTTTAGCTGAGATGAATCTGTGCTACAGTAAATTTATCACTTAAACATGAGCCATGTATGAGGGAGTCTGAGCCGGAGGTTTGGCTTACCGACTCCACAGCCCTGGAAAAAAATGCAGCAAAAACGCAGGTGCGTTTTCTGCTGCAGAAATCCTGAAAGAAGTGACAACCTCTATTTTCCAAATATGCCGCAAACAAAAAGAAACATGTGTGAACAGAGAATTCTAGTTTCTCATACACTTTGCTGGTACTGCTAGATGCAGCTGAAAATTTGCATAAAAATGTGCTGCAAAATACGCAGGAAAACACAACTTGTGTGAACATAGCCTTAAAATGGTTTTGTAAATGTGCAAGCATTTGTGCTTCTATCTAGTTCACGCCTTTATATCATTAGCAGAGGCAGCGCTACTGCTGGTCCGAACTGTCAATGAAACAGGAAGCTGGGAGACGGGGGAGCGGCGCGCTTTTGCCAAATCGGGGAGACGGGGGAGCGGCGCGCTCCTGCCAAATGGGGGGAGACGGGGGAGCGGCGCGCTCCTGCCAAATGGGGGGAGACGGGGGAGCGGCGCGCTCCTGCCAAATGGCGGGAGATGGGGGAGCGGCGCGCTCCTGCCAAGTGGGGGGAGACGGGGGAGCGGCGCGCTCCTGCCAAGTGGGGGGAGACGGGAGAGCGGCGCGCTCCTGCCAAGTGGGGGGAGACGGGAGAGCGGCGCGCTCCTGCCAAGTGGGGGGAGACGGGAGAGCGGCGCGCTCCTGCCAAGTGGGGGGAGACGGGAGAGCGGCGCGCTCCTGCCAAGTGGGGGGAGACGGGAGAGCGGCGCGCTCCTGCCAAGTGGGGGGAGACGGGGGAGCGGCGCGCTCCTGCCAAAGGGGGGAGACCGGCGTTAAACCAATATGCCAGGAGAGCAGACATGACCTCTTCAAGGGAAAATCGTAACTATGTTTAGCGGAAAATAAGATTCCTTTGCGTTGTATCAGACACTTGTAGTGGCCTAAACAGAAAAGTTTCCAATTCCCTCTATCTCTGTACTCTCAGACATCGCGCCCCGGACAGCCCATCCATCAGACCTCGGTGCACATGAGCGTTAAGTACCAAGTAGGGCTGCTGTCACCTATGTTTTGCTTTAGTTATGTTAAATTGACACCACATAACTTTTATAAAATGGTGTTTTGGCAGCTCTGACGGCGTTATCTCACTACAACTGTGTGGGCGGTCACGGGATAAAAGGTTTGAGTCTGAGGAAAACTGCCAAGAACAGAGCAGGCTTTGTAAATAGGGATCATCAAACACCTTAAAGCTGCAAACCGATTATTATTTATTAAACTGTAGGTGGTCTTCAAGAATTACAAGGCCCGCACTATGACACAGAGCTTGTAAAATCCCCTCTGGGAATAAAATCCCACCTTTCAAGACCTATTTCCAGAGAGTTTATTACGAAAAAATCGCCAAATCCTTTAGGCGAATATAATAACATTCCTGTTCCTGCAGGTGTGATAGGCCGCCAGCAGACATAGCTGCAACCTCACATATCACAGCAATATGGCCTCCCTTTATAGTCATTGGGGTCTGATCTCTGGACCCCGCACCCACTGTAAGGGAATGAAACAAGCTATCGGTTCACGCAGTGTTCAGACATAGCGTAAATGCTGCTTTTTATTTGCATGTCTGCACTATAACACACCGTAATATAAGTTTTCATGAAATCACATCCACTTTACATGTTCAGTTAATTGCAGCAGATTTTCCGCATAAAAACCACAGCATTTATGCTTTGTGGGAACATGACCTGATTGAATAAATGTGTCTTTAATGCATGCCACGTTTTTGTTTTTTTTTTCCCCCCAGCATTTCAGAGAAAAACATAGCTGAAAAGCCATTGGGGACTGAGCCACACGAGAAACTAGTCAGACAGGTGGGTCCCCGTCTGCTTCTCCTGCCCACTCTTCTTGAGTGACGGTGCAGTCTTTCAAAGTCAAACATACCTGTCTGAAATCAACACTTCAAAAACCATGCTAAATGAAGTGTCAAAAACTGCGTTCAAAACAGCTCTAAGAAAAAAAAGTGTTCATATGAAACCACTCTAAAAAACACTTGTCTTTTAGAGGCTTTTTTAGATGTAGAATTTTCAGCCAGGAAAATCCATGTAAAAAAAACTGTGACTATGTCTTTGGAATAAAGGAGCGCCTAAAAAAAACACTGCAGATTTCATTGCAGAATTACTATAGATGTGCCGCAGTTTTCACTGCAAATTGTCTGTTCAGCGAGGAATAGTGCCACCTATTGGAAGCAGCGATCCTAAAACTCAATATCGAATCTTTAACAAGCCTTGCAATATGACTTGGGATAAAAGCCAAACCAGGATCTCAATTTGCAGACAGTGTTTTGGGGTGTTGACCCTCATCAGTGCAAAGTATGAGTTCCTATGGCTTGTTAGTCGATATTGACTTCTAGAATTGCTGCTTCCAATAGGTGGCGCTAGAGTTCTAGTCCTCTTCTCTGAAGAGCCAATTTGCGTATTTAATTTCCCAGAGGAGCATGCGTGGTGTAAAAGTCTCCTCACTCTGACATGCCATGCTTGCCTTGTCACTCTCTACAAGGAGAAACGTTACCCCTTAGATCCCAGTGCAAAGTTTGAAATATGTGAAAAACATCGGCAGCATAAATTGATGCATCCTTACTGTAGGCCAATTTCCTCTGCAAATTCTGTCTGTGCACTTGATGCTTTTTAAGCTTTTTTTTTTTTTTTTTTTTTTTTTTTTTGTTTTGCTCAAAATCTGCTGTGTATTACAGTATCTGCAGAGTGGAGAATATTTTAGGAAATCTCGATACATTGCAAAGAGAATCTGCAGTGGAAATTGTCTGTTTTTGCGACAGTTTGCATTACAGAGGGCAATATCTATCGCAAAGGGTGAAAGTTCTCCAAATCCTCATCATTTTCACACCAAAACCTCACAACTTGGTGCGGCTTTTGCTGCTGTGAAATTTCTGCAGCAGGTCAATTTTGTGGCTGCAAATTTCCTGCATGAAATTTCATGACGGAAAATCCACTATGTATTAGTCCTGTGTGGACGTTCCTGATAGGAAGGAAAGTTGCAAACAATCCTGCAAATATTGATGGTTATCAGATTGCTTGCAATATCCCCCAAAGTTGCATTTTATTAACCATTTGTTGTATCTGAGCCCTATATTGTCTGTTCATTTTCATACTTGTGTCCCTTTTTGTCATTTTAACCCAGCTAAACCAGATCTCACACTTTGCACTGATGAGGGGCAGTACCCCGAAACAGTGTCTGCAAATTGAGATTCTGGTTCTGGCTTATATCCTAAGTCATGTGACAAGACTTGTTAGAGAGTCGATATTGACTTTTAGAATTGCTACTATCTATAGGTGGCACTAGAGTTCTAGTCCTTTTCCTTTCTGAAGAGACAATTTGCATATTTCCCAGAGGAGCATTGCAGCTAAAAAGTCTCCTCACCTTGACATGTTTAACATGTCGCTCTCCGCAAAGAGAAACGTTACCCCTTAGATACTGATCTGACGCCTCTCACCCAGCCAAACCAGAACTCATACTTTGCACTGACGAGGGGCAGTGCCCTGAAAAAGTGTCTGCAAATTGAGTTTCTAGTTCTGGCTTATATCCTAAGTCATGTGATAAGGTTCGTTAAAGGGTCACTATTGACTATTAGGATTGCTACTTCCTGTAGGTGGCACTAGAGTTCAGGTCCTCTTCCTCTTCAAAGAGGAAAATTTTCACATCTCCACAAGGAGAAACTTTACCCCTTGGATCCCAGTCAGAACTTTTTGCTTTCGAACTCTATAGTTTTGGCTTTTTTTTGTAGAGAAGGCGGCAAGGTTACATGGAATCCCAGTCACGGGTGTGTCAGAGGTGACAGACAGTCACCCTGCAGTTGGTTGCAGGAATTCTCTACGTTTGGCATTACAGACATCTTCTTAGAGGCTGTATCTAGGACCCAGCGTCTACCTCCCTCTGGCTAATTAACACCCTGCCTGGGTGCATAAATACCTGCTTTATGTCAGAGGGAGGTGCCGGCGATAATCATTACTACCTGTGAAAGCTTTAGCAAGGGCAGTACTTCGTCCTCTCTGGAGCTTGAGGCCGTGTGCGCATTTGGCTTTAGCCGTCCAAAGCTAAGCTATTTCCCCCTGTTTTGTCCCCCCTTGTTGTCTATAGAGTTTAGTGGAGATCGATTAGTGCTCATCTCCTCCCTTCCCTAACCTTAGCCATACGCCAGGGAAAGTCAGGGTGAAGAACGCGTGCGGCGATTGGTGAAGAGCCAATATAGGGACTGTAGTTGAGACAGGGTGACACTAGACCAGACTAGGAGGTCTCCACTCCCCCCCCCTTTCCCTAGTGTCTGGGCTCCCTTTCCCTCTTCCCTCTGTATTACACTAAGTCTTTCCCACACCCTGCGTGATAATCCCCTTCTCTAGAGCATTTTAAGATTTGTAAGTGCGACTCCACAGGTGACTGACTATTCATGACCTTCATCCCCTGTAGTATGTTGAGGTGTCTGTAATTAGACACCACACGACTCGGGTCTTTCACTGTTCATCTCTCCTGGAGAGTGCGGTCATATAGCCGAGATCTGTCAGGTGGAGCCATTAGCGACGTGTCCATCTGGTGCAATGTACGGTGCTGACAGCAATGCATTCAGGAGTAGATTTAACATCTGATCGTCCTAATATGCGTAATAAATATTTTCATATTAGCAACTGCTGTTAAAATTGGAATTTATCTCCAAGAGCACGACTGCAGCTTTGTAGGATGGAGGGAAAAAAAGGTGATCCAGGTCAGGCAACATGCCCCAGGCCAGGTGCACGCTCCACTATGGCATCAGGGTTTCCATGTTTTTTATGGAACATTGAAAATGAGAGGAAAAAAAAACAACTTCTGTTTTGGATGAAGTTTTTACTGCTTTGCAAATTTACGATGCAGTGTGCAAACCCAACTGCAGGCGATACCGGAGACATAATACTGTACACCGATGCATGTCTTACCATATGCATTCTGCAACATGTGAATTGTTTCAAGGCGAATAATATGCAAATGCCATTGACATGCTATAGAAGCAAATATCTCCACTGAATTAGGATACTATGCCAAGTCTGTTCAATTCCCTCTGAAAAGGCTATGGCTTTAAAGAGGACCTTCCACCAAATTTTCCATGTTGAACTGGACAAATGAAGTAATAGGTGCTGCAGAGAGGAATACAACGCCTCTCCATTGCAGAGATATAAGCAATCAAAGTGTTTGGCACCTATTGATTTTTTTTTTTTTACATCCAATTGGGTGTTATCCGACAGCTTTCACGGGGGGTGTGTTCTTCCCCTTGTATGATGCCTACTGATCCTAGACAGGCAGCAACACTGCAGAAAAAGAAAAGCCCCCACCATAGCTCAGAGCAGGTTTCTCAGTGTATGATCTCCTGTTCTAACCTCCTGCACAAGTCAGTGTGGGGAAGGAGCAGCACACCTGAGTTTAGCAGTGTCACATTACAAACCATTTGTCTCTCAGCTCTTCTCTCATAGCACTGTCAACTGGGTTTTACGTCCTTGTTGAACTTAACATAGAAAATCTGCAACCTCAATATGAATTGATGTAATCTGGATTTAAAATCCGCACAATATGTACGTTTTTGTGCCATGTTTCTTAAGCTGAGTGTGCATGACGTTTCCTAAATCTCATTCATTTTCTTTGTTATACCTTTATACGCTGCATATCTTTTTCACCTGCTACTTGTCGAATAATGTGCAGTGCTACATGTGAACATTATGATCCTGATTCATCATTGCTGTTCAGTTTTCTGGAATAATTTATTCCCTTTTTTTTTAGTGGCTTTAGTATTTGCTCCTTATTTTCTATACGTTTTGTGTCATAGTTGTGTTTTTTTTTTTGTTTTGTTTTTTTTTTTTTAATCCAGATGTTTTAGACAGATTCAAGAAATGTGAATTACCAAATGTCACACATTTATTTTTATTTTTTTTTTGTGTAAGGTTGGTTTCTGGAGGAGGAGGTTTCATCTTGGTGCATTCTTGCAATTTGTACATGTATTTTGTGACACTTTTGCACCAAAAGTTCCAAAAATAGAGCATTGCACCAAACTGATCAACTGAATTTTGAAAAATTTGGCGCAAAAAGTCAGTGATAGCCATAAGCCTTCAAAAAGCTTGCAAATAATTAATCTGGCCTAAAGTCTATAAAGTTCTGTGGAATTAAAGAGGTTGTCTACTATATAAAATTCCCCAATGTATTTCAACTGTGGAGAGAAGTGTTTTTGTAAATACCTTGCTTGTTCTTTATTGCCTGTGAGTGGCGCTATCGCTGGCCGCTCAGTCATCACATGACGCCGGCTCTGACATCCGCTGATATCACGTCAAGTTCTGGCTGCAGCGGGGGGTGACTCAATGACGCGCTCCCTCCTGATTGATGGGCTGTGGGCTGGGTCCCCCCCCCCCCCCCCCCGCGTCACAGCCAGCATCCACCATGCGCTTTCCCAATGAATGCAGGAGAGAGCATGCACGGTGGATGCTGGGCTGTGACGCACAGGGGGAAACCCTGCCCACAGCCCATCAATCAGCAGGGAATGCGACACTGAGCGGCGCCCGGTTGCAGCCAGAACTTGACATCAGCGGATGACAGAGCCGGCTGCAGCCAGGGGTCCCGTAATGGTGCCGCTCACAGGCAACACATACAACTAAAGGTATTTACAAAAACACTTTTCTCCACAGTTTAAATACATTGGGGCATTTCTCACCTACAGGGCGGTCCGATCTGATGGGTGTCGCTGGTCCTGGCCTGGCGCCTCCTCTCTTCTTGCGATGCCGTCCTCCTTCTAAAGTTCAAAAGTGAAGTTTATTTCCATGAGTATCTAAAAGTTTTTGGAGATCAGGTAGCGTTCTCCTTGAATTCTGACTTGTACCCTTTTAGTCTTGTAAATCTTGAGCCCCATGAACCCAACAGGCAATCTCTTAGGCTAAATTTTTTTGAATAATCTTTTATAATGTTTTCTGAACTCGTTAAAATGTGCTTTAGGCTCAGAGACAAATTGTAATTTTTTTATGATTAACGAGGATTATTTCAAAACACGGTACGTTTGGAACGAAAATATTTTTGGCTACATTAGGACAGAGGGTTTTTGTATTTCAGAACATCCATAATTATCCAGGACTCCATATTGGTAGCTCTGTTTTGGTTATGAGAGGTTTATTTTTTTGTTTCTTGTATAAAATAGAGCTCGTTTGTATTTATTTTTGTTAATATTTCAGTGCTGTTAGCAAATATGCACCATTATTTCTAGTCCAGGTCATCATTATACCATACTTAAGGATAATGTGTCACCATTCCTGACATTTAGTAAATAATTGTAAAAATAATGAACATTTGTATAGAAATGTCAGAGACTAGTCCATATGTTCTGCCTTTTGTAACTTTTAGTAACGAGGCGGCTAAGGGAAGAGTCAGACGGCAGATTAATTCGGACAAGGATCGCAACGCAATGGTCAGACTGGTCATCGGCTTTCCTGACCCAAGCGTGACAGCTGCATAGAAATATAGGCTGTCACGCTCTGGTCAGAAGAGCCGTCGGCCAGTCTGAACATTGCGTTGCGGTCACACTTCCCTAAAAGAAGTGACCCGACTAGTCTTCGGAATGGGAAACCATCACTATTTTATTTGTAAAATTTGTAAAATAAAAAAAAAATTTCAAAGACAAAGCAAAAACGATAGAAAAGACAAAGATGCTTCTGGAAATGCCACCGTCTTTCTCTTCAAAAACTATGCGTGTAAGCCCTCGTCTACATATACTCTATGGAGGTTATCCATCAGTTGCTTTTTACTTTCTTTTGAGGGCACTATCTGTTATTGCATCCATAAACTGTAGCAGCAGACACAAGCAGTGGAGAAGATTGGCACAGTTTTTGGAAAAAGCAGACCCTTTTTCTCATCTGGGTGTTCTCTTTAAAAGAGATTGTCTAACTTCCTTCTTCAGGAGAACACCATTCCTGTGCCTCCCCAGCTTCCTACTTGCCAGGGAAGGTAGTTCAGACTAGCACCATGATTGTGCATCTGCTTTGAACTGTGCGTTTTTCCTTGTTACAAGCAGAGTCAGCTTTTCTTCTGCACCATTAGAGGAGCACCGCCAGACTGAAGCTTTAGCGCTTTTCATGTAAGCTCTATCGTAAATGACTTGCATGTGCGCGTTCCTTCTGTAGAAAACCGGCCATCTCTGATAGACTTTAAAGGTGGCCAGTGTCTTAGCCAAAGAACAGTAAGCTATAAAAGTAAAAATCCCTCTTTAATAAGAGGTAAATTGTTGTTGCTTTTTTTTACTAGAACTTTGAAATTTTACCCATTTAACAAGTTGAGACGACCCCTTTTTAAAGAGCAATATCACGAATGTACAGACATAACATTCTCCAAATTAGTATCAAAATGTATTGAAAATTGCATGGTCTGCATTGTTACAATATACGTGGGTGCTAACTTTATATATAACCATGTCTGGGTGGAAACGATTGGGCACAAGCCATATTTAGCAAAGCAGATTATTGCAGAAAGTGCAGATGTGCATTACCCATAAGCTCCATTTATCTAGCAAAAGCAGATTTTTTTTCCAGACGCGTGGAGCTTTTTAAAACAGGGTGGTGACTGCCTTTTATAGATAGAAAATCCTAGGAAATTCTCCCCACAGGGAGCTCTGATTAATACAGTCAGACACAAAAGACTTAATTAAGGTTTCTTCATGCTAATTAAATCCCCTGCACTGTGATTGCTGTTTATACGCTTAGAGAATTGGTGTAGAAATGCTTGAAAGTTCTCTGCGGAAGGATTATTTTGGGGGTGATGACTAGAAGGAATTCATTGAATAAGGGTTTCTCTGTCGTACATATGGTGCTGAAAGAGGAATATTCCATTCATCCCCTGCTGATTCTAGGAGTGCCGGTCTTACAAGCTTCTCCAAGCATTAACTTAGAATATTGACATTTTCCAGTAATCGAATTTCAACATGATCAATATCATTTTGCAACTAGAAGACTTATTGTTTGCAAACGTTCAGACCACAGGGTACCTAAAGGCTCCCAAACACATTAGACTAAAGTTGGGTGAACCTGCTAATACCTGCGTAATTGGCTGACAGTCTTAATATGTATGGGGGCCTCCCGACTCTTTGCCAACAGATGTCAGGAGAGAAAAGGGTCCGGCACGTTGAATTTCCAATGGTCGATACTTTTGTTCTGCAGGAGATAAGCCGCTGTCAGAAGTCTGATAGCGACTCTCTCATAGAGAACACAGGAAGAGTCGGGAGAGAAGGTTGTCGGCTGAATGATCTTTTTTTATGACGCAGTTTTGTGCCACTTTTACAGGTGAATTCCAGGTGGAATCTGCCTGAAAAGGACGTCGTGTGCACAAACCCTAACATTTTTTAAACTACTTGCATCATATTTTTTGCCATATGCTCCACAACAAATAAGTTTCACAAACCCAAGGACCTAAAGCCCAAATAGTTTCCTTTTGGCCTCCATCAGGCTGGTATTTGTGGGGGTGAATTATTTATTTTTTTGCTGCATAACCTAGCCACCTGCACTATCCTTCCCTAAGGAAAGACGCTCACAGGCTTCCAACCATGGTACCCAACCTTTCCAATGTTGCAGGTGTAGACAATAGGAATTAGAGCCCCCCTTACATGTTAGATTATTTAAGCAATGGCTATCTTTTCCACCTCCCCCATTCACAGCAGTGCTCGGCGAAAAAAAGAATCGGCCATTGAAATTCAACACGCTGGATTCTTTTCTTCCCGAACTCATTTGTCAGGAGAGTGTCGGAATGCCCCCATATACAGGCAGGGGGCGCTGTCGGGCCGCCTGATGCGGAGATCCGATGTTTCCCCCTGGCGACTGAATTTTGCCAACCCCCCTTCCCCAGTGTGGAAGTCGGCTGCTCTCTGTGCCAGCTGTCAAGCTGACAGCCGGCTCAGAGAAGCAATCAATTGTACTCGCATGTCTCAGATGTGAGTACAGTTGAAACCCTGAATGCTGGCACTTCCGGGTTAGGGCGACGTCAGCATCGCCATCAGGTCATCTGATCACACTGCTGAGTTCTCTCTCCAACGCTGCATAGGTGTGGGCTCAGAATGAGAGAGGGCGGGATTGGTGCCTACACTGTATGAGGAATGGGGGGGATTAGTTTGGACACAGTATGAGGAGTGAGGGGAAGGAAGTGGCGTGGAGGTACGGGGGGAGGAGTTAATTGGTGCCGACACAATATGAGAAGTGGGGGGGATTGGTGCACAGACAGTATGAGGAGGATGTAGGAGGAATGGTGCGGACACAGTATGGGGCTCAAGGAGGACCTGTGAGGAGACAGAATGGTAGTATGGGGAGCAAGGGGACCTGTGAGGAGACCGAATGGTAGTATGGGGAGTGAGGGGGACCTGTGAGGAGACAGAATGGTAGTATGGGGAGCGTGTGGGATCTGTGAGGAAACCATGTGGGAAGTGGAGATGTATGAGGAGACAGTATGGAGAGTGAGAGGGGAAATGTATGTGGGGAGAAAAGTGTGAGGGGGCACAGATTGGAGACTGGGTAGTGTGGGGAGTAGTATAAATGGGGGGCAGTGTGAGGGCACAGCAAGGAGGGGGGGGGACAGCATGCCGAGGGGAGGGGGGTGATGAGGAGGTGTCAAATTGAATTCTTGCCCCAGGTGCCAGAAAACCTAGATACACCTCTGACTTGATAGCTGACTACTGGGTTTAAGAGTCAATAAGTTATATCAGAGGTAGGGGTGGGCATACAGCCAGTGCAGAGAAAAAAAAATTAAAACTTGTTTTGTCACTACACTTCCATAAAAAAAAAAAAAAAAAAAATTAAAAAGAGAACCAATCAAATCATCATATCCAACACAGAATGGTATCAATAAAAACTCCAGTTTGCCACACAAAAAAGAAGCTACCAAACATGTGCTGTTCCCCCAGATATAATAACTATTCAACTGTTTGGTTTGCATATATTAGAAAATAAGTTTTGTATTTGTTTGTTACCTGCTAAATATATTATCTTGCTATGCTGCCATCTGCTTGCCAGTATTTGTTTACTGCTTACTCTTGTTCATTCCAGTTAAGTTGGTTCAAACTGGGCGTGGCTTCATGTGGCAGTTAATCTGTCACTTGCTGTAGGCAGCAATTTTTTAGCCAGAGTTGCTATGAGACAGGGACCACTTGTTCTGGGCTTGTGAAGTTATCAATTTCTGACCAGTAGCAACTGAAGTCAGCTTCTTCAGAGAAAGATAGTGTTGTACCAACAAGTATTATTTCTGTATTTGGGTTTAAAAACGAATTGTACCCATGCTGTGATTCTACATTCGAGTCTACAGACGCTGAGTCTGCACTGATTTTGTCTGCTCCTCATCTTGGATTCAGAGGTAGGAAAAAGAAATCTCACAGCAGCTTATCAATCAGCAACACCCCCTTTCGCCTTATGTGGAGACAGAACAAAACCTCTACATCAACAGCAAAGCAAATATTTTACTGGTCTCAGAATATGGTGACACAAACCAATTTTCTTTTTTTTTTCTTTAACAGTTAAAGGGGTTGTCCTGTCCAAATTGATGCCTGCAGTCACTGTGTGTGACTTATGAAAACATTTGCTGGTTTCTGACCCGGGACCAGAGGGTATGTATAAGTTAAACATACTCCCGGCCAGAACCCGTCCGGTGGGCGCAGCTTCGCTCCATACACTTGTATTGACTAAAGACGCGGCCTTCCAGACAGTGATTGTGGCCGACTAGAGGGGATGGCTTCGCTCTTTACAAGTGTATGGAGAGCGAGGCTGCCGCCCACTAGACGGGCTGTTACCGGGAGTATGTATAACGCATAAATACCCTCTGGTCCTGGCTCAGAAACTGGCGAATCCCCACAGTGCATGACTGTAGACTTACCGATTTGGACTGCACAACCCCTTTAAAGTGTAGCTGACACTTGTATTATTTTTTTGAATATATGACAGGCACGACAAATGACTTGTGGTCTGTGAGGATAAAGGTATGATTATTACAGCTGTGTTCTAATCTAGTAATAAAAAGTACATAGTATTATTAGATAACTTTGTTGCAGTGGGGTGTGGGGGGCCAGACAGAATTCTTGCACAGGGGCCCCCTGAAGTCTGTGTCTGCCCCTGATCAGAGGCATTATGGATGCATATATCTAGACTTTCAGGTAAGCCTGAAGGAATACGACCGTCTCAAAAATATCTTTTTTTTTTTTTTTTTTTTTTTGCAAATATTGAGTGGCCAAACATAGGCTGTGTTCACACTTGTGGTGTTTTTTTTTTCTAAAAGATTGCTATTACTTTTTGATTGCCAGGATAACATAGCATGCTGTGCTATTTTTAGTAAAAAAAGAACACTAAGGCTGTATAGATCTACAATATATTATGGGAATCTTTTAGAATCTGTTGTAAAATAGATCCATTATATAAAAGTTCTTGGAAAAACAGAAGAACTGACACCGTAATGAACACAACAGAGTTTTAAAAAACCTCTAGTGCAGTGGAAGCTTTTCAATTTCATCCATGTCTGCTCTTGGGACTCGTTGGGCTTCTGGGCCATGTATAGAGGCATCTATAGATGCTTCTGCATGGTGCCACCATACCATCCTCCTAGGGGAGAATACTTCTGAGGCTACATGCTATAATTTTGTAGTATCTCACTGAGGAAACTTCTACTTGCCCAAGTATAAATTTGGATGTACGGTATGGTCGCATAACATAATTATGGCTGTATGCATGAAACCTTGTGGTGTATTTTTAGCTGAATTATCAAGTCATCGTTTTATATGGCTTCTTAGAGAGATATGGATCTGTTATCAGAGGTGATGGTCTTCCATTCTTCTATACTAACCGTTGGTTCTCCTGTACAGCAGCTGTGATTATAGGCATGGCTCCGGCAGTCACAGGTACGCTCGGGCTATAAAAGAGGAGTGCTGGGCTCCGCTATCAGTGTGAACTCCAGGGCATCTCTTGAGGGTCATCCACTAGATGTTTGTGTCCTCAATCTGTCATTTTCTGACTATTGTAAATTAATTATGTGACGTCAACATAATTTTCACTTGTATGAATTTGTTTCTTTCTCTTTTTTTAATGTTTTAAATATTTTTTTCCATGACCTTATGATTAATGACCTATCCTTATGACGGGTCCATAATATTATAGTCTTGCCAGGAACCTTTCGGGTTTTTCAAGGATAGGACATGTACCCATCATAATCTATGGGCTTTTTCATACACCTGGCGTATTTTGTGGACTTTGTGTCCATATAAAAATCAGGGAGACATGTTTGTTTTTAATGCAAGTCACAGATCAAACTCTCCAAAACTGCACTTTTCTTCTTTCTTCACATACAGTAAAATCACAGATTGTAAAATCACACTGCTGAGAATCTGACCCAGCACATTGATGAATATCAATCCATTTTTTTTTTAATATGAGAAGAAAATGAACAACTAATTCCTCTTTTTCCATGCTTCATATCCACAGCAGGGGAAAAATTACATTATATGACGATGGCCGTTGAAATGAATGGCTGTACATAGAACATGTTTCTAGAATTGAAGCCAATCTAACAGACAATCTTTTTGATTTGGCACTTGGTAGGGATCCCTCACAGAGGACCTACCTTTTATGATGTCCATATACCTTAATGGTTGTATATGGACACAGATAGTTATGGTGAAACAACCTATTTATGCCCATTCTTAAAAACTATAAGGTGAAATGTAACACTGGTGGTACTAGGCTTCTGCTCTTGTTGTTCTATGGTGGTGGTGCTGCTGTGGTGGTTAGATTGTGGTGGTGCTGATGTGACGTAGATCAATGGTGCTGCTGTTTTAGTTCGGTGGTGATACGATCATAGTGAAGGTGGTGCTGCTGCGTTGGTGGTTTGCTGCTGCTGCAGTGGTTCGGTAGTGAGGTGGTGGTACTGTTGGTAGAAGAGATGTACTCTCAATTCTATAGCATAATTTCCACTGTTCTTTGGGGACTAGTGTAATTAGGCCAGTAAAATGTGTCATCATAGAATCCTAGAATGTTATAGTTGGAGGGGGCCTCCAGGATCATCGTGTCCAACCCCCTGCTCAATCCAGGATTCACTAAACCGTCTCAGACAGATGTCTGTCCAGCCTCTGTGTGAAGACTTCCATTGAAGGAGAACTCACCACCTCTCGTGGCCGCCTGTTCCACTCATTGATCACCCTCACTGTCAAAAAGTGTTTTCTAATATCTATTCTGTATCTTCTCCCTTTCAGTTTCATCCCATTGCTTCTCGTGTTTCCATGTGCAAATGAGAATAAAGCTGATCCCTCTACAGTGTGACATCCTTTCAGATATTTGTAGACAGCTATTAAGTCTCCTCTTAGCCTTCTTTTTTACAAGCTAAACATTCCCAGATCCTTTAACCGTTCCTCCTAGGACATAGTTTGCAGTTCGCTCACCATTCCGGTAGCTCTTCTCTGAACTTGCTCCAGTTTTTTTTTTTTTTTTTTTTTTTAAATGTGGTGTCTAGAACTGGACACCGTATACCAGTGATGAGGTCTGAGCAAGGTCTTTGGTTAATTAGTGCCTTGTGTGCTTTGAGTGATGATTCATTATATATCTGGCTGATTTGGCTTTGGTTATTCCTTTCCTGAGCGGATGTTGCCATGTGGTACAGTGATTACCCTGCACTGTATATGATAGTAGCTGCTATGAATACTCCAGATTTTCTTGGGCTTAGAGTTACGATGTGTTGTGGCACATAAATTGTAAGTCTGCCAGCTCATTGGGGAGTATGTGGTGTTACCTGATCCCGAGGCACGGATGAAGTTAATAGGTTCCCGACCTAATATCTATGAAGGTTGATTCACTTAGTCCGTGGGCTGCACATACACACAGCTCATCATGATTCATATAGAGCATTTGTGGTTGCATTGTATGGAGAGTTACCTCATTATTTCTGTAGTGTAAGTTGTTGTCAACTTGCACTAACCTCTACATAATGAGGGTTCACAGAACTTCCTCCAAAATTGCTTCCAGGCGCTGTTGTCGTACATCTTATGATCTACAGAACTGTAACTGGAAGGTTTGCTGTAATTTGTGCTCATTAGTGGGAGCAAAAAGGGAAAGTTTCAGCCTGACTTTCTCATGCCTGATGTATGGAGACCTCTCTGCTCTAGATCTACAATCATATGCTTATGTTTACCAGTTTTAGTGACTTATCAGTCGAAGGAATAATGATTGTCACTACAATGATTTTGTGAACGCTTTTTCGTCAGGACATTTTAGGTCAATTAGTAAATGTTTGGTTTTTCTCTGACAGAATTCTATAAATCTATTGCTGGTCCTCTAAATCCACAGCAGAGGCTGGATGAGTGGGCTTCACTGTCTGGAGAAGGTTTCTGCTGCAGCAAGCTGCCCCACGGCCAGCTCCACCGCAACCCTACCTCATTTTCCAAACCTATTGTTTTATGTCTTGAAAAAAATACATATATCCATAATAAAATAGATGTACTCCAGTAACCCATGACATTGAGGTCACTGTTGGGTGACGCTAATAACATTGATTTTCTCGTTATGATGGCAGCAGTCAAGGGGTGGACTACATTTCAGTTCTTATATTTGATTTGTTAGAAGTAGCAAAAATGGGAACGTAAGGATCACATGGTCTTTGGAGGGGGCCAACTCGTGATGACTAAGTGATTGGGTCAGAGCATCTCGAAAACTGCAGGACTCATGGGGTATGCCTGGTATGTATTGGTCAGTACCTACCAGTGGTCCAAGGAATGACAACCAATATACTGGCCACAGGGTCATGGGCAGCCAGGGCTTAATCATGACTATGGAAGGCAAAGAGTAGACCATGTGTTTAGACCCTACAGAGAAATTATTGCCACAAATTTCTGAAAGATATTGCTGGTTATAACAACGAAAAGACGTGCATCACAACTTGCTGCCAATCCCTCTCCCCCCACCAAAATACCCTACACTAACCCCTGAGTGCACATGGACCTACCAGTATATTCGTGCTAGGATCTGATTGTGAGGTGGGGCTCAAGAGTTTGGCTCGCTCCACATGCAGCAGATGCATGCTGTGTTATATGGCAGGCATGTACAGGTGCTTCTCATAAAATTAGAATATCATCAAAAAGTTAATTCATTTCAGTTCTTCAATACAAAAAGTCAAACTCATATATTATAGAGTCATTACAAACAGAGTGATCTATTTCATGTGTTTATTTCTGTTAATGTTGATGATTATGGCTTACAGCCAATGAAAACACAAAAGTCATTATCTCAGTAAATTAGAATACTTTATAACAGCTTGAAAAATCTTTTTAAAATCCGAAATGTTATCCTACTGAAATGTATGTTCAGTAAATGCACTCAGTACTTGGTTAGGGCTCCATTGGCATCAATTACTGCATCAATGTGGCGTGGCATGGAGGCGATCAGCCTGTGGCACTGCTGAGGTGTTATGGAAGCCCAGGTTGCTTTGATAGCAGCCTTCAGCTCGTCTGCATTGTTGGGTCTGGTGTCTCGTCTTCCTCTTGACAATACCCCATAGATTCTCTATGGGGTTAAGGTCAGGCGAGTTTGCTGGCCAATCAAGCACAGTGATACTGTTGTGTAAACCAGGTATTGGTACTTTTGGCAGTGTGGACAGGTGCCAAGTCCTGCTGGAGAATGAATTTTCCATCTCCAATAAGCTTGTCGGCAGAGGGAAGCATGAAGTGGTCCAAAATTTCCTGGTAGACGGCTGCGCTGACTTTGGTCTTGATAAAACACAGTGGACCTACACCAGCAGATGACATGGCTCCCCACACCATCACTGATTGTGGAAACTTCACACTAGACCTCAAGCAGCTTGGATTGTGGCCTCTCCATTCTTCCTCCAGACTCTGGGACCTTGATTTCCAAATGAAATGCAAAATTTACTTCCATCTGAAAACAACACCTTGGACCACTGAGCAACAGTCCAGGTCTTTTTCTCCTTGGCCCAGACAAGACTCTTTTTGCGTTGTCTATTGGTCATAAGTGGCTTGACACAAGGAATGTGACACTTGTAGCCAATGTCCTGGATATGTCTGTGTGTGGTGGCTCTTGAAGCAATGACTCAAGCAGCAGTCCACTCCTTGTGAGTCTCCGCCGAATTTTTAAATGGCCTGTTCTTAACAATCCTTTCAAGGCTCCGGTTATCCCGGTTGCTTGTGTACCTTTTTCTACCACACTTTTTTTCCTTCCACACAACATTCCATTAATATGCTTGGATACAGCACTCTGAACAGCCAGCTTTTTTAGCAATGACCTTTTGTGGCTTACCCTCCTTGTGGAGTGTGTCAATGACTGCCTTCTGGACATCTGTCAAGTCAGCAGTCTTCCCCATGATTGTGGAGTCTACTGAAACAGACTAAGGGACCTTTTTAAAGACTTAGGAAGCCTTTGCAGGTGTGTTTTGTTAATTATTCTAACTTACTGAGATAATGACTTTTGTGTTTTCATTGGCTGTGAGCCATAATCATCAACATTAACAGAAATAAACACCTGAAATAGATCACTCTGTTTGTAATGACTCTATATAATACGAGTTTCACTTTTTGTATTGAAGAACTGAAATAAATTAACTTTTTGAGGATATTCTAATTTTGTGAGAAGCACCTGTATCTCTAAATCCAGTGACTGGAGCTTGCTCTGATCACTGTTGTTTAACTGTTTATATGCCACTGTCAATCTCTTAAAAATAATTGTATAAAAAGGTAAAAAGTGTAGTTTTTAAAAAAAAAAATTATAAGAAAAAAATTTAATTCAAATCGCCCCTATTTTCCTGCTCTAAAAATGTAGTAATAAAAAAATAAACATGTTTGTTATTGCCAATTGTGTAAAAGTCCGGCCTACCTATAAAATTTAATTAACCTGTACATGCTATAAAGAGAGAAAAACTAAAAAAAATGAAAATAGTACTTTTTAGGGAGATGTGTAAAGCGAAATAATGCAATAAAAACAAAATGTTCAATGTACCCCAAATTGGATAACAATAAAATTGTTAAAAGGAACCTGTCACCAGACATAACACTATTAACCTGCAGATATGGGGTAATTCTGCAGGTTAATAGCGTTATGCTGCCCGGCACCTGCACCCAGCCGAATGCAGCAGGATGAAAATTTAACTTTATTCTTCCCGGAAGCATTCGGGTTCAGTCATGGGGGCGGGGGCGCTGCGGGTTCAGTCGCTGCTTTGAGAATACAGAGTGGCGTGTGTAACCGCTCCCCCGGCTCTGACTGACACTCCCTCTTCATTGCGGCCGGCTGTCAGTCTGGGTTGGGGCGCGGATAGCCGACACTCTGTATTCTGAACCCACAGCGCCCCCATGACTGAATCCGAATGCTACGAGGGAGAATAAAGTTAATTTTTATCTCCGCTGCGTTCGGCTATGTGCAGGCATCGGGCAACATAATAATGCTGTTAACCTGCAGATTAACCGCATATCTGCAGGTTAATAGTGTTATTTCTGGTGACAGGTTCCCTTTAAAAAATAAAAATGTTATGGGTCTCAGAAAATGACTTTCCAATGGGAACAGACAGAGTAAAATAAAAGCAAAAACTAACCTCTGGTAATAGGTTCTCTGTAAGGAGTTAAACATGTGAGCGTCAGAACTAAACTATGGAGTCATGAAAGAAGGTGGCCGTCTGGCCTGATATATAAATGAATGAAAATGTGATTTGTGTCGCTTACCTATATGTGAGAAGACGCAGAGGCAGCCTGGGCATGTTCTGCTGGGAAATCTTGGGTCTTGGCACTCATGGGAATGGCCCTGTGACATGTGCCACCTATCAAAACACTGTAAATACAAAACAGTAAAAAAAAAAAAACGGAGAATCTGTGTTGAATTGGCAAGTGATTGGAAAAGGTGGGCCAGATGTTTCGGCAGCACGGGGGGGATTGATTCAATATTGTGGCTGATCGGTGGACAGACAAACACACATCACTCTCGATTTTTGATTTTAGGTACATTTTATTCCCCCTTGCACTTGCTTTTAGGGCTTTTAGCAAATGTAGACTATTTTCTGCCATTCCATGGTCCTTTGCACATCTGTAATTCCTTAGTGCAGTGGTACATTTGGTTGTACGAGAACCGCACCACCTGTATGGAGCCCAGTTTTATGGTGTGGGGTACTCGGTGGGGCGAGCAATCATCTGCTGATGGAAACGAGAGGAAATTACGTTCCCTTACATAAGCATCCTGGGATCTCTCTTTGAGGCATAACCCATTCAGTTAATTATACTTGCTCGCTAAATGGTTTTCATTGCATGTCTGCATTTTCTTGCATCTGCTGCCAAGTTAATGTTTCTTTTGGGCTTTGGAAATTTAACTCCAGTGATGCTGTGCACTTTCCCAATGACTAACGTAATCTACCTAGAGAAGAGTTGGCATACCTGTGCAATAGTCACTATTGTCTGATTGCATGGTTCGAAAAATTATTTTTGCGCTGATGAAAGCAGTGGTATGGTAACTATTTTACACTGATCCACAAAAGTATTGCTCAAAATGTACAATATAGTCACTGCTTGGAAATTAATGTAGATAATAGGGGGAATGGTAAAATTTATGTATAAGTGATGAGGTGGGGGCCCAAGGACGCCTCCTTCCTTTAGGCTGCATTCACACTCTGTGGCTGAAAAGCACAACAGCCCTGTGCTGCTGCAGTCTTTCCACTGTTTCTCTGCACAGTTATGCAGCACAGTGCTGTTGTGGGTTTCAGCCCTATGGTGCTCGTTCACCGTTGTCTGAGCTCTCGCTTTATCTGCTGTCCCCACAGTATACAATGCATAGCACCCAACCGTCCTGGAACCAGCTGCTCAGTCCCGATCCCGTCACGTCACAGCTTTTGTCCCGGCTTCTGTACTTACCTCTCTTCTCTCCGAAGTCTTCATCGCTCCGTAGCGCCTCTTCCTATGGGGGTGGGGCCGCTTCTCTTTGCTCAGTTCATAAATTAAACTATATATTCACTAAGTGCCTTAAATAAGGAGTACAGTGGCGCTGGTAGATGGTCTAATAGTCCTGCTGCAAATTGGGGCGCTAGCCACAAAGTGCCCAAATAGAGAAATCACAATAAAAGACGAAGAGGTAATTTGCGCTGGACTACGAGAATGCAAGAAGGAGTGAGAAGTGATAAGATTAAAAAGTATATTTCATTAGGATAAAGTGACATACAATGGGGAATAAAATAGTAGATACTAAAATAAGATACGAGGAGTGGATGTAGAAGATGGACCTGATTCCAGGGACGGAGTCCTGTTTTGAATCGAGTTGGTGTTAGAAGTGGTTGGTAGATGGGTCACGTAGAGGTCAGTTTAGGTTGAGGTGGTGATAATTCCTTGAATGGAAAAGAGGAAGGTGGGTTAGGTTTTGGTTGTATTTCAAAGTGGTTGGATCTGGGATTCGGTGTTTGTACCTCGGACAGGTCTAGATACTCAATGAGGTGGAACGGTCACGTAGGGCGTTGTGGACCCAACTTAGGGAAATACTAGAGGAGAAAACACAAGGATAAGATCCAAAATAGGTAATGCAGACCTGGTGCTTATAGGTGACCGTACCTGGCTGACAGGGCAGTGTCCCTGGATGGGAGGTTGGTACAAGAGAAGTAGGCGAGGTGGTATGGCCCCTTTTATAACCAAGATGGAGAAGGCAGATGGACTACAGATAGGTGGTCTCATCAATTTCAATTCTGTGGATATGAGACCTTGACAGAATACCTACTGGCAGAAAATGGATGTTGGGGTTAATGTGTGCATGTAGTAAGCACTTCAGATGTGCTTGTGGTGGTAGCCCCAATATGCACTTGGCGCAGTGCACAGCACTTGTGCATATAGACGTATGCTGGTAAATGCTGTGACTTTAGTGGTGCCTGAGATGTAGCAGGGCGATGCTTGGTAAAACCCTGATTCTGATGGAGACAGCAGGTGGTGTTAGCTTTGCTGCAATCTGCAATTCTGTAAGCACAATCGCAGTTCCGTATCAGAAGGTCTTACCTTCTTTTGCTGTGGTGGATGGTCACAGGATGCGGCTGGTGGATTGCCGGTAGGTGGCTTACCTCCTTAAGGGTACCTCCGTCGGATGGTAGAGCCCGTGCGATGGTGGGGTAAGTGGTTGGTACAGCTGCAGCAGCGCATTGTAGAGCAGAGTCCCGACCGGTGAGTCGTGCTCTCGATGATCCTGGTGCGTTAGCGGTACAGGACCTGCGTGACGTCACGTGACAGGCTGAAGACGGAGCAGCAAGAGGACCAAAATTCCTACGTGTTTCGGCTTCCTTCATCAGGGATGGTCCTGTTTCTGTGAGTGGTCCTTTATATAGGGGATGCTGATGTGGAGATCATTGAAATGCAAAGAGCTCGATCTCGCTATTCAAACCCTTTGGTATGAGTGTGTCCATTTTAAAAATCCAGGAACTTTCTATGCGGGACATTCTTTTGATGTAGTCCCCTTTTTTTCCAGTGCTTTGGTACAATCTGAATCCCTATTATCTGTGTACCTTGTATGTGTCCCCCATGTACCTCTAGGAAATGTTTAGAGAGGGGATGACCCATAAAGCGACTTTTGATGTTCCGTAAGTGCTCATTGATGCGTTTGCTCATGGGGCGTTTAGTGCGACTTGCGTAGTATTTGCCACAGGGGCATTTTAAGCAGTATGACTGCTTGTGAGGAACATGTAATGAAGTCTGTAATAGGGCATTCATTTTGGTCTGTTTTAATTATTTTTGTTTGCTAGTGAGCGAATATCTACAGGCTTTACACTTTTTGCAGGGGTAGAAGCCAATGGAGATTTTTCGTAAATGGGGCAGATAGGTTTTTGGAATATGTGGGTTCCTAACTGATGGGGCAATAAGGTTGCACAAATTGTTGGCTTTCCTAAAAATAAATTTGGGTTGTGGTGGTAGTTTTCCTCCAAGAATTTTGTCATCCTTTAGGATGTCCCAGTGTTTTCTTTTACTATTTTACGTAACAAGTTTATATTCGAAATTAATTGTACAATAATTGGGATGTCTCCTAAGGGTTCATTGGATACAGCGTTTAGTGCATCAGTTTCTGTATACTTATTTTTATCACGTAGCAATGTAATTCTAGGGATTTTTTTAACCTGATTTTTAACTGTTTGCAGAAGAGATGCCAGATAACCTTTTTCTAAAAAAATGTTAGTCAAATTACCAGCTTCCTGATTAAAGTTTTGTAGTTGGGAGCAGTTGCGGTGTAGTCTCATATATTGGCTGCGAGGTATATTTAGTAGCCAATTAGGTAGGTGGCAGCTATTGATTGGAATAAAGCTATTGGCGTCCGTTGGTTTGGAATAGGTCCTGGTATGGAGGTGACCCTTATTGAGATAGATAGATAGATAGATAGATATATATATATATATATATATATATATATATATATATATATATATATATATATATATATATATATATATATATATATATATATATATATATATATATATATATATATATATATATAATATATATGTCCAAAAAAATGTATTTGTTGTGTGCTTGTATTGGAAGTAAATTCAAGATGAAAATCGTTTT
The DNA here is from genome assembly GCF_046119375.1 of Phyllobates terribilis. Classification (NCBI taxonomy): domain Eukaryota; kingdom Metazoa; phylum Chordata; class Amphibia; order Anura; family Dendrobatidae; genus Phyllobates; species Phyllobates terribilis. The sequence goes on from NW_027362763.1 coordinate 170,734,517, forward strand.
TATTGATATCCTCTAGGAACAGATTGAGTGAGTCTTGGTCGCCCGACCAGATAAAGAAGATGTCGTCTACAAACCGTTGCCAGAGGACCAGACTCGCACGCAGCTCCCCTCCGGGGCAGATGGCAGATTCTTCCCACCTGCCCACGTAGAGGTTGGCGTAGCTGGGCGCGAACCTGGTCCCCATGGCTGTACCCCATTGCTGGGAGTAGTAGTGCGACTGGTGGAGAAAAAAATTATGGGTGAGTATAAACTGCATACATTCTTTAATAAAAGAAATTTGTTTGGGTGGTGTTTGGCTGAATTTATGAAGAAAATGAGTTGCCCCTCGCTGCCCTTATTGTGCTGGATGACCGTATAGAGTGAGGATATATCGAGAGTGCCTAGGATGTAATTATCCTTCCAGGTTATTTTTTTGAGAAGTTGTAGGATATGTTTGCTATCCTTTAGATAGGTTGGTAGCATAGGTACTGAATTGTGCAGGTGGTGGTCTACATACCTGGAAAGATTGGATGTCAGGCATTGAATGCCTGATATGATTGGTCTTCTGGGGGGGATTGGTGAAGGATCTATGAATTTTAGGGAGATAGTAGAAAATGGCCAGCCTCGGGTGAGGTATGTTGATGTATTCAAATTCGTGTTTGTTTAGGAAGCCTTCTCGAAGTCCTCTGCTAGTAAGGTTTTTCATTTCGGTGAGGAATGAGTTGGTAGGGTCTTGTTATGGCTTCTTTTTGGTATTATTTGTCCAGAACAACAATTCCCCCCCACCTTTATCCGCTGGTCGGATAACAATGATTTTGTTATTTTGTAGTTGCTGTATTGCTCTTTGTTCTACTGCTGTCAAATTATGTTTCAATTTAGTACATCTTTTGTCACGAATGCGGCGAATATCATTGGTGACGTTTTTTTGAAAGCTATAAAGAGCCTCAGAGTATTCGTTTAATGAGTTAAAGTTGGATTTGTTTCCAAGTTTGGTATGGATGAATCTGGTAGTGGGAGGGTCTGATGGATTATGGGTTTCTACTGTTGGTATTTTTTTCATAAAATGTTTTTTAATGGCTAGCTTCCTCATAAATTTTTTTTATTCCAATAAATGCTTGGAATTTGTCAAATTTGGAAGCTGGAGCCTATTTTAGACCCTTATTGAGGAGTGAAATGTCATTATTTTTGAGTGGGTATTGGCTTAGATTAAAAATCCCTTTTGGTGTTTTCTGTTGCTGTTCCTATTTCCTGAGGTTGTTTCGTCTTCTTTTTGGTGAATTGCCCCCCGCCCCCCACCCTGCCCCTCTTACTTTTCTTTTTGGGGCCACCTGAAAAAAATTTGAAGTGCTAGTTCTTTTTCTCACTTGTGGGGGTTGGGAAATGATAACATTAGGTTGGTGTCTCCCCATCCTGAGGTGGATTAGAAAGGTGGGTTTGAGTTGGTAAGGGGGTTTCAGCGAGGTTGTTTAGGAGGTCACATCTATTTTGTGTAATGACCGGAGTTGTCAATGACGGGCTCATGGTAGTAGGCGGGATAGCTACATTGGAAGGCTCTTGGTTTTGTGATAGATGTTCACTTTGATGATGGGGAGGTGAAGGATCACCTTCGGAAGTCTGGTAGATGGAGAATCTGTCTTCCGATGTTGGGGTATTTAAGGGAGAAGCTCCTACCTCATCAATGACTTTGAATACATTACTGTATTGTTTACATGGTCTGGGTCTCTGCAATTGGATGGCGTCTCGTCCAAATTTCTTTTGTTTTTTTTCTGTGATGTCCCTTTCTTTGGTATTAATCCTATTCCTTATGCTAGTAGTAAGAGGAGTAATTTCGGGATGGTTTTGAAAGGGTTTAATTTCATTGTAGAGGTTGGAGATTTTTGTTTTACTGCTCAATGCTTGTTTCTTTCTTTTATCAATAATGAACTTGACAGCTTGTTTTGAGAACAGTTTAAACATGTGGTCCCATTCCAGAAGGGTGGCAGGGTCCCCTATATCACCGGATAGGGGTTTTGAGATTTGTAAGCCTTGTGGGATACTGTAATAGGCGAGATATCTCTCTAGAGTTGCTATCTCCCATAAATCACGCATTTCCTTCAGGAGGAACTGTTCTAGTGTTTTAAGGGATTCTTTAATATGATTTAAGTTATCGATACTAAGAGCTGGAGGTGTATGGTAGTGGGTTAGGTGAAAAAAATTGTTGGATATTTCGAATCCGTTCTTTTCGGTCTACCCATAATATAGAGAGATGCACACTAAAAGGGGGTGGGGGGGAATCTACTGAGCGGCCTACGTATGTGGTTAAAATGATTACGAAGTGCCTTAAATAAGGAGTACAGTGGCGCTGGTAGATGGTCTAATAGTCCCGCTGCAAATTGGGGCGCAAAGTGGGGCACAAAGTGCCCAAATAGAGAAATCACAATAAAAGACGAAGAGGTAATTTGCACTGGACTACGAGAATGCAAGGAGTGAGAAGTGATGAGATTAAAAAGTATATTTTATTAGGATAAAATGACATACAATGGGGAATAAAATAGTACATACTAAAATTAAATACGAGGAGGGGATGTAGAAGATGGTCCTGATTCCAGGGATGGAGTCCTGTTTTGAGAAGGTTTAGTGAATCCTGCATTGAGCAGGGGGTTGGACACGATGATCCTGGAGGTCCCTTCCAACTATAACATTCTAGGGTTCTATGATTTGCCACTGTTTCGGCCAAGTTATGGCTGTAATGTGGGACCATAGCCTTATAGTCCTCGTATATGATACAGGTAAACTATGACTATTGCCACGTGGACAAAACCTAAGGGCGAGTTCATAGGAATGAGTAGAGAACTTACATACTGGTATTACCAAAAAATATATATATGCTGCCATTACTTTATTTTATTTCTTCAGCTGCATCTTTGGGTCAAGTTCTCGGTTGTGGAATTGGTGGACTATTGGAATGTAGCATGTCCGTGTCCGTACGTCTCGGTGACGGGTTGCCTGTGGTATGACCCCATGGCGGTGTGGTGTTCTCCAGCACCACATGTGCTAGATCTGATCTGTTTGCCATCACAGCACATTTTCTACAGCTGTTTTGCATCTTTGGCTGCTGCTCCAAGAGGCAGATTCCATGGAAATGCTTGCGGGAATGGGAGCGCCTGCTTACTACATGTACATGTTTTATCTCCTGCTCGGTGATGAAGGCTGCGTTCATTGTGAGCGTACTTACAGCGCAGCATGGCAGCCTTGGTTATGATTAATGTGGGATCTGTTGGCCGATGCACTGAACTGTTACACTTTATTCTCTTTTTATCGTGAACTCATAAATTGGGCGCTGTGATCTATGGAGTCATAAGTCTGGCGTGTCAGAGAGCCCAGTGTAATGGATGCTGGAGCCATGGCCATTACCATGTGTATACATCTCTACCTGGCAGAGCCTGGAGAAGACTATTAGGGTGATTTATGAGAATTTGGGGAGAGGATGGTATGGCATATCAATTTTCAGAGAGATGATTGCTCAGCTTCTTTTTCTCACCATTAGAGCTACTCTGCAAGTATAATGTTATGCTTATAATGCCTGAGGATCGCTGCGTTCAGCATTGTCTATGGAAGATATAAGGCCCCCGGCCCCTTTCACAGTGCAGTATGTCATTACACGTATTTTACCGGTATTTGTACGCCAATACCAAACGTAGTGTGTCCAAAATGTGGAGAAGGAACACACAATATTTTGAGATCATTTGATATCTGGGGCTTATTGAAGGGAAGCAGGTTTTTCTATGCTATCTGACATCCGCATGATGTAGGGGCAGAGACCCTGATTCCAGCGATATGTCACTTGCTGGGTGCAGCAGTTGTGATAGAATCGTGGTTTTCTCAGCTGCAGATCTAGCAGAGCTCTGAATGCGGAGCCCTGTGTAACCCCGCCCACTCCACTGAGTGGTAGCTTTCCATCAAGATACATTGTACACAGAAAGCTGCTAATCCATGCTGGGGGCAGGGTTGGACTAGAAGGCATTTGGTCCGCTTGTCCTCTAGTGATAATCTCCTGCTGATAAAACATTAGTGTATTAAAACAGAAAAACACAGCTCAGTAAGTGACATTTTGCTGGAATCAGGGTCTCAGACGCTACATGGTGCTCTCAGATTGCATAGCAAAACCTGGTGACAGATTCCCTTTAAATGGTCACTATGGTTTTAAAAACATATAGCTTAAAAGAGAAATCTGCTAATCTCTACACTTATGAGTCGCTTCTTCACATATCCCTGTTTCCTGAACTGATCATTTACTCTGAAAACCAATTACAGCTGTCTATTGAAGTGTATGGAGATTAAATTGGGGAAATGGCTAGTGAGAGATGGGTAGAGAAATGCATACAAGATGTTGCTGCTTTCTAGTAGGTGTTTTGTTTCACCTCAGTTCTGTAGTCACAGCTACACTGCTTGGTACTGCTGTGTAACGTGTAAAGTCCTCCATGATACTGCTTCTGATCATGTGCTACATAGAGAAAGGAGAGCAGGAATCCCTCATTTCTGTGTTAGGATGTGTCTAATACACAACAATCAGCTGCTCTCCTGCCACTAGCTCATAAACCTGTGGAAAAATGCAGAATACAAGTCATATAATAGGCAGAAATAGTGTAAATCCTCACATGCACAGCCAGAGCAGCTAATTGGGACATTCACAAAAAATTATATACCCACTACAAGATATTTTATTAGATGTGCTTTTAAAATACAATATTAAAAAGCAAGAAAATCTGTGCCAATCAACCAAATGATCGAAGTCCTCTATACAAAAAAACAATAGGCCGGTAAGGTAATGATTTCCTAAATATAAAGGGCCCTATTCAACCCTAAGATCACTCTATATAGCACAATTGGTGCCCCCTGCTCAACGACCTTGGTTTTTTCTCTTTTGCATTTTCTTATTTTGCTCTCCTTCTTCCCAGAGCCATAACTTTTTTATTTTATTTTTCCGTTAATATGACCATGTGAGGGCTTTTTTTTTTTTTTTTTTTTTTTTTGCGGGACGAGTTGTACTTTTGAACACAACTGGTTTTACCATGTCATGTACTGGAAAATGGGAAAAAATTCCTAATGTGGTGAAATTGCAAAAAAAAAAAATACAGTAGGTGAGGATACAGCTGTTCATGCAGCGGTATGGTGGAGCGATGGTTACTGCAGGTTGTAGGCTTGTCGGAAGAGGTAGGTCTTCAGGTTCCTTTTGAAGGCTTCCACGGTAGGTGAGAGTCTGATATGTTGGGGTAGAGCGTTCCAGAGTAGGGAGGATGCATGGGAGAAATCTTGTATGCGATTGTGGGAAGAGGAGATCAGAGGGGAGTAGAGCAGGAGTTCTGGTGAGGATCGGTGGTTGCGTGCAGGTGTGGCACCTCTGAGGGTTCAGTCGCCACAGAGGTACTGCACCTCACCCAGAGGTGTGGTGTCTCCCTTCTCTCAGGTAAGGAGGGAGTGCTGCACAGAACCCCAAACACCTACATCCAACATTACACTACCCCAGGCCAGCAGGAGGGGCAAGACACAATGTAGTTTTCTGCTGAGCCCTGACCCTGGCTGGGGTGGGGGGGAACATAAAGTTAGGGGGAACCAGTAGTGGGTGTGGGTGGAGGAAGTAATTAGGGGGAGCACTCATACAGTAAAGATATAAAATAGGGAATCCATCTTGGAGTGGTGGTCTAGTAGTTGGAGAACAGTTTGGGAGCAGAGTCTCTCTAGGAGCTCTGCTCCACTTCAAGGGCCCAGGACTGAGGCCCAGGAGGGAAGCAGGGAGTAGGCTCCGATCTACAGAAGGGATCCTAGGGGGTACGGCGAGTGCAGGCGGCACCCGTACACCCCGAACCTGCCAGGTGTCAGGAGGATCTAGGCCGCAAGAAGGGGACCGGCCCCTGGCCCAGTCGTGCAGCTTCAAGCCTCGGCTGGAAAAACCGGAGGCTTCTGACTTCTATAGCAGAAGCCAACCTCTCACTGCAATCCAAGTAAGGACAAGCAGGTCTGTGCAACTCCGACGGACAGGGGGGGACCTTGCAGCACCCGAATAGGATTCACAGTGAGAAGCGCAGGGCAGGAGGGAGTAAAGACCCAGCGTGAAGTCGGTCTAGGAAGGTACATATGAAAGTGGGGTTCTGCCAGGTACACCCGAGCTGCCTGAGGAAGGACTGAACCCCTGCCCGGTGAACGCAGTGCGACGCGGGAGGATTGCACCAGTACAGTGCACCTGGTGAACTTGAACAGAACTGTGAGTAAACTTGGATGACTGCACTGAACTTCGCCGGTACCTTTTCCCTCCCTGCACCACAACGCCCAGCGCACCTCCTCCATTTTCTTCTACACTGCCCTGAGGCCCGCTCCACCTGTGGGGAGCCGTTCCATCTTAAGCTGCCCTATCATCTGCCTCAGAGGACTGTTGCAGCGCTGGTGATCCTCACCAGACACCACAGGTGGCGTCACGACAATTTTCCCCAACCAATAAGTTCCCCATTTCAGTGACCGCCCTGGGCCACGGACCGGGCCAGCCACCGTGATATCCCCCGGCTACCGGAGGCCCGGCTGCCGAGTACCCCACGGTCCTGGGGGCGCGTCACAGGTATGTACCGGAAGACTAGGTCACAGATGCATGCAGGAGACAGGTTGTGGATGGCTTTGTATGCCAAGTTTAAGGTTTTGAACTGGAGTGTTTGGTCAGTGAAGGGATTGGCAGAGGGGAGAGGCCGGGGAATAGCGGGGGGACAGGTGGATTAGTCTGCTAGCAGAGTTTAGGATAGATTGGAGGGGTCAATGGAGGCCACAACGTACAACAATAATCACTTAGAGCAAACAAATTGCAAGCCACAATACATAGCAATCCATAAAAATAGTCCATAATTTGCAAAAGCATGAAATAAAAATTTTAAAAAAAAGCTGTGTTATTTGCCCTGTACTCATTGTTCCTGTACCACCAGTCACCACTAATACTATAAACGTGCCCAGTAATCAAGCTCAAGCGCTCATTTGTCTTTGCATCTTTTTTGTGTGTTTAAGAATGATGGTTGGTCGGCAGCACATCTGATGTGAATGGGATGTGCTGCCGATAGTAGTAAAAGTGATCGGCAGGGAGTGCTCGGTCGTTCGAACCTCTGTTCTGATCGTTTGATACATGGAAATGAAAGTAGACAAGCATCAGACGACTTCCCGTATGGGTGATTGGCCATCGTTACCGGCAATTTATCGACCTGTGTGAAACGAGGGATAACAGCAAGAGGGCGGCATTTTGCCTTTTTCTTCCGAGACATGAGAAATAAGGAATGGGTGGGCAAATGTTTCACTTCTATGTAGGAATGATGGGGAATGGGGCAGAGTGTTCTTTGTGGCCCACTTTTAGTATATGGAGACTCGTCGTTTTCATGACCACGTGACGCCGTCGCCTGACATCTTGACATCGCATGTGGAAATCCGAGTTGTATCATTAAAGTTTTGAACGTTAATTTGTAGATACGTTAATTTAAACAATTCTTCATCCCCACTGACTAATCATGAATAAAAGGTTACAAGGCATTCATGGCCCAGCGTGCGATGCCCACAGTCTGCCGGAGGGAGCAGCATGAAATAATGTGAGGGCGGACTCCTCGGAGGAAATGTTACTTTACAACACTGCTTCCCTTTGTTCTCCAGATGAATGAAGGAGGGACCCAGAGCGCCATTCACACATTGCCCTCTTTGTGGCTCCAGATGCCAAGCCTGGGCTGGGAGGGAGATTGGGTGGGAGGCAAGAAAGAGAACCCAGCCCTGACGTGTGCTGCAGCAAGTGCCCCCCGGCTGCCTTATGTGACTTCTAGGAAACGTCTGCTTTTTATTAGTGGTATTATTGGTGCCATGTGCTGCACATGTGTACACCGTATCCATCACATACAGCTCTGCTGGACATGACGGCCTCTGCGTATAGGGGGCAATCACGGCACTCTGGAGACTGCAGCAACTTCATGCACACCCCAATGGATAGTCGGGCCGTGACTGTGATCCGGGATGGACCGAAACATTGGCCGCCTCATCTCGGGTGAACTTGCAGTAGAATGTCTGTCTGCCACTAGCTTCTCCTTGCATAGAAGTTTATAAGCACCAACCGCCATCTCCTATCTCAGTAACGGGAAAGAGTCTTCACTGAATATGGATTTTACCCCTGAATTAAGAGCAAGAGATCAGTCCAGGAGGAGAAAGGAGAAGATTTCTCTGATAGTACTGATCTATGAAATAAAGAATAACCATTGTTTTAATTTTTAACTGCAGAGATGTTTGCTCAGCTTTTAGGGACAGCAAAAGTTGTTGGGTAATGCTGGAGATTGAGCTTTTTGCTGGCAGTGTAATTAGCACAGAGGCATATCCCTCTTGGGGTTTTGGCTTTAAGCAGAGTTTTACTACTATACTATTATATACTGTAAATCCATATACACTTAGAGGTGACAGGATGCAGCAATGATTTTGTCATTTAACGAAATTGTACAGATTTAGAAAAACATGGCTGCTTTCTTCAGAAACAGTGCCACTCCATAACTGTCACTTGGTTTAGAATCCCGGCTCTGGCAGACAAAGGGTTCATGCAGATGTCCGTATTTCTCACGTACAAAAAAACGGACTGATGAGCTTGGTCGGGGAACGCTGACCACGTGTCATCAGCTTTTTTTTTTTTCTCATACATGGAGAAAATCAAAAAATGTTTCTCCACCTTCTCCTTTCTAACAACCCATGAATATTGTCCTGCACTCAGATGGCATCAAAGTGTGGTCTGATTTTTTTTTTTCCATGGACCCATAGACTTGCATTGCCTATTTTAATCCAATACTGTAAAAAAAACTGACATATATCTATGTGGCTTTGTATGGACTACTAAATCTGTGAAAAATTACAGACATGAATGACTTCAGTCACTATTATATTTACGAGAGCTATTCATGAAAAACACATGGATAGCACTCATACAAAAAAAACATATAAGTGAGGCTCAAATATGATAGCGCTGCAATACCACACCCAACCAGGGAAAAGGTGTGGCACTGTTTTTGGAGGATAGTAGCCTTGTTTTTAGAATTCAATACAACCCCTTTAACTCTATTAATTGGAGTCTATGTGGGAAAACCATAGAGCCTCCTTCCAAATGCTATGGTGGACATATAACAGATGTCAGTGGACGTACGACCTTTTAGGTTTTTCATTTGTCTATTGTATATAGGGCCCTTTTCTTCTGAGCCATGAGACTAGTAGTGAAAGTTCTGCAGTAATGGGTCTGTCAGTGTTCTTGCATTCAAGTGTGCAGCATTTGGCAGATTGCCCCTTCTCTATGGTGCGTGTTGGTGGTGCCAGCAGCTCACGGACCCCCACTAGTGCTGCTGCCCCTGAGTGCTATAGGCAGCATTAATGCTACACAAAAAGACTGGTTCTCCTGAAAATGACTGTGGACGGGTTCTAGGATAAAAGTCCTTCCTGTCATCTGGGAACAATTGACAGTCAATGAGGTCACTTCTGTACGTCTGGAATCTGCTCGGCCACGGCTGACATCATCAGTCCACATGTGAGCTTCCTCCTGACGGAGCTCATAACATTTGTGTTTGCTTTGGAAAACAGCGAGGAATGAGACAATCGCTGCTGACAGGCTGCAACGTGCTCAAACTCCGAAATGTGTCATGGAAAAGTTTATACAGCGGCATCCAACGCCGCCTGTTCTTGGTTAGAAGACTCGTGGGGTCTTGTCTAAGACCTAAAACGGTGGCATTGTCCGCGGGGACATTGGTGAGGCTTGTAGTTTATCATGAATTGTTCCCAGATCTGTGATACATGGGGAAATCTCTGGGAGACCATCTTCTATCTCTGCACACATTGCAGAAGAGGCCATGGAAAATGACGGCACTCATCAGTTGTCGCTTCCAGTCCTCTACAGTTGGGCTTGGCTCGTGGCACTGTTGGCTAGACGTACCCCAAGGGGGCAAATAATAACCAATTGTCTGCAATAAACTTTGAATATAAAACTTCAATATTCGGTAGGTCTTACGGTAAATTTAGCTTTGATCTACAGTATAAGGAAGGCAAATCGTAGTGCCACCTGTTTCAGGTGGCTGCCCTGTAAGTTCTCATCTTTAAATGCATGTATTTTGGCTACAAATAATTTTTGCAATTATCTTTAATTAAAAATTTTGCACCCTTTGCCTTTTACAGCCTTATTGCAGTATTGCTGGCTGCAGAATGAGTTAACTGAGAATAAGTTAGGAAGCTCAGTCTGACAGAAGAGTTTATAACACTTGGGGTATGTTCACAACACACTTTTTTTTTTTTTTTCTTCAGGTGGGCAAAAATGACAAGGTTTTCAAGCAGAAACTGCTTCATGTAACATTTTTGGCCTTTTTGACATATGCCATCAGGTCAAAAGAGGGCAGTTTTTGCTCGGTTTATTCCTGCTGCTCCCCTGAGCATGCTAGTTCTTTTTATTTAAATGTCCCATACAGTTCCATATATATGGGCCTTTATATTTAGGGTAACTTTTTATGGTCTTTGCCAATGGGCCGTGGACCACAGGATTCTCTGTCTCTAGGTGGCTCTGCCTAATTACCATTTTAGCGATGCCCCCTTGGTACAGACCATAAAAATTATCACTAAGTAAAAAAGGCCCATATTTCTGAAACTGTATGGCAGAATAAAGAAGGGGAAAAAATTACTCCGGAGAGAAGTGGGAATAAATTAAAAGCCATGAACAAATTGCTTGTGTTTTTTTTTTTTTTTTTTTTTTTTTTTTTAAAGCGAGAACACTGACAAATGCCCAAAACAAACGCCCTGGTGTTTTGGGGCATTTTTTTAGCTTTCTTTTGCCTTCTGTTTTAAGGCATGGAGCGTTTTCGGAACAAAAAATACCTGAAGAATGGACCGGTCAGTTCTTTTAACTTCTTGGCGTTTTTGGAAACCCTAAGTGGTTAAAAGATGCTCAAAAGCCTGAACATATGAACAGTAAGTTGTTTTTATATAGAGATGAATAAGATGATTTTTTTTTTTTTTGTGGTTGTTTTTTGAGCGTATTTGCTCAAAACCTGCTTAAAAACATTGCATGATCACACCTTACACTTCCTTCTTCTGAGCAGCTCCTCTCGGCTGAATTAGAACCACAGAGCTCAGCTCGGCTTTCATGTGGTCATAAATAATTTGAGAGGAGCTAAAAAGGAAGATACAAGAGTTCTATGATCTCCGGTCAGAGCAAGCTCACTGACAGATTCAAAGTTTAAAGGGTTGTCTGGTCGTCTAATAAATATCTGCAGTCACTGTATGTGACTGCAGACTTCTGAATCCTGACAATGTGTGCAGTGCACACACTGTCTGGATTCTCCGGTATTGCCGGTGTGAGCAGGTGTCATTTGCTTACATGTGGTCACATGCCAACTGGATGTGCATGGCTTCTCTGAATTCACTTATATTGAGAGAATCCGCATACCTCTAGTCAGTGTGGCCGGAAGTGGCATCCATGCAGTCACTGCAACACCGGAGAATCCTGACAGTGTGCACACTACACACTCTCAGGATTCAGAAGGCTGGTTAACAGATATGGACATCTGTGGGGGAATTTTTATTCTTCTCCATAACTAAAGAGAGCCAAACCAGAGTTGTCTTAAAAAATAAATAAAGATATATATACCATAACTGTGTTTTCTCTATTTTGGAGCGCAGGCTTAGGTGACCAATGTAGCCCTGTGCACGTGCGAGAAAGGAAAACTTTGTATCCTGCTCCCTTTCCACATACTCGGTCTCGCACATATCTGGGACATATTTTCTTTTTTTGCAGCCAGGTCCCAGTTTGCACCTCGCGGCACAGGTTCTCGCCTGTCATCACAGAGAGATGATTATTTTTGTCGCGCTCCCCTTTGTTTCTTCAGGCCGCTTACATGGTGACGGATTAAGGTCAGACCTTGTTGACACGTCTCAAGTGTTCATCATGAATATATTTTCTGGTGATTTGCTGGAGGACTGGAAATACTCTCTGCTCTGTGTCAGAGTCGCTTCTCTCCACGGCCGGGATCAGCCTGGACTGTGGATTTAACACTTGCCTACTTCTCCTTAGATCCGGTGCCAGCTGGCTCTGGCTACACCTATGGCTTCGGGGTTGAGGGCCGTAATACATTTGATGAAACCATTTTTTATTTGCGTAAGGATTTGCTTGGTTATGGCAGAGCGGGATTTCAGATGGAATGTAACTACGAGGATGACGCAGGTCCATGTAATGAATCTGTGCCGCTGCATGAAGGCCAGTGCTATTCTGGGCTGTGGAAAAGCTGGATGAGAAGCTGGCCACCTAGCTTTTCCACTGTGTTGAAGTTGTTGTCTCACTGAACAGTAAACCGTGTCACCCAGTGTCCAGCTGATCGCCACAAATCTGCATGCTGACACTTCCGAATATTAGGCTATGTTCACATGTTGCGTTTTTTTTGCTGTGTTTTACAGTACCAGCAAAAGCTATGAGATTTCAGAAATCTCGAGCACACCTTGATTTTTTTTTTTTCCCTGACGGAATTGGAAAACTGCTGCTTTTTTTAAAAACTGCAGCATGTCCCTTCTTTCAGCGTTTTTGCACCCATAGAAAACAATGAGTAAGTGGAAAAACACAGGTATCAGGTTTTGATGCGATTTTAGTGAAATACTGCACCATCTGCTTTATGTGAAACCCATTTATTTTGTGATTTTCCCAAGTTTAAACCATAATGTCTTGGTGCCATCACTTGAGAATGGCAGATTAAGATTAGTACAGTTTAATTAGGATTAGTACAGTTTAATTCAATTAGTGATATGTGTAATCTAAACATTGGCCGACCAAGTTGTGAAAGTAAACAGTGTCCTACAAACTCAATGCTCTGCCAGTGTTTTGGGTAAACTATTCCCAACCAATTCACCCCTCCCCCTGCTACATTTGTAATGTGTATTTTTTCAACATATGTCTTGCATTGGTGACCTGTGTTCATGCTTCTGTGGTGGAAGCAAAGCTGAACTTTGGGATCCTGAAAAAATGCAGCAAAACCTGCTTTTTGTAAGCAGCTTCTTTACTGCCAAGAGAGCAGGTTTTGCCTGCAGAAAAAAAGTGCAGCAAAAATGCAATGTGTGAACATAGACTTAGTCATTTAGAGAAATGCAGTCGTCTTGGGATAATTCCCTAGAAAAATCAAGCTGAAAATCCACTGCAAATTCAGCATCTGTTTTCATATTTTGTTGTGCATTTATGAAACATGTGAAATCCACAATGAAAGTTTTCAACTGAAATGGACAAGATGTGCTAAAAATCTAGGCTAATTCTGTGCTAAAAAAACATAAAGCTTGAGTAGTACTGAAATCCAGGGCAGATTGTCTGTGCCCACATCCACACCAAAAAGTTCTAGCATTTCTTTTACATAAACATTCACATGTTGGTGTTCTGCTCAGGTCGCAATACCCAATTCAAACAAGGGTCTCCTGATGTGACCCCGCAGTCTCATAGACGTAAGGCTGTTGGCTCAGGTCGGGAAGCCGGCCATTCGAATGGGAATTACGGACTGAAGCAGGCTATGTGCACACAACAGTTTTCAAACTCAGCCGAACCCAACCAGTTTTTTGTTGATTTGGTTGCAAATATGCAGACAGAATCTGCCTGTTACTTGCGGATTTCGCCCGACTTAATTTACTAATAATTAAATAGATCATAAATCTAAACGAAAATCCACTTAATAATAGCATGCTGCAGATTTGTAATTCACACCATGTTTTCATTTTCATGCAGATTTATTTTCCGCACCCTGTGATTTTGGATTTTAGAAAAAAACATTTATTTTTATTGTGCTGTAGATTGCTGCGGAACCGCAGTTCGTAATCTGCACTGCAAATTCGCAACGTGTGAACTCGTCTTGAATAGCCTGACACCATTACACGCTCCATCTTCATACATTGATCACGCTTTGACAATAACAACTAAGACAAAACACAATGTATGCACAACCATTCAAATGCATGGCTAAAATAGAATTCAACTCTATCTCTGGGTTGAAATCCATTTTTATTATATTTTTAAATTTGGGTTTTTATACATGCATACCTATTTTCTTGTCTAGCCACATATCTGACACCGGTTTCCTGTGGTTAGTGTGCCTGTGATCTGTGCTTTGTCTAAATTTTAAAAACATCTCAGAGCTGCTCCCCGGGATTGGGGGGGTGTAGGTGCTCTCTATATGTTGCCCAGGGGGTAGGGGTCACTGAGCTGCACCCTAAATTGGGGAGAGGGTAGGGCTCTCTGAGCTGCACCCTGGTGGGTAAGACTCTCTGAGCTGCGCCCCTGGTGGGTAGGCTTCCCCGAGCTGCGCCCCCGCGGGAGGGGAGGGCTCTCTGAGCTGCGTCCCGGTGGGTAGGACTGTGTGAGCTGTGCCCCACGGGATGGGAGGGCTCTCTGAGCTGTGCGGCCCCGGAGGAGGGGAGGGCTCTCTGAGCGGTGCGGCCCCGGGGGAGGGGAGGGCTCTCTGAGCGGTGTGGCCCCGGGGGAGGGGAGGCTTCTCTGAGCGGTGTGGCCCTGGGGGAGGGGAGGGCTCTCTGAGCTGTGCGGCCCCGGGGGAGGGGAGGGCTCTCTGAGCGGTGCGGCCCAGGGGGAGGGGAGGGCTCTCTGAGCGGTGCGGCCCCGGGGGAGGGGAGGGCTCTCTGAGCGGTGCGGCCCCGGGGGAGGGGAGGGCTCTCTGAGCGGTGCGGCCCCGGGGGAGGGGAGGGCTCTCTGAGCGGTGCGGCCCCGGGGGAGGGTAGGGCTCTCTGAGCGGTGCGGCCCCGCCTACGTTGTGGTGCACGCCAGAGCTCACAATCCGAGATTGCACCAGCTTCCTGCGCAGGCTGCATTAGTATTGTGTGTGTGATGTAAATGTAATTAACTGTGTATATGAGCTCATTTCTAGATTTATTTATGCATTTTTTTTTCTTTTTGTGTTAGGATTACTTCTGAGACTTTATTGTAGAACCACCTCCTGGAAGGCTAAACGCTGACTGCATAAAATAAGCTGCGCAGAGGAACAATACAACCGTTGTATGACTGCAGCACTTCACTGACCAGGCCTGTACGTATATCTCAGATCTCGTCATAGTTCACTGATATTTGTTATTCCAAAATAACTCTCAATTCTCCTGTTTTAGTAGGTGTTCGCACCCTTCATGAGTTAGGAATTCTGGAGTAAAGTTTCTTACAATACTTGTGCTGTCCCTCTGTTGCTCTTCCTAGAAATAGACAATTGGGTGTGTCTATTCCCCTTGTCAATTGAGTGTGTGCCCTAAAGACTCGCCATAGACTTCAGTATATTTAATATTTGTTCAGACTACAGCCGTCCCTCCTTACCCATCCCATCACTGTGCCAAGCAGCTACGAGTTCTCAATAGGGAGAGGGAGTCATGAAATCTGAGATTAAAAGACTGTCTGTGCTAAAATATGAGAGCCCTATCTTTACCTCAAAAGGAAGTCGGAACCCCTCCATAAACATAAGCTACTTGCCCAGTCCCACTAAAAGTAAGGCTCTGAAGTTTTGAAGTCGGGAACTGTAATGTACAGTTGTCCATATATTCATGCATGTCCATGAGGAACATAATAAGTGATGTGGTTTAAGAAAAAGTGCTCTGTGATTATTTAATGGAAAATAAATATGAACTAAAACAGGAGATCTGACGAGGTCCTGTTTAATTCCGCTAAAATCTTTATTAAATGCAGGTCATTGTATTGTCCTATTTTGCAGTTATAAAATAGAGTTTAAAGGGGTTCTCCGTTCTTAAGCTACAAATCTGCAGACTTGTGAAACCTACTATGTGCTGTCAGCCTTCCCCGGGAGCAGCCGGTCATGTGACTGCAAGTATACAATATGCATACACCTGGCCACAGTCTAGACTAGACTGTATCGGGCCTCGCAAGTGTATTGTGCAAGGCTGAGAAAAGTCTAGTCGAAATGTGTCCGGGTAGTGCATATCGTATATTTGCAGTCACATGACCAATACTCCCGATACTGGCACCGAAGAAGCCTCACTGCGCATAGTACGCACGATGAGAGGATTCATAAGTCTGCAGTCACATTGAGTGACTGCAGACTTGTAGCTTAAGACTGAACAACACCTTTAAAGGGAACCTATCAGTTCCCTTGATTGTCCCTGTCAACTAAAACAGCAGTATGTATGTGGATTTCTTTATTCTAATAAGGTGGCTTCTGTGCATTACGAACGCTGCCATCTTCAAATAATTAACATTCATCTGTCACATACAGTATGCTCAGGAAGCAGGACTAGTCCAGCGCAGCATCTCATCCCAGGACTAGTCCTGCCTCAGATCATTTAATAACACCTCCATGGCAGTGATAGACAGCTTGCATACACTACATCTTATGGAAGGACCATTATGCAGACTGTCAGTCACACCCAGGGAGACATGCTTAGAAGATCTGCGGCAGGACTAGTCCAGGGGAAAAGATGCTGCGCTGGACTAGTCCTGCCTCATTAGCATATAGAAGAAATGTTAATTCTTCAAAAATTGAATAGTTAGTAAAACATATAGATCAGAATAAATGAATCCACATTCGTACCGGTATAATATCAGGAGGAGCCCTGACAGGTTCCCTTTAACTTCTCAGTTATTTTTCATTGCACCTTACAGTTCTGGCAGGGGTTTTCACATAACGTTTGCTGTGATTCACCCCACTCCTTGGCAGATTTGCCATTTACAGCTCTTGGAGAGCTGGCAGACAACCCACCGGGGGCACGGTGCCTTTTTTACTTGTCAGCCAGCTTTATCAGAAACGTATGTAAAAAGATTTGATGTAAACGTTGTACTTTTGCACAGATGAATGAGCATCACACTGATGACAAACACTCTTGTCACCGCTTACAAGTAGCTTCACATTGCAAGGACTGCGCGGGCCACTGCCACCCTGAAGTCGCTGCAGACATTGCTCGCCAGCTCTCGTCTTACAGGAACCTTCATTCTTCCTGTTGTGCGGAGACAAGTGTATCCTGCCATGTCAAGTCCAGAGCAGAGTAGAGGAAAGAGCATTGTGCAGAGAGCAGCTCCGGAGAATGGGGGTGATGCCTCCGGTCACCTGGTTTATGGTTTAAAGGGACAAGTCCGAGGAGTTCCCCACTTGTAGATCCAACCTAACCGATCACTTACTGACATTGCTCAGACGAAAGATGATGTTTTAATGGTGGACATCTCCTGCATGTGCAGCACTAACTCATGTGCAGGGGAATAGACCTCGGCCAGAGGGATTCTTACGGTGAGTCGTTTTATTTGATTGTAGTTTGCGGCGTTCTCGTCCAGTATTTTTGATGGTACTTTTTGCAGTTTTATTTATACTGGGCATTAAAGACTTTGTCGACTGCATGGACAACTCCTTCTCATACCCTAAGCTTGGCCCCGATTAAAATAAAAAAGCTTATACTCCCCTCCCTTGTTGGCGTCATTCCAGCAGTGTCGGCACTCGTGGAACTGGGACTCCCGTGCGGTTATTGTGACATGTGACCCCATTGCCCAATCAGCGCCGGCATCAGTTCCCGTCTTTGAACATAATGAACATGAAGAGAAAGCCATCAGAGATCAGCTGCAGCCCGGACTTCCTCTTCATGTTCAATTCGACAGGAGGCGGGAACAGTGACGCCAGCGCTGGTTGGGAGCAGGGTTTTCATTGGTCTTCTTCTCCCAGACCATAAATTGTAAAAAAAAAAAAAAAAGCCCTTAAAGAAGAGGACTCAACTCTTCCAAAATGTAAAAATTGGCCTGGCTACAAAACAACAAAAGTAATTACATGACCACAAAACCTCAAACTGTAATATCCAGTTGTTATGCACCATTCTTTCCATTATTTCTGTGTACATTCAGACATGTACGTGCAGTAAAAACCTCAACAGTCCAACAGCGGTGTTGAAAGTTTGAGAACCCATCACTAATTCAGGGAACTGTTCATGGGAGAAAACTCACCAACATCAGAGTTTTAAGCTTTTTTATATGGAAGAATGGGATAAAATTCCCCCCAAGGCGATGTCCAGGACTAATCAACAATTACCTGAAAGCATTAGATGCTTTTATTGCTGCAGAAGCCGGTCACACCAGATACTGAGAACAATGGTTCACATACTTTTGTAACTCAGACGTGATATTGGATCATTTTCCTCATTTAAAAAATGACAGTCTAAATTTCTGACATGGTTTATCTGGTTCTTTTTTACTTTTTTTTTTTAAGGACTTAAGTTTACATCAAATTTATGTAGAAATCTAGAAAATTCTGAAGGGTTCACAAACTTTAAAGCCCCACTGTATGTTACATCATCACATCCTTTAGTCACTGGCCCACAAATATTGAATTGATAGGTTGGAGCAGAAGACAATCTCCACTTGTAGCTAGACAGGAGCTGACGCTTTACGCTCCTGGTGGAGCTGACGCTTTTACGCTCCTGGTGGAGCTGACGCTTTTACGCTCCTGGTGGAGCTGACGCTTTTACGCTCCTGGTGGAGCTGACGCTTTTACGCTCCTGGTGGAGCTGACGCTTTTACGCTCCTGGTGGAGCTGACGCTTTTACGCTCCTGGTGGAGCTGACGCTTTTGCGCTCCTGGTGGAGCTGACGCTTTTGCGCTCCTGGTGGAGCTGACGCTTTTGCGCTCCTGGTGGAGCTGACGCTTTTGCGCTCCTGGTGGAGCTGACGCTTTTGCGCTCCTGGTGGAGCTGACGCTTTTGCGCTCCTGGTGGAGCTGACGCTTTTGCGCTCCTGGTGGAGCTGACGCTTTTACGCTCCTGGTCGAGCTATTTCTGTGCCTGCCTGTATGGAGACCATGGAGGGCAACAGCTGAAGGCATTAAGTTCAGGGGGTTAGTGTCGATAAATTTGACAAATTGTGTCTTTGGCTGTAAAGTAAAAATAGTATTATATGCAGCAGAGTTTGCCAGAGCTAAAGTAATCTTCCCTCTTCTGCCCAATATTTTTCAAATTCTATAACTTGTGCCGCGCGGTGTGATGCTGCTGCGCTCATGAGCCCTTTTAAAAGACATTTTTTACATGTAAATCTGTAAAAGATGAAGGGGAAGAATCGGCAGTAGATCACCAGTACATCACCAGATCAGAAACGGGTCATATAGTTTGTATAAGGCCACGTTTACACATTCAGTTTTTGGTCAGTATTTCACATCCGTATTTGTAAGCCAAAACCATTAGTGGATGAAAAATGTAGAAGTGGTGACGTGTTATTATACTTTTATCTCTGATTTTGTTCCACTCCTGGCTTTGCCTTATATAAAATACTGACCAAATACTCAGAAATGAGACGTCCTGGTTAGCACGGCCAACCTGACCCATAAGGGAGATTTTTGTTTTCGGTGCAGAAACTCTCTAATAGGCAAAACCACTTCTGGAGGAAGCAGCGGTCTTTGCAGCGTCTCTGCCACCAGCATTTTTCCCTTTTGTCTATAAACAGGGTGTGGCTTCCAAACAAAACCCACCCGAATAATCAGGTTCTGTCTTTTTTTAATTGCTTCCAAATACTGTGCCCTTTTATGATCTCCTTCACAACTCCATGTTCCCAGTACGTGTGGTATCCACTGTTTTTATTTATATTTTGTGTCCATGCAAAACACAGAGATATGTCTGGGTTTTTTCCGGCAGCACCGATCACCAGGGCCAATAGAAGTCTATGGGTCCGTGAAAAACACGTGAAGCACACGGATGGCATTGGTGTACATCCATGTGCCATCTGTGTTTAACATTGCAAAGTATAGGAGAAGCTTTGTAATTTATTTCTTTATCCGGAACGGAAAAAGACTGACGCACTGCCACCAGTACCATATTTTTTCACATGCTTATTTAAACACGGACTTGTGAAGGAAGCCTAAGGTGCTTGTAAGTTTTCAGTAGATGTCAGCGAAATTCTTGTTCACATGCACTCTGTTCAGCTGAGCATATGTAAGTCCTCAACTGGGAGAGCAGAAAAAGCTGTGGACGGACTGACAGACCCTTCTGCTTGCGAATTATGTCACGATAACTACAAAGATTGGGCGTGCTTAATCATCTCACATGTATAGATGATGAATATTGTTTTATGGGATGACCGCTTTCATAGGATCCTACAATGTTATAGTTGGAAGGGACCTCCAGGGTCCTCGTGTCCAACCCCCTGTTCAATGCAGGATTCACTAAACCATCTCAGACAGATGTCTGTCCAGCCTCTGTGTGAAGACTTCCATTGAAGGAGAACTCACCACCTCTCGTGGCAGCCTGTTCCTCTCATTGATCACCCTCACTGTCAAAAAGTGTTTTCTAATTTCTAATCTGTATCTTCTCCCTTTCAGTTTCATCCCATTGCTTCTCGTGTTTCCATGTGCAAATGAGAATAAGGATGATCCCTCTACAGTGTGACAGCCCTTCAGATATTTGTAGACAGCTATTAAGACTTTAAAGAGGACCTGTCACCAGGCCAGAAGTGACCAGTTTTGGTGCTTGCTCGATTCCCGTTGCTTTATTCCTTCTGCTCCATGGAATACTCGGGAAGCAGCAGTAATAAAATAGGGGCAATAACTGGCCACCGCTGACCTGGTAAGAGGTCCTCCTTAGTGATGAGCACAAGAGCTCGTTACTGGAGTTTGACCAGGGTGCTTGGGTCTGCACAAAGTATCGCGGGTGCTCTAGTGAGATGTTCGAGTCCCCGCAACCTCATGTTTTGCGGCTGTATGACAGTCACAAAACATGCGAGGATTGCCTGAGAAACACTGGCAATCTCAGCATGTTTTGTGGCTGTGTAAGAGCTGTGAAACATGTGTCCGCGGGGACTCGAACATGTCACTCGAGCACCCACGATACTCAGTGCATACCCGAGCACCTTGGCAAACTCCAGTAACGAGCACTTGCGCTCATCACTAGTCGTCTTATATAATAGGGTCAGGTTTGCAATGAAGCTTCTGGGCCTTAAGGGAGTCCTAGAATCCGTAAATGTGTTCCTCTGACCTGTCTGTTTTAGGAATTGCTTGTATTTTCAATAAATAATAAAAAAAAAAATGATAGAGCCTTCTATAATTGTGCTGATCTTCTGTTATTCCACCCTGAAATGTATAAATAAAGTGACAAGTGGGTGTCCGCTCTATTGGGAATTACCCGCTGACCGACACCTCAGGGTTTGGCCGCCTTATCTGCTGAAGATGAGGTGAAGTTTAAGAGTACGATTACGGCAACTGAAAAACTTTTGGGTCGTCTTTCATGTTATACAGCAATCAGCAGGGAGGAAAGGCAGCGGGGGATTGCAGGACTGGAATTTAGTGGAATTTCCTTAGTGAATAATAATAAATAAAGCAGATTCCATCATTTTCACGATGATACCATAAAACACAAGCTTTCTGCTCTATATTATCTGCAGCTTTAAAACCTGATGCCAGAAGACAAATATTTCTCCCCTAGACCGAGGAGTGGTCCCCTGGAATAATACTCCTCACTGCTTGTGGCCCCTTGTGTTTCATGGCCTTAAGGAGCTGTTTTGATCTTCCTTTTCTTGGTTGCTAAGTGAAATTGAATTCGCACAAAGCTGAATAGGAAGACGTTGCGACATCTTGACAAGCTGGGGCTAAGTGGGGCAAGATCAGCATTGGACCTGGAAGGCGTCCAGCTTTTGTAGTGAGATCATATATCCACTGTTGAGGTCTCGCTCTTCCTGACACCTCGCATTGCAGATGCTTCCTTTAGTCGTCAAGGCCGTTCGGTAGCAAAAAATCTAAACGTCAGCTGGGAAGTGTAGAGCGCACAATGTGCTAAACTGCGGGGCCACGGACTTCTGTGTCTGGACGATCCTCCTCCATCTTTTCAGCCCCCCGATAGTAATGATGTCGGATGAGATGCCAGCTGATGCGTAATCATATGCAACATACTCACTGGCATTGCATCAAGAGGCAGAAGGTTGGCGGCACTGATTTCTGCCAAGCATCTCTGGTTACTCACTGCACAATTATCCAAATCCTACACATAATAAGGAACGGACCAAAAAAAATCAACCTATTTGAAGATCCAGGACAAAAGTATTGGGACACTCCGCATTACACCTAGAGGTACTTATATGACCTCTCATCATAATGAATCCATAGGTATTAATATGCAATGGGTGCTACCTTCTGTGGCTGTATAGACTTCCATTCTTCTGGGAAGTCTTTCTACAAGATTTTGAAGGGGTCTGTGGGATTTTTTGCCCGTTTATCCAGAAGATCATTTGTGAGGTCAGATGCTGATGTTGGATGATAGGACCTGGCTCAAAATCTGCTTTCTAGCTCATCCTAAAGGTGTTGCAGCCGGTCAAGGTCTTTCACACCAAACTCCCCCCAACCAAGTCTTTATGGACCAATTGCTTCGTGCACTGGGGAATAGTCATGGGGAACAGAAAAGGACCTTCCCAAACTTTTCCCACAAGTTGCAGGCTAAAATTAACCAAAATGTCTCGATATGCTGGATTAAGATTTCCCATCGCTGTAACTTTTCCAAGAGTCATCACCTCCCCCTGAAAAACAAACCCCAAAAATTATCCCTCCGCCCTTGTACAGAGGTCACAATGAAGTCAGACAGGTAACGTTCTCCTGGCATTCACCAAACCTAGACTCCTCAATCTGACTCCATATAGAGTAGTGTGCTCCGTCACTGCACAGAACAAGTCCCCACTGCTCCAGAGTCCAGTGGCAGCTTTACACCACTCCGTCCGACACTTGGCATTGTGCTTGGTAATGTAAGCTTTGCATTCAGCCGCTCGGCCATGGAAACCTGTGCAATGAAGCTCTTAATACAGATTTGGACTGTAGTCTGCTACTTCATGCCTGTAGTTCCTAAACGCTTCCACTTTTCAATGATACCACTCATAGATGATGATGGTAGATATAGGAGGGAAGACATTTAATGAACTGACTTGTTACACCGATGGCGCCTATTTCAGGACCGCGCCGGTATCTGTGAGCTCTCTAGAATGAGACATTCTTTACCAAATGTTTGTACAGGCAGATTGCATGGTGAGGCGCTGGATTTTATATACCGGGGGCAATTGGACGAACAAAAAACCTGAATCTTATGATTATGACTTGTCTCCCAATTCTATGGTCCATATATTTAACATGGGAGCTCACTGGTAATGTGCACTCATCTGAATTGCCATCTTATAAAGAAATTATCATAAGTTGTAAACTATGTTCTGTAATGATGTGATGAACCTTGGACCTTTATCCAACAAAATTCTTCTCCTCTTTACTCGCTTTTATTGTACTGGGGTGCAGGGAGTGCTGAAAATAAGACAATGACTATGCTGTTGTACAATGGAGAATACGTTGTAGCCTATACATTACCTCTGAGTCACATAGTCGTGAGTCATTGTAGCCCATGAGTTATGATGTGGCTATGGCTGACACACACTGATGTAGCTTGTGACATATTTAGACAAATTTTGGATGCCAATCAATGGCAGCTTGTCTTTCACCCCCAGCAGAGCATTGCATGCAGCTCCAGCGCTGATTTCTACCTTCTGTACAGAGGCAATGTCATTGTGAAAGGACAGTGCTAAATAATGGTTATCGAGTGTATAATCCACGCCGCAGCTGTTTTTACTGTTCTGCATGCATGTTTTCTGTTGTAATGAGAGATCTTATTGAACCTTTTAAGATTTTTTTTTTTTCATAATTGTCCTTAACTGTTATTAATAGGGTTGTCCGCTGTGGACATCTGTTTTCCATATGTTTTATAAGGTCATGTTTAGTAGATCAGTGGAGCCTCGACAACCAAAGTCCATTAAGACCACTGTTTTCTACTGGAATCACTGCGTTTTTTCCTTGTAATTCCTAAGAAAATGCACTTTTACAAATTGGCATCCTTGTGATTACAGTTGATTAAAATGGAGTCGTGGCAATAGAACAACTGTGTCTTCAAATAGGACTCTCAACTAGTAAAAGCTTTCTATAAATTGTGCAATCCCTTTAATGAGAACTCATTTTCTGCTCTCTAGTAGTCTTCTGTTTTAGAAATACCTTGTGCTCCGTATAAAATACCTTGTGCTGCATTGTGCCATTCCTCTGTTGCTCCACCTGGAAAGGTATGAATAAATTGGTCAATAGGGGGCGGTTGTACACACGCTGTCACTTTCCAATCACTGATGTCGGTTTACAGGAGCGTAGTTGCCAACAGTCTTGAATTTGTTGGCACTGTCCAAAATTTTCAAAAACAGGTCTGGCTAATTTGGGGTCCAAAACCCTGCCCTAAAGTGGGTGGTTAAACTCTGGTGATGCTCTTCGGGGGCGAGACTTAAAGATGTCTGTTTCATGTTCAGCGTTCACTGCTCGGATCACTCGCTGATTCCTGTCTACCAGGGGCGGTGCGCTCCTGAGGAGTGATAGTTTGGACCAGCACCATTGTTGCGCCTCTGGCCCTACCTATGCGCTCTACAATACTGTAAGAAGAGGAAGCTTTTCAGCAATCCAGTCATCTTCAGAGCAGCTCTTACAAGCTGTGAGAAAAAGAGCTAGTAAGCCCTGCATATTCTTGGCCACCTGTGATGGACAACGAGCATGAAACCAAATAAAAATTCTCCCCATTCTTGAGAACGAAGAGCATTTTTAACATCGAGTACATTTCAAAGTTGCTTGTTTTCACAAGCACTATGCAATTTAACCATTAGTAATGTTGGGACTTACACCATAGATGGCTGTCAACAATGGTTCGGCTTCATAGGTTCTACTGAGCTCCTCCTGTTTTCACTACGAGAGAGCTGCTGCCAGACTTCTCTGTTGGGGGCTTTTCTCCGAGACCAAAAGGATCCAATATTGCACATGCCGGATCCTTTTCTCCCGCTACATCATCTTTTGGGGGGGGGGGGGTTGTCAGGAGGCCCCTGTACATGTTAGACTGCCGGCTGAATCTGGCCAACGTTGGTCTAATGTGTACGGGTGTCTTAACCCTTTAAATATCCCAACTAAATAGATGGTAAGTTTGCAGAAAGAATAACAGTGGAACGTCACAATGCATATTTCTGAGAAGAGATGCTCCGGATTTACCTAGACGGTACTAATACGGCCATATCAGGGGCGCTTACATACGGTCACGTGTTTTCTGTGATGTTGTTTTGCTTTTAGTACTGTTAACATTTTTTTTTTCTTGTAAAATAGCCAAACATGAACTGGACCTCTACTCCGGAGATCTACATTTTGTTTTTAACTGCAGTCACCTGAAAAATGTTTTTTGCCCTTGGAGAAGTGGATTAATGTGTTTTGCGCCCATTAAAAATAACATGCCTAATTAAACCTGAGAACGTGTACCTGGAAATGGATAATTAAATTTAGCACTGGTTAATTTTCACCCGTAAACCTCGCCCCCTTCACACTGGCATAGAGTTCACTTTGTGCACACAACAACTTATTTTTTTCCAGAGTTGGTTGACTTGAGAATGACCCTTGCATGTCTGCTTGTAGCCATGTACTTCTTGTTCTGAGAGTGTCCTTACAAATGTGCTAGGTCAGGCTGCTCCTGCCTCCTCCGCTGCTCCTGCCTCCTCCGCTGCTCCTGCCTCCTCCGCTGCTCCTGCCTCCTCCGCTGCTCCTGCCTCCTCCGCTGCTCCTGCCTCCTCCGCTGCTCCTGCTGCAAAATCTGTTATGTGCTCCCTCTGCCATGGGGGGGGGACGCGGCTTATTTATGGCTCCGAGGCTTCTGGTACACTTTAGGTTATTCTATCAATCTGCCGTTTTCTGGACTCTGTTTCCAATTTTACCAGTATGTAGCTTCTTACAGCCATCTCGGTTAGCAGAATCTAGATGAGCACATACTACGCCACCATTATATAAGTCAGGGGCCACACACTATACAGCTTCTTGCGCTCAGCATCAAGTGGAACCATGCAAACCGGCCTCCAAGGCTGATATTATAGTTATCGTGGCAACTTGACTTGTCCAGCCGTACACTTGGTGACCATCGTATTGTGGGTGGGGACAAATATAGACAAAAGGAGTGTCACAATTTTTGCAGGCAAAAAAGGGAAATGATTAGCCTGTGTTCACACTGCGTTTGAGCCTTGTGTTTGGCAAATATTCAGGGAAAGCTCATCATTGAGGCCTAATGGGGTGTCCTTTTTGGCATTCCTCTTTCAGCTGTAAAGAAAAGTAGAAAAATCTGTGTTTTCCTATGTAAAGTGGCACCACAAGAAAAATACTGTGCAATATATTTTACAACAGTACCATATGGAAAACATCTGACTTTCTATACCTATACTGTCGCATATGTCTAATGGGTATGCTGGGAATTTTTATGGATGTATATCGCCAATAAAACCCTCTGTGTCTGCATGAATTATAGCATGCCTCCAACACATGCAATTGCTTCTTGAGGAAAATATGAAGCGCTTGGCGCTGGAAGCATATATTGACGCACGTATGATGCCCCCATACACATTACTCTAATGTCAGCTGAACCTGGCGATATCAACTGGTTCGGCTGATAGTTCTTCAACCTTTCTTACCTGGAGAGTCACACTCAGAACTGAGAGAGGGTCGCGAGCCACATCCAAACCTATCTCCTTTCTCTTTGAGTTTGGACTTCCTGCGACAATCACTCAAACGAACGACACCCAAAGCCCCCATTATCAGTATAAATACAACCAGAGTTTCCCCATCGCACCAAGACCTGCCGCCCTCCATTATAAGCAGTATACTTATCCCATCTTATCCTGATTTGGTATTCTAACATCAAGCACTCCCACCACAATGTCTCATCCAGCTTGAAGCACCTCAGACTGGTAGGATGATCCTTTCTCCAGATTACTATGCTTCATAGACTCCTAGAATGTTAGAGTTGGAAGGGACCTTCAGGGTCATTGTGTCCAACCCCCTGCTCAATGCAGGAGTCACTAAACCATCTCAGACAGATGTCTGTCCAGCCTCTGTGTGAAGACTTCCATTGAAGGAGAACTCACCACCTCT
This sequence comes from Phyllobates terribilis, assembly GCF_046119375.1. Lineage (NCBI taxonomy): Eukaryota > Metazoa > Chordata > Amphibia > Anura > Dendrobatidae > Phyllobates > Phyllobates terribilis. Next base: position 170,761,431 of record NW_027362763.1, read on the forward strand.
CTTGGCAGCCTGTTCCACTCATTGATCACCCTCACTGTTAAAGTTTTATCTAACATCTAATCTGTATCTTCTTCCTTTCAGTTTCATCCCATGACTTTTAGTCTTTCTTTGTGCAAATGAGAATAAGGATGATCCCTCTACAGTGTGACAGCCCTTGAGATATTTGTAGACCGCTATTAAGTCTCCTCTCAGTCTTCTCTTCATTTATCTCTAAACCCCCAAGGCCAGTATATGCATACAGATCTGCTCTTCTGTCCAGAGCTACTCACAAGTCACCATCTGGAGTCCTGCTCTTCATAGCAGTTTGCTAGACATGGACCAAACTGGACACAGGCACGAGCCACAAATCATAAACCCGAGAGCCAAGTTGGTGACCCCTGGTTTAATGTGTATGGGGTGCCAGCTGATTAATGGTCGGGGGTAGTGTTGAGCGAGTATGTTCTATTAACCCTTTCTCTGAGTATTTACAGCTGCTCGGTGATATGGTTGAATCACTCCCGTGTGCATGATTTGCGACTGTTTGACAGCTTTATTACATGGGAGGAATGTCTATTTCTTACACATTCCTCACATGTAATAAAACTGTCAAACAGTTGCAAATCATGCACACGGGAGCGATTCAACCATATCACCGAGCAGCTATAAATACTCTTAGCTCGGCCCGAGCATACTCGGACAGAACATACTCGCTCAACCCTAGTCGGGAGACATGTTGAACACGTATGTCTGATTTCGGACTGCTGATCGGATGTTCCTCCCTGTCAGTGAGTGGCTTTACTGTAGGTCTTGCACTTCCACATGAGCCCCGTGCGGTCTGCATGCCCCCTGCCTTTTGTATGGTAAATGAGTCTCCTAATGGACACAGTAGCAAACCGTGTGTCTTCTTGACTTCTGATCCCTATACTTGAAGGTTTTCCATTCCTTATATTTAATTTATTGACATTTTATTGAAACTTTTTCCCAACTTTATAAAATATAAAAATTGTAACATGACTGTTACTCAGTTGATACATAACATCCGTTTTCTATTTTTGTGCAATTATACAAAATTAATATAAAAAAATGTCCCTGTGTTCTTAGTTTAGAATGAGGAAATGTTCTTTTATTATGAGGTGGATGGCACGGGTATCCAGTAAGGCTATCTATACCAGACTATGCCAGCTATGCTCACATGACTGGTTACTTCTCAAATATAGACCACGATAGCAGCCTGACATATGTCATGGATTATTACTATGCTGCTTCACCACCTAGTTATTTGTAGATAAGGAGGTGTCGTACCCATTGTGATACTGAGTCACAACCCAGATCGCTGCAATCCTCATTCACCCGCCACGTTACCAGCTTGATAGGAGACCTTAGGAGCTGTTTTTTCCATATGGAGAACATTGGTCCTGTTTTGATTTAAGAGAGTATAGCTACTAAAACTTCATGTAGTCAGATTTGGAGATTACGATACCAACACCATTGCAAGAAAATCCAAGCCTTGATACAGGCGCCATTAACAGATGTCCTTGAGGTGAGAGCGCACATCCTAGTCAGGGGTAAGTGCTGTGTATAATGAGATTTAGATAGATAGATGGTTTCTAATAGGGGCAGAGTAGTACTTATCATATGTCATAAAACTTGAACCACATCATGACACCACCAACTTGGCCAGTCCTGACATCGCCCCCCTCACTGATCAAACACCTAAGTTCCCGTCGCAGGGTGATGAATTCTGTAGGCTTAAAGGGAACTTGTCATGTTAAACATGATGTCTGATATACAGAAAAAATGGTATAGAGCAGATGTAGCTGAGCAGGTTGATGCATAGTTTGTGGAAAAGTGTTTGGTGTAGTTTTGGTTTGATTTTTTTGGAATTTGTGCTCTTTCATTGCTGAAGAGTCCAGTGGGCGGTCTTATTGGAGACTGATAGGCTCCCCTGTGTCACCTTGTATAGGGAGAGGGGTCAGAGAAGAACCACCCACAGGACTCAGCAGGGAATTAACCCCTCAATGACCTATTCTGAAAAGAGCTTAATGACTGATCTTTTTTTTTTTTTTGTGGCTTTGTCTTGACCTTCCATCAACCTTAATTTTTTTTTTTCCTTCACTGTATGACCCCTTATTTTATATAGGAGAAATTGTATATATATTTTTTAAACTGTTCATATTTTACACTAAAAAACCTGTTTAATTCTCCATGGTATTATTTTTAGTCTTTTTTGGATAGTATGTCTTCTCTGCAACGCGCAGCACTTCAGAGTGAAAGATACATGGCCGTAATAACGCAGCCAGTGACTGATTCATGTTGCCTGTGGTTCGGCAGCATGAATCCCCCGACAGGTTCCCTTTACAGCAGAGACTCGGGCCCTGCACCACCGGGCTGCAAAAGCTACCATGTTAGGTGTGACAGGTTCCCTCTAATAATACAGAATGTGCCTGTGTGTTTATTGTCCACCTGATGTGGTCTTCTGCCATGACAGGTATCCACAGCAGCCTCGTCACTTCTGTAGGACCTGCTGTCCATCACTCCATCACTATCATACTGGTCCATCTTCTCATTGTGCAGTTTTTATTTATTTATTTTTTTCACCTCCGGTCTGAGAATTTACAGACTGATCCAGCTGCAAGAAAAGGGCGTAACCCCCCCGGCGACATGTGTTTCTCCTCCGGTAACATTGTCGTCAGGGAAGTGACCTCTGACTCGCTATACCGCTTTGTGTTACTATGGCAGCTGATGCTGAGGAGGCCTTGTTCCCACGCCAGCGCTGAAAGCCTTCAGTGTGAGCGAAGGAAACTTGTGGAAGTGTTTTACTAGAAAGTTCTTCTTCGAGGAGTCGGTCCAAGTCCCATCACTTCTATATTCCTTCAGATCCTCGCCACCCACTGACTGCGATGTCAGCCCTCAGCCATTTATATCACATGTGATATAGATGAGATATACTACAGCCAGGAGTCTTAGAGAAGCAGAATGTGCAGCCGGGTCCCTGAATCTAGTTCTTATTTTTTTTTTAATCCCATATTTTTTTAAGGGATTTTCACATACAGTGGGCCAAAAAAAGTATTTAGTCAGCCACCAATTGTGCAAGTTCTCCCACTTAAAAAGATGAGGTCGGCCTGTAATTGACATCATTGGTAGACCTCAACTATGAGAGACAAAATGAGAAAACAAATCCTGAAAAATCACATTGTCTGATTTGGAAAGAATTTTTTTTTTCAAATTTTGGTGGAAAATAAGTATTTGGTCAATTACAAACAAGCAAGATTTCTGGCTCTCACAGACCTGTAACTTCTTCTTAAAGAGGCTCCTCTGTCCTCAACTCATTACCTGTAGTACTGGCACCTATTTGAACTTGTTATCAGTATAAGACACCTGTCTGCAACCTCAAACAGTCACACTCCAAACTCCACTATGGTGAAGACCAAAGAGCTGTCGAAGGACAGCAGAAACAAAATCGTAGCCCTGCACCAGACTGGAAAGACTGAATCTGCAATAGGCAAGCAGCTTGGTGTGAAGAAATCAACTGTGGGAGCAATAATTAGAAAATTGAAGACATACAAGGCCACTGATAATCTCCCTCGATCTGGGGCTCCACACAAGATCTCACCCCATGGGGTCAAAATGATCTCAAGAACGGTGAGAAAAAATCCCAGAACCACACGGGGGACCTAGTGAATGACCTGCAGAGAGCTGGGACCAACGTTACACAGGCTACCATCAGTAACACACTACGCCGTCAGGGCCTCGGATCCTTCAGTGCCAGATGTGTCCCCCCTGCTTAAGCCATTACATGTCCGGGCCCGTCTGAAGTTTTCTAGAGAGCATTGGATGATCCAGAAGAGTATTGGGAGAATGTCATATGGTCAGATGAAACCAAAGTAGAACTGTTTGGTAGAAACACAACTCGTCGTGTTTGGAGGAGAAAGAATGCTGAGTTGCATCCAAAGAACACCATACCTACTGTGAAGCATGGAGGTGGCAACATCATGCTTTGGGGCTGTTTCTCTGACAAGGGACCAGGACGACTGATCCGTGTACATGAAAGAATGAATGGGGCCATGTATTGTGAGATTTTGAGTTCAAACCTCCTGCCATCAGTAAGGGCATTTAAGATGAAACGTGGCTAGGTCTTTTTGCATGACAATGATCCCCAGCACACTGCCAGGGCAACGAAGGAGTGACTTTGTAAGAAGCATTTCTAGGTCCTGGAGTGGCCTAGGCAGTCTCCAGATCTAAACCCAATAGAAAACCTTTGGAGGGAGTTGAAAGTCCTGTGTTGCCCCAAAACACCTCTGCTCTAGAGGAGAAATGGGCCAACATACCAGCAACAGTGTGTGCCAACCTTGTGAAGACTTACAGAAAACGTTTGACCTCTGTCATTGCCAACAAAGGTTATATAACAAAGTATTGAGATGAACTTTTGTAATTGACCAAATACTTAATTTTTCAAATTTTGGTGGAAAATCTTTCCCAATCAGACAAATATGATTTTCAGGATTTGTTTTCTCATTTTGTCTCTCATAGTTGAGGTCTACCTATGATGTCAATTACAGGCCTCATCTTTTTAAGTGGGAGAACTGGGAGAACTTGCACAATCGGTGGCTGACTAAATACATTTTTGCCCCACTGTATATAATGAAGTCATGAGCAGGGCTGTGGAGTCCGTAAGCCATATATCATTATATTATAAATATTTTTTTTAGTTATTTATAGGGTTTTAATGAAAGGGGCTTTCCACCTTCAACATTTCCATGCCCCCAGTATGTTAAAATCTGCACATACTCTCCCTCCCTATCCATCGCTATGTCTCCGCCGCTGCACTGGTGATGTATTTACAGCTCAAGCAGTGATGTCACCTGGTTTCATGAGCTCATGCCACCTACATCAGCAGAGGCGCGGAGTCCAGTGACTGGCTGCAGCGCTTTTGAAATTACTTCATTACTTCTGAATAGCGTTGAGTGAGTATGTTCTATTAACACTTTCGCGGAGTATGCTCGGGCTGAGCTCCGAGTATTTATAGCTGCTCGGTGATGCGTTTGAATCGCTCCCGTGTGCATGATTTGCAACTGTTTGACAGTTTTACTACATGTGAGGATTGTCTATTTCTTACACATTCCTCACATGTAATAAAACTGTCAAACAGTTGCAAATCATGCACACGTGAGCGATTCAACCATATCACCGAGCAGCTGTAAATACTCGGAGCTCGGCCCGAGCATACTCGCTGAAAGTGTTAATAGAACATACTCGCTCAACACTACTGCTGAAGTACGAATTCACCGGATCATCAGCGGTGATGAATTTATGCTGTATTTTGATTTTTTTTTTTTTTTTTTTTTCTTTTTTCTTTTTTACAGGCAAAATGTTGGATGTGGGAATCTCATTTAATTATTTGGAACACCCACTGTTTCCTTTTCACCTAAATTGTAAAATAGACTCTTCGCCTTTTCCTTTGAAAAAGATTTAAAGAAAATGGCTGTATGCATTTTGTGTGTTTTTTTTTTTTTTTCTGTCCAAACGTGCACGATAAGGAAACATGAGTGATTTGATTAAAAAAAAAAAAAAAAAAAGTGTTCAATAAAATATTCCAGGTTACGTCATTGGCAGCACCAGGCAATTCATGAGACAATACCTGGGCATATGCCACTAGAGAACTTCTGCAATTAAAGCAGTCCGTATTAAAGATGACCTTTCACTAGATTTTTCAGTTGAAACACAGTACCTCCTCCAAAATATTACAGTTCCAAAGTTATTCCCCCTGCTAATAATGGTGCAGATTTTCCCTTTAACAACTGGGCATGTACTACAGAACTTGTCTGTGGGCATTTGTGTCTTCCTCTGGCACTGGCCAATCAAAACAAATCCGCACTCACAGAGAATTTCTATAGTACACGCCCAGTTGGTTGTAGGAAGAATTTGCATCTTTATTTCCAAGGGGAATAACTTTGGAACCAAGGGAGAGAGAAGAAAAAGAAAAACTGCTTCAGAACCAGTGGAGCTGCGCCAATCTGAGGGATAAAATCCAGTGATAGTTCATCTCTAAATACGATTTTCCACCACAATGGAAAGATTAATATAGAACAAGGAAGGTTTGCTGTTGCTGATGCTGTCAGGGTTCTCACTGGCCAAAAGTGGTCAATGGAACGATGACTGCACCATGAACGGCTCCAAAGCTTTTTAGTTATACGAAAGGCAAAATAGTAGATCCTTTCTCTTAATCTTTGAGTCCCTGAAAGGAGGATGCTCCGTCTCTTTATGATGTTTATATATTTGCAGCTGGTATCTATGGACAGATACATGAATTTCTAGCATTCACAGTGTGCGTCGTAATGCACCAAACTCCTGTATTGTCTTTGGTTACTGTGGAAACTGCATTATCTAGATTTATGTAATATCTCGAGGAGATGGGTTATACTTTATAAGACACCGCGTTGTCCGACCCCACCTGGATTCATGGGAATCTGTTGGGGGTTTTATTTCACAGAAATAATTCCATATTTTTGTTAGAAGAGACAAATTGATATGCACACATTCCAGTCTATCTTTTCACTTTTCCTAACAAACAGAACAGGCAACTGGTCACGGACAACTGTTCTGTGTAGATGGACCTATAAACAGACGGGAATGTAAAATAAGCAAATGCCGTTTGGTGTAAACATGTTTGCCTTAATCAGTTAACGATGCTGACAAAACATGTCTTTAGACCTCATTCGGACAATTTTACTTGCTGTCCATGTGCAAAATGGGTAACGTACGACAGGGCTGTGGAGTTGGTAAGCCAAACCTCCGACTCCTCAATTTCCATGGCTCCACGACTCCGACTCCCTCATACATGGCTGATGTGTAAGTGATAAATTTACTGTAGCCCAGATTCATCTCCGCTAAAAGTCTAGACCCTTAGATCAGGAATAGGACAGACATTTATTGGACATTTCATAACTTTCCCAAATTCTTATGAAAAAATATTCCCCACAAACTGCATTGAACTACTGTACCCAATTTATTATATATTTTAGGAGTCGGTCCATTTTATACCGACTCCACCAAAATGGGCTGCGACTCCACAGCCCTGACGTACGAAGCAGTAAATAAGTGGACTAATTCAGAAGAGCATTTTTTGTTCACACATGTGCATGTAAGAAATAAACCAACACTAGTCTTTTATTTTACAGCGGAGACTCTCCCATAGAACGCAATGGGGTGCGTAGTGAATCGGACAGCACCATCCATATGGCATCCATTTTTACCACATCCATTGCAAACTACGTAAAAAAATAACTTTTTTTTTTTTTATTTTTTTTTATTGTGCATGCAAAAACATATATGGATAAAGATGAGACATATGGCACGCCATACGTATGGAAAAACATCTCCCCTCCCCCTTCAATGAAAAATTTCCAATCTTGTTTGTATGCACTTCTGAACCTAGCCTTACAGCACCACTCCAGCGTGTTTTTTATATTTCAGCACTGGAGTGGCGCTACTAATTTTAAGTTCACTGACCCTAGTATTATATTCACCAGCTGCGGCTTCAGCTGCTCCCAGCGCCACCCCGTCACATGCCGCCATCTTGTGACCGCAGCTCGTGACTGACCAGGAGTCAGAGGTAATGGTCACAAGCTCTCAGTGTAAGTCTGAGAGCCGTGTGCTGGTCTCATTCTGGCTCTCATAGTGTTAGGATACTGGCGTAGTACTGCTAGAAACCAGTGGCCGAAGGAGCACGAGCAGTAGTAGAAGTTCTTTGTAGTTAGCAAAAGGAGATATAGGAAACAATCGGTAGATAGGTGAGAACAATCTAGGTAAGAATGTTTAGGAGCTTGGAGACTGGAAACAAGGCTAACAGCTAGACACAATATTACAATACTCAAGCAATGAGTGAGAGAGCCATGCAGCTTTAAGTAAGCCCAAACAGGAAACAAGATGGATCCCACAGGTTCAGAGTCTGCCATTTTAGTAAAGGGCAATTGCAGAACACAACAGCAGCCTCCTGTGGTAAGGAGTGGGATTTCAGTACAATTATTAAGGTGAACAATAGCAGCCACTAGTGGTCAAACTGTAGAAGGACAACTGGAATCCTGACACATACGGCTGTGCTCAAAAGTTTACATAGCCCGGCAGAATTTTTCCTATCTTTGCCTTGTTTCAGAGAATATGAATGATAACAAAAAACTTTCTCCACTCATGGTTATTGGTTGGGTGAAGCCATTTATTGTTAAACTACTGTGTTTTCTCTTTTTAAATCTTAATGACAACCAAAAACATCCAAATGATTCTGATCAAAAGTTCACATACACCAGTTCTTAATACCGTGTATTTCCCCTTCTAACATCAATGACAGCTTGAAGTCTTTTGTGGTAGTTGTGGATGAGGTTCTTTATTTTCTCAGATGGTAAAGCTGCCCATTCTTCTTGGCAAAAAGCCTCCAGTTCCTGTAAATTCCCGGGCTGTCTAGCATGAACTGCGCTCTTGAGATCTCCCCAGAGTGTTTCAATGATATTGAGGTCAGGAGACTGAGATGGCCACTCCAGAACCTTCACTTTGTTCTGCTGTAGGAAATGACAGGTCGACTTGGCCTTGTGTTTTGGATCGTTGTCATGTTGGAACGTCCAAGTACATCCCATGCGCAGTTTCCGGGCTGATGAGTGCAAATTTGCCTCCAGTATTTGCTGATAACATGCTGCATTTATCTTTCCTTCAACTTTTACCAAGTTTCCTGTGCCTTTGTAGCTCACACATCCCCAAAACATCAGCGATCCACCTCCGTGCTTTACTGTAGGAATGGTGTTTTTTTTCATCATAGGCCTTGTTGACCTCTCTCCATTTGTAACGTTTATGGTTGTGGTCAAAAAGGTCAATTTTGGTTTCATCACTCCAAATTACCTTGTTCCAGAAGTTTTGAGGCTTGTCTCTGTGCTGTTTGGCACATTGTAGGTAAGATACTTTGTGGCATTTGCACAGTAATTACTTTCTTCTGGTGACTCGACCATGCAGCCCATTTTTCTTCAAGTGCCTCCTTATTGTGCATCTTGAAACAGCCACACCGCTAGTTTTCAGAGAGTCCTGAATTTCAGCTGATGTTATTTGTGGGTTTTTCTTTGCATCCTGAACAATTTTCCTGGCAATTGTGGCCCAAATTTTTGTTGGTCTACCTGACCGTGGTTTGGTTTTTACAGAGCCACTGATTTTCCATTTGTTAATCACAGTTTGAACACTGCTGACTGGCATTATCAATTTCTTGGATATCTTTTTGTATCCCTTTCCTGTGTTCTACAGTTCAACTACCTTTTACCCGTAGATCCGTTTACAATTCTTTTGCTTTCCCCATGACTCACAATCCAGAAACGTCAGTAGCTGGATGAAAGATGCAAGAGACTGTCTGGATCTCAGAAACTCACTCAGCTTTTATGCACACACACTGATTACAAGCAAACAGGTCACAGGTGAGGATGTTACCTTTAGTAGCCATTCAAACCCATTTGTGTCAAATTCTGTGCATGTTATAAGGCCAAAATCACTGGGGTATGCGAACTTTTGATCAGGGTCATTTGGATGTTTTTGGTTGTCATTAAGATTTAAAAAGAGAAAACACAGTAGTTTGACAATAAATGGCTTCACCCAACCAATATCCATGAGTGGAGAAAAAGTTTTCTTGTTATCATTCATATTCTCTGAAACAAGGCTAAGAAAGCAAAAATTCTGCCGGGGTATGTAAACTTTTGAGCACAACTGTAGACTTACATTGTGTTTTAAGTGTTATCGTGGTTGTCCTGAAGAAGTAGTTGTATACTTCAAAACACAATTAAATCACTTATTGGCTGTGTGCCCACTATGCGTTTTTTAAGCGTTAACGCAGCTGCAATTCTGCTGCAGAAACGCTTAAAAAACGCTTGGTAGAAGGCCTGCCATGTTCCCCAATGATAATCCGCATGTGCTGTGCACATGCTGCGGAAATTTCTGCTGTGGATTATCATTGTGGAAAAATCCGCAGCACTGCCAATTATTTTGCGGAAGCGTGGCGTTTTCGCCGTCATTGACTTGCATTGGAACGCATGTAATCCGCATCACTGCATCTGTAGATGCTGATTCCATTCGATTCAATGTGCGGATGGTACCCGGGTGTGGAGGACAGGAGACTCTCCTCCGGCCCCGGGTACCATAGTATCTGAAAAAAGAATAAAATAAAAAATATACATTATACTTACCATCTGAAGGCCCCCGGTGTCCTTGTCTCGGCTTGCCGGCCGCTTGCGGTGGACTCAAGGACCTGCCATGACGTCATTTAGTCATGTGACGGGTCACGCGACTGCTGATGTCGGCGGGTCCTTCAGTCTACTGCGAGCTGCTGGCAAGCCGAGACGCATCGGATAAAGACACCGGGGGCCATCAGAAGGAAAGTATAATATTTATTTTTTATTTTTTACCATTCTTTTGGTCATACTATATAAATTCATGGCGGTTGCATGGATTTATATAGTGTGACCTAGTTGTCACAAGCACAAGTGATGCTAAAATCGCTTGGAAAGCGCTTGACAACCCGCTTGCGGAAATGCATGTGAAGAACGCTTCACATCCGCATGTCCCTGGCTGGAAAACGCATGTACAGTCCGCGTGTACAGTCCGCGTGTAGAGTCCGCGTGTAGAGTCCGCGTGCGTTTTTTCTGCCAGGGAGATGCAGAAACGCTCAGGAAAAAATCTGGAACATTTCGGCATCGTAGGCACATAGCCATACTCTGATTGGCATCCTTATATCCTTTCTACACGGCAAGCAGGATTAACCAATTTGTTTCTCCACTACCTATACTTACATCCCCTCGTGGTTCTGCTGCAGCCTTAAGCATTTTCAGTGTTTGTGTGCACACAACCTGTCCAGTGAGCACGATTGTGCAATTCTGTTAACATTGTTACCCAAAAAAGATCCTATTTTGCGCTTTGTCTTTCTCTTACTGTTCTCCATGTTAGATACAGTACAACATTGTGTTATCAGCCTGCCCTGCCCTCTAGGTTATCCTTATTTCATCCCTTAAAACTCCATAGTATACTTTAGTAACACCCCCCCCCCCCCCTTGTGGATTGGATCTGATGACTTGAACCACTTGTGGTCTGCAACCTATGATCCTCCAGCTTTTTGGAAACTGTGCATGCTATAAATTGTAGCCATAAATGGAGAGTCTCTGGTCTGCAACCAGCCCAAAACTGAGATGTACATCACAGTGCCCTATATCCGCTCTACTGTGACCCGACGTGCTGTGGTCACAAGGTGTCATGTCTTATATGTATCCAGTATAGTGGTCGGTATGGTCTATCGGTGTAATGCCGCCTTTGTTATAGGGTTATGTATATTTGTATTCGCCTCCTGCGTGCCAGGGATGGTGACTTTCAGCTCATTGTAGGTATGTGTCATAAAGCGGCTGTAATCGGATACCTGGCACTTCCCATTCGGCCCCTGAGTCGCTCCATCTGCTTTCCTTCCTCCTTTTGGCCTTTTATGTGATCTGCGAGGCTAGAGAGGGTGGATGGATAGGGTGGGCCAAGCTTGTTCATCCCTCCTGGGAAGACGAGCCACCTGCTTCTGGAAATAAGCGATTAGACAAGGCTATCTCATTACAGTCTTAAAGTCATTTGTCTCTCAATTTGTAAAACACTTAAAAAGGAAGAAATCTTCAATCCAGTGTGAAGATTCCTGATTTTCACTCATTTTACTGTTGAGGAACCAGCCAAGGGAAAGGAACTAATTTAATTGCAGCTTTTTTTGGACTATCCCTTTTCTTCATGGATAGTGAAGTTGGTTTATTAAATTTTGTCATTTTGTATTATACCTCAGGAAAATTCTCTTGAATCCATGTCTCGTCTGTCAGACACTGTATTTGTGGCATCTGTTGGTGCCATATGTTTTGTAGAAAGTAATGCACCTTGCCACACTGACTGCTAATATAGTCGATTATGATAACCTTGACTTTTTTTTTTTTTACAGAAAGTAACTCAACTTGCCAGATGTGAAGCATAGGGGCGTTATGGATTTACAGCAGTGCCCTCTATGCCTATGGCTGGATGTTATAGGAAAATTAGTATGACAGGCTCAGGGCCCGGCTGTTATGGCCTGCTGTCAGCTCCCCGCAATCGCATTTGTTGGGGGGCTGATGGCCACCAGAGAAAAAAAAGACCCTGGGCTGGATAGAAGTGCTTAATAGATGAACAGCAGTGATTGGTGGTATCTCTGATCACTGGAGTTAAATGCTGTCCTGTGTGGAGCAGGCTCAGGTGACACTCTCCATTGTGTGTGTGTGTATATATATATATATATATTTATATTAGTAGTAGTACAGACCACCAGTTTGGACACACCTTCTCATTTAAAGATTTTTCTGTATTTTCATGACTATGAAAATTGTACATTCACACTGAAGGCATCAAAACTATGAATTAACACATGTGGAATTATATACTTAACAAAAAAGTGTGAAACAACTGAAAATATGTCTTATATTCTAGGTTCTTCAAAGTAGCCACCTTTTGCTTTGATGACTGCTTTGCACACTCTTGGCATTCTCTTGATGAGCTTCAAGAGGTAGTCACCGGAAATGGTCTTCCAACAATCTTTTGAAGGAGTTCCCAGAGATGCTTAGCACTTGTTGGCCCTTTTGCCTTCAGTCTGCGGTCCAGCTCACCCCAAACCATCTCGATTGGGTTCAGGTCTGGTGACTGGAGGCCAGGTCATCTGGCGTAGCACCCCATCACTCTCCTTTTTGGTCAAATAGCCCTTACACAGGTGTGTTTGGGGTCATTGTCCTGTTGAAAAATAAATGATGGTCCAACTAAACGCAAACCGGATGGAATAGCATGCCGCTGCAAGATGCTGTGGTAGCCATGCTGGTTCACTATGCCTTCAATTTTGAATAAATCCCCAACAGTGTCACCAGCAAAGCACCCCCACACCATCACACCTCCTCCTCCATGCTTCACGGTGAGAACCAGGCATGTAGAGTCCATCCGTTCACCTTTTCTGCGTCGCACAAAGACACGGTGGTTGAAACCAAAGATCTCAAATTTGGACTCCTCAGACCAAAGCACAGATTTCCACTGGTCTAATGTCCATTCCTTGTGTTCTTTAGCCCAAACAAGTCTGATTGTTGCCTGTCCTTAGCAGTGGTTTCCTAGCTGCTATTTTACCATGAAGGCCTGCTGCACAAAGTCTCCTCTTAACAGTTGTTGTAGAGATGTGTCTGCTGCTAGAACTCTGTGTGGCATTGACCTGGTCTCTAATCTGAGCTGCTGTTAACCTGCGATTTCTGAGGCTGGTGACTCTGATAAACTTATCCTCAGAAGCAGAGGTGACTCTTGGTCTTCCTTTCCTGGGGCGGTCCTCATGTGAGCCAGTTTCTTTGTAGCGCTTGATGGTTTTTGCAACTGCACTTGGGGACACTTTCAAAGTTTTCCCAATTTTTCAGACTGACTGACCTTCATTTCTTAAAGTAATGATGGCCACTCGTTTTTCTTTACCTAGCTGCTTTTTTATTGCCATAATACAAATTCTAACAGTCTATTCAGTAGGACTATCAGCTGTGTATCCATCAGACTTCTGCACAACACAACTGATGGTCCCAACCCCATTTATAAGGCAAGAAATCCCACTTATTAAACCTGACAGGGCACACCTGTGAAGTGAAAACCATTTCCGGTGACTACCTCTTGAAGCTCATCAAGAGAATGCCAAGAGTGTGCAAAGCAGTCATCAAAGCAAAAGGTGGCTACTTTGAAGAACCTAGAATATAAGACATATTTTCAGTTGTTTCACACTTTTTTGTTAAGTATATAATTCCACATGTGTTAATTCATAGTTTTGATGCCTCCAGTGTGAATGTATAATTTTCATAGTCCTGAAAATACAGAAAAATCTTTAAATGAGGTGTGTCCAAACTTTTGGTCTGTACTGTATGTATATATATGTGTATATATACACATATACACACATATATATATATATATACATACATACATACATACATACATACATACATACATACATACATACATACATACATACATACATACATACATACATACATACATACTTTGTAATGTCTTCACATCCGATTCCGTCAAGATGTGTCCGGATCCCAGAATTCCAAACGGCGGAAGTATGTCGACCGCCATATTGGGACATCAAAGTGATGGGTGTCTCAATATTGAACACCGTCGCGAACACGCCGCCTCTGGGATCAACCGAATGATTCACTGACCGCCGCCATCTTCGTACAGGAGGAGCACATGTGATGCGCCCGCTGGGCCGTGAGGTACTCTGTAGCTGGGCCGGTCGGTGCTGGGGGATTTCACGGTGGCAGTAACCCGGTCTGTGACCCAGGGCGGTCATTTAAAGGGGAATAAAGTAAAAGGAATCAAGTTTTTATATATAATGTTCGTGACGCCACATGTGGTATGCGGCTATATGGGGCCGCCGCTGCGGTGCAGATCCTCTGGAGCTGATGGTGACGCAGCAGAGTTGGTTCAGCTCTCCACAGGCTGAGCTTAGCCACAGGGCAGTATAGTGATGTTATGAGGTAGATGTTGCGGTGCTGTGTAGTGCAGGGCTGGTGATGGCGTAGCAATAATTCTAGGACACAGTGGGGTGCAGTCTTCAAGGTTTACTCACAGTTTTTCAAGACTTCAGGTTACCAGCGCCAGTGTGTAACCTCCTACCTCGTCCTGCGTTCACCAAGGAAGGGGTTCAGCAATCTCTCAAGTATCCCAGGAGTACTTAAACGGGACCCCATTCTGTGTGCCTTCCTCGGTCGTCTTCCTGCGCTGGCTCTCACCCTCCTGCCCTGCCCCTCACAATCAGTGTCCCAAGCTGGTAGCCTCAGATTTTGGCGGGCAACGGGAATGCAGTCCCCTGAATCCTATGCGGCCACCTTTTCGGCGATATAATTGTGGTTTTGGGCGGCTGCACCTTGAAAGTACACTAGCCTCTGGTTTTCTAGCTGAAAAGCCACCCGTGCGTCCGTGTAGATTCGGGCGCACGGGTGGCTTCCTGCACTCACCGTGCCCCTGGGATCCCCTCTGTTTCTCCGGAGCCTTCCCTCTGCTCCTGTGCTCTCTGTCTGTCCTCCTGGGCCTCTCAGTCTAGGCCCGCTCCTTCCTCCTTAGCTGAGCTCCTGCTCCCATATCTCTCTCACTCTATCTATCTATCTATCTATCTATCTATCTATCTATCTATCTATCTATCTATCTATCTATCTATCTATCTCTCTGACTCTCTCTCTGACTCTCTCTCTGACTCTCTCTCTGACTCTCTCTCTGACTCTCTCTCTGACTCTCTCTCTGACTCTCTCTCTGACTCTCTCTCTGACTCTCTCTCTGACTCTATATATCTCTCTCTCTTTCTGACTCTATCTCTCTCTCTCTCTCTTTCTGACTCTATCTGACTCTCTCTCTTTCTGACTCTATCTGACTCTCTCTCTCTCTCTCTCTCTTTCTGACTCTATCTGACTCTCTCTCTCTTTGACTCTATCTGACTCTCTCTCTCTCTCTCTCTTTCTGACTCTATATATCTCTTTCTCTCTTTCTGACTCTATCTCTCTCTCAATCTGACTCTCTCTCTCTCTCTTTCTGACTCTATCTGACTCTCTCTCTCTCTCTTTCTGACTCTATCTGACTCTCTCTCTCTTTCTGACTCTCTCTTTCTGTCTCTCTCTCTCTCTCTTTCTGACTCTATCTGACTCTCTCTCTTTCTGACTCTCTCTCTCTCTCTCTCTCTCTCTCTCTCTCTCTCTCTCTCTTTCTGACTCTATCTGACTCTCTCTCTCTCTCTTTCTGACTCTATCTGACTCGCTCTCTCTTTCTGACCCTATCTGACTCTCTCTCTCTCTCTCTCTCTCTCTCTCTCTCTCTCTCTCTCTTTCTGACTCTATCTGACTCTCTCTCTCTCTTTCTGACTCTATCTGACTCTCTCTCTCTTTCTGTCTCTCTCTCTCTTTCTGACTCTGTCTGACTCTCTCTCTCTCTCTTTCTGACTCTATCTGACTCTCTCTCTCTTTCTGACTCTCTCTCTCTCTCTTTCTGACTCTATCTGACTCTCTCTCTCTCTTTCTGACTCTATCTGACTCTCTCTTTCTGACTCTCTCTCTTTCTGACTCTATCTGACTCTCTCTCTCTCTTTCTGACTCTATCTCTCTCTCTCTCTTTCTGACTCTATCTGACTCTCTCTCTTTCTGACTCTCTCTCTCTCTCTCTCTTTCTGACTCTATCTGACTCTCTCTCTCTCTCTCTCTTTCTGACTCTCTCTCTCTCTCTATCTGACTCTCTCTCTCTCTTTCTGACTCTATCTGACTCTCTCTCGCTCTCTCTCTTTCTGACTCTCTCTCTCTCTCTCTCTTTCTGACTCTCTCTCTCTCTCTCTCTCTTTCTGACTCTACCTGACTCTCTCTCTCTCTTTCTGACTCTATCTGACTCTCTCTCTCTTTCTGACTCTATCTGACTCTCTCTCTCTTTCTGACTCTATATATCTCTCTTTCTCTCTTTCTGACTCTCTCTCTCTCTCTTTCTGACTCTCTCTCTCTCTCTCTCTCTCTCTCTTTCTGACTCTATCTGACTCTCTCTCTCTCTTTCTGACTCTATCTGACTCTCTTTCTCTCTTTCTGACTCTATCTCTCTCTCTTTCTGACTCTATCTGACTCTCTCTCTTTCTGACTCTCTCTCTCTCTCTCTCTCTTTCTGACTCTCTCTCTCTCTCTCTTTCTGACTCTATCGGACTCTCTCTCTCTCTCTCTCTCTTTCTGACTCTCTCTCTCTCTCTCTTTCTGACTCTACCTGACTCTCTCTCTCTCTTTCTGACTCTATCTGACTCTCTCTCTCTTTCTGACTCTATCTGACTCTCTCTCTCTTTCTGACTCTATATATCTCTTTCTCTCTTTCTGACTCTATCTCTCTCTCTTTCTGACTCTCTCTCTCTCTCTCTCTCTCTTTCTGACTCTCTCTCTCTCTCTTTCTGACTCTCTCTCTCTCTTTCTGACTCTCTCTCTTTCTGACTCTATCTGACTCTCTCTCTTTCTGACTCTATCTGACTCTCTCTCTCTCTCTCTTTCTGACTCTATCTGACTCTCTCTCTTTCTGACTCTCTCTCTCTCTCTCTCTTTCTGACTCTATCTGACTCTCTCTCTCTTTCTGACTCTATCTGACTCTCTCTCTCTCTCTCTTTCTGACTCTATCTGACTCTCTCTCTCTCTCTTTCTGACTCTATCTGACTCTCTCTCTCTCTTTCTGACTCTATCTGACTCTCTCTCGCTCTCTCTCTTTCTGACTCTATCTGACTCTCTCTTTCTCTTTCTGACTCTCTCTCTCTCTCTTTCTGACTCTATCTGACTCTCTCTCTTTCTCTTTCTGACTCTATCTGACTCTCTCTCTCTTTCTGACTCTATCTGACTCTCTCTCTCTTTCTGACTCTATATATCTCTTTCTCTCTTTCTGACTCTCTCTCTCTTTCTGACTCTATATCTCTCTCTCTCTCTCTCTCTCTCTCTTTCTGACTCTCTCTCTCTCTCTCTCTCTCTCTCTTTCTGACTCTATCTGACTCTCTCTCTCTTTCTGACTCTCTCTCTCTCTCTCTCTTTCTGACTCTATCTGACTCTCTCTCTCTCTCTCTTTCTGACTCTATCTGACTCTCTCTCTCTCGCTCTCTCTCTTTCTGACTCTATCTGACTCTCTCTCTTTCTCTTTCTGACTCTCTCTCTCTCTTTCTGACTCTATCTGACTCTCTCTCTTTCTCTTTCTGACTCTATCTCTCTCTCTCTCTCTTTCTGACTCTATCTGACTCTATATATCTCTCTTTCTCTCTTTCTGACTCTCTCTCTCTCTCTCTCTCTCTCTCTCTCTCTTTCTGACTCTATCTGACTCTATATATCTCTCTTTCTCTCTTTCTGACTCTATCTCTCTCTCTTTCTGACTCTCTCTCTCTCTCTCTTTCTGACTATCTGACTCTCTCTCTCTCTCTCTCTTTCTGACTCTATCTCTCTCTCTCTCTTTCTGACTCTATCTGACTCTATATATCTCTCTTTCTGACTCTATCTGACTCTCTCTCTCTCTTTCTGACTCTATATATCTTTCTCTCTTTCTGACTCTATCTGACTCTATATATCTCTCTTTCTCTCTTTCTGACTCTATCTGACTCTCTCTCTCTCTCTTTCTGACTCTCTCTCTCTCTCTTTCTGACTCTATCTGACTCTCTCTCTCTCTCTTTCTGACTCTATCTGACTCTCTCTCTCTCTCTTTCTGACTCTCTCTCTCTCTTTCTGACTCTCTCTCTCTCTCTCTTTCTGACTCTGACTCTCTCTCTCTCTCTTTCTGACTCTATCTCTCTCTCTCTCTTTCTGACTCTATCTCTCTCTCTCTCTCTCTTTCTGACTCTATCTGACTCTATATATCTCTCTTTCTCTTTCTGACTATCTCTCTCTCTTTCTGACTCTGACTCTCTCTCTTTCTGACTCTGACTCTCTCTCTTTCTGACTCTCTCTCTCTCTTTCTGACTCTATCTGACTCTCTCTTTCTGACTCTCTCTCTCTCTTTCTGACTCTATCTGACTCTCTCTCTCTCTTTCTGACTCTATCTGACTCTCTCTCTCTCTCTTTCTGACTCTCTCTCTCTCTCTTTCTGACTCTCTCTCTCTCTCTCTCTTTCTGACTCTATCTCTCTCTCTCTCTTTCTGACTCTATCTCTCTCTCTCTCTCTCTTTCTGACTCTATCTCTCTCTCTCTCTCTCTTTCTGACTCTATCTGACTCTCTCTCTTTCTGACTCTATCTCTCTCTCTCTCTTTCTGACTCTATCTCTCTCTCTCTCTTTCTCTCTTTCTGACTCTATCTGACTCTCTCTCTCTCTCTCTCTCTCTCTTTCTGACTCTATATATCTCTTTCTCTCTTTCTGACTCTATCTGACTCTCTCTCTCTCTCTCTCTCTTTCTGACTCTATATCTCTCTTTCTCTCTTTCTGACTCTATCTCTCTCTCTCTCTCTTTCTGACTCTCTCTCTCTTTCTGACTCTCTCTCTCTCTCTCTCTTTCTGACTCTATCTCTCTCTCTCTTCTGACTCTCTCCTTAGACTGACCTGTCTCCTACAAGATGGTTCCCTTCTTATACTCCTACTGAAGGTGCTCCCCTGTCCTGCTTCCCCCACCCACACCCACTACATGGTTCCCCCTCCCTCGGTTCCCCCCACTTCCAACCAGGGACAGGGATCAGCAGTGGATTCGTGCATCTTGCCCCGCCTGCTGGTCCGGAATGGTGTAGTATTGGATGCAGGTGTGTGGGTCCCGGGTGGTACTCCATCCTTACCTGAGAGTGGGATACCCCCCCCCCCGGGTGAGATGCAGTACCTCTGTGGCGACTGAACCCGCATGGGCGCCACACATGCGCAGTTTTAATGTGACCTTCGCTATCTGCCTGCACAAAGATTGCGGCCGTCTGGGGTGAGTACACATAGGAAAGAGAGGACACACAGGACACACAGGAGGGAGACAGCTCAAACGAGAGAACACATGAGGGAAGAAGACTGCACAGAGGTGGAGAGAGAGCAGACAAGGGGGGGAGCACATGGGGTACACAGGTCAAAGAAGAGATCACATGAGAGGAGAAGACAGCAGATGGGGGAGAGAGACCGCACAGGGGGGAGACAGCTCAAACGTGACAGCACAGGAAGGAGAGAGACAGCAGACAAGGGGGATAGCACATGGGGTAGACTGGTCGAAGAAGAGAGCACAGACTGGAGAAAGAGAGAGTGGATAGGTGGGTGAACACATGGGGGGAGAGATTCTCAATGCTGCAAAGCCTGCCCCCCCGAATGCGATAGTATCGGGCCTCGATCTAGGGTGGTAATGTCACAGTGGGGGCAGGCTTTGCAGCGTTGAGAATCTGTGTATATACATGTGTGTGCATACACACACACACACACATATACTCATATATATATATATGATTCGCCCCCTGGGCTGTGGGGCACTCGGATCCGGGCAATAGGGGAACGATGGGGGTAGTAGTGGCGACCCGGTCCGTGGCTCAGGGTGGTCAGACCAGTGGTAGTCCCTTTATAAGTTTTAAGTGATGTCCAACTACGCCACCCGTGGATTGCGGTCAGTGCGGACCGCCGCTGCCAGGTAGACCGCTGGGGCTGATGATGTATGCAGCTGGGATAGTGTGACTCCCCACGGGAAGAGTGTGACCCCAGGGCAGTATAATGGAAGATGGGGGTGATGGTGTAGGGCGTCCCAGTACCGTTAGTGCTGGAGGAGCAAGGAGCACACAGACAACAGATTGCAGTCCAGGGTCTTTACTAGAACAGGTGAACTGACCCACAAACAGTCCCGGTAGGAGGGGACCTGAGAGCAATTGGGAAATTGGCCCTGGTCAGGGTGAGGGTGTAGCCCTACCGTGCTTTCTGCGCTCCTTCTGGCTATCTCCTCCTGATAGGGTAACAGCCCACGGTCCCGAGCTCACCGTGTATTCTCGCCTGTATGGCCTGCAACGTGGGTTCCTTTCTGCTCCCGGCCTTGTACGGCTTTACTGGTCCCTTCTGTTGTGGCAGAGCCTCCAGGTTTCTTAGGCCAAGGAACATACAGTCCCCTGCGGACTGGTATCTGCTGCAGGACGTGGAATCCTCACAGCCTCAGACACCAAAGTCTGGTAGAATGGAGTTCTTTGTCTGCCAAGACAGGCTCACTTCGCCTATTGTCTCTGGCTTGTGGCTCTCCTACCGCCACACGTCCTCTTAGGGTGCAATACAACTGTCCCTCTCTGCTCTGGGACACCTCTGTCCTGAGACGGGTCATCCAGTTCTCTCTAACCCTGCCCCCAGTTCCAGCTTTTATAGGGGCAGCCTGCTCCCCCTACTGGCCTGAGGTATTGCATGCTAATGTTCCCCTGACTAGAGAACCTCCCCCTTGCTCTCAGACACAGCTTTATTATATTTGTGGCATCCAGGCCAGGGTGACACATTTATCTGTATTGGAGCGTTAATGCTGCAGCGTTTATAGAAAACCTACGTTGCAGAGCCTAGTGGGGACTATGCTTCTCGGATGATTGGTCCAAGGTCAGTCCCTAGGGCCTTCTCCCCTAGACGGACAGTCATAGGGAGAGAGGCTGGGAAAAAAATGCCAGGGACCTGCATCAGAGACACAAAGGGACTAATTCATTAAGACTGGAGTTGTTGACGTAATTGTTAATTAAGGGCATGATGGGGTAAACTGGCACGTAATGATTTTAGAACCTCTTCTCGGTGACATTCTACTGGAGTAACATTTCTGCCATAAGTTATACCACTAAAGTAGCGTAATGTATGATGAATTAGGCAGACAGGCACCATCACACTCCATCCTGCCCATTTTCTGCCCATTTTGGCAGACTTGGCCAGGATTGGTGTGAAAACACCCCAAGTTAAACAATTTTTGCACAACTCTGCTTTGGGCAAAAAAGAAATTGGTGACTTTTCCAACTGTTTTACCCTAGAAAACTGGAATAAACACTTTCAGGAAACGGTCACATAATTTCCTGATGAGTTTTCAAAGTTTTGTTTTCTCTGAACGCTGCGTTAATTCAAAGTAAAACATACATGGCTGATAGAACACAGACAATGTCGGATTCTTGCTGCCCGTGGTTTGTGCAGCATGAATCTACTGTCCGGTTTTCTGTAAAGTGACATTTTAACAATCAGCTATTACATATACAAAGGAAAAAGCCAAGCGATGTACTCGCCCATTTCCAGCAGTCCCATAGAATGAATGGAGCAGTGGCATGCTGGGTATTTATGAGCCTCAATGTAAGGATTGGTGGGCCCCAGCGGCCGGACCCCACTGAACCACAACTTAACAAAACTTTTGAATGTTCAAAATTTTGGTGTGTTCTTTTTTAGGATTATTTATATTGGATATTTTTTTCACAAGAGGTCTAATTTACCTAAATGTGTTGTGGAAAAGTTGTCTTCTGAGTTGAGACTCGATATATCCGTTCACCAAAAAGGGTGTTCTGCTGTAGTGCTCGACACTCAGGGGGCTGAAAAAAGGAGGCTGCAAAATGGCTCTTGTGGAAAGCGCTTCGATAAAAGCTGGTTGTCTCAGGATGGGTAAATGGGGTGTGTAAGAATGTTTAAATGTGCAATGGCTATTATACATGACAGGGCAACAATGACGCTGCCCATCACAGAAGGGTGATTTCTCCTAAATAGTTGTACTAATAGTAAATGTCCACTAAATGTTTGCAACAATTTTTCAAAATTCTTCCATGAGAACGAGGCTTTAAAGATGTTAGCAAGATCTCTCCTGAGATGCATTGAGTTTTAGCAATATGTGACTCCAGTGCACACCCTGTTTAAAAAAAAAAAAAAAAAAAAGACTATCAGTGTTGGGCATCATGGTTAGGCTGTAATTACCATTTTAGTTTAAGGGGTAACATCTCTTCTTGTGGACAGTGACAAGCCTGGCATGAGGGTGTAAGGAGACTTATTGGCCATGCAATGCTTCTCTGGGAAATTACATATGCAAATTGCCTCTTCAGAGACAGAGCGCACTTGATCTGTAGTGCCACCTATTGGAAGCCTTGCCATATGACTTAGGATAAAAGCCAAACCAGAAGCTCAATTTGCAGACACATTTCGGGGATTGTTATTTCCAATAAGAGTTCTTACAGGTCAAGTCCCCTTCCTCTCTGAAGAGGTAATTTGCATACCGTTATTTTAGAAATATATTTTCTTTTTAATGCCTAGGTTTAATTGTTTGATCGTTCATTTCTTTATTTCTAAAAGACATTATTGCTCTAAATCACGCATGCAGCGGACCAAAGCGTTTGTTGCGACCTGCGGATCTATTTAGGAGATGCTGCTTAAATCGTGAGAGTGAGCACAGTATAGTGGGGAGTACTTTATTCAGAAAGGGCAGTGTGTGATAAGGGGGGCTATTTGCAGTGGGGGGGACATTTTGGAAAAGGGCAATGTGTGCGGGAGGGGAAATATTTTGTGAAGCGGTAGTGTAGGGAGATTTTATGGGGAGGGGCAGTGTGGGAGGGATATGTTCCTAGGCAGAACCTAGGATCAAGAAAGCCTTTACCAAAGACAACGCTCTCGAATTTGTGCTCCTCTCACTATAGGATAAGTTCCCTATACAAAAAAAAGGTTTTTGGGCAATTTCCAAGAGTGTTCAGATTCTCTCATTCCCTTCTCTTCTGGTTAGGAGTGTCAGAGGGCCAAGGTCCTCACAAGCTTGTCAGTCTGGTCAGAAATGTTCTTTAAAGGAATTATTCACCTCTTGTTAAATCTTGATAAGATTAACCAAAAATTAGCAGTGTCATCACTCTCCACTACAGTCAAGAGATAAAGATCTTGAAAAGAGGAGAATATTAAAGCCTCATTCTGATGTACGTTTTTCACATGAAAGTTCTGCCTGTGATTTTTACAGATAGAACATGTAGCCATTACACTGTGTGCCGAATTATTAGGCAAATGAGTATTTTGATCACTTTGATACTTTTTATACATGTTGTCCTACTCCAAGCTGCATAGGCTGGAGAGCCAACTACCAATTAAGTAAATCTGGTGATGTGCATCTCTGTAATGAGGAGGGGTGTTGACTAATGACATTAACACCCTATATAAGGTGTGCTTAATTATTAGGCAACTTCCTTTCCTTTGGCAAAATGGGTCAGAAGAGAGATTTGATGGGCTCTGAAAAGTCCAAAATTGTGAGATGTCTTGCAGAGGGATGCAGCAGTCTTGAAATTTCCAAACTTTTGAAGCGTGATCACCGAACAATCAAGCGTTTCATGGCAAATAGCCAACAGGGTCGCAAGAAGCGTGTTGGCCAAAAAAGGCGCAAAATAACTGCCCATGAATTGAGGAAAATCAAGCGTGAAGCTGCCAAGATGCCATTCACCACCAGTTTTGCCATATTTCAGAGCTGCAACATTACTGGAGTATCAAAAAGCACAAGGTGTGCGATACTCAGGGACATGGCCAAGGTAAGAAAGGCTGAAAAATGACCACCTTTGAATAAGAAACATAAGATAAAACGTCAAGAATGGGCCAAGAAATATCTTAAGACTGATTTTTCAAAGGTTTTAGAGACTGATAAAATGAGAGTGACTCTTGATGGGCCAGATGGATGGGCCAGAGGCTGGATCAGTAAAGGGCAGATAGCTCCACTCCGACTCAGACGCCAGCAAGGTGGAGGTGGGGTACTGGTATGGGCTGGTATCATCAAAGATGAACTTGTGGGACCTTTTCAGGTTGAGAATGGAGTGAAGCTCAACTCCCAGACCTACTGACAGTTTCTGGAAGACTACTTCTTCAAGCAGTGGTACAGGAAGAAGTCGGTATCGTTCAAGAAAAGCACGATTTTCATGCAGGACAATGCTCCATCGCATGCATCCAACTACTCCACAGCGTGGCTGGCCAGTAAAGGTCTAAAAGAAGAAAAAATACTGACATGGCCCCCTTGTTCACTTGATCTGAACCCCATAGAGAACCTGTGGTCCATCATAAAATGTGAGATCTACAGGGAGGGAAAACAGTACACCTCTCGGAACAGTGTCTGGGAAGCTGTGGTGGCTGCTGCACGCAATATTGATCGAAAACAGATCAAGCAACTGACAATCTATGCATGGAAGGCTGTTGAGTGTCATCATAAAGAAAGGTGGCTATATTGATCACTAATTTTTTTTTTTTTTTTACCACATGTCAGAAATGTTTATTTCTAAATTTTGTGCACTGATATTGGTTTACCTGGTGAAAATAAGAAAGTGAGATGGGATTATATTTGTTTTTTTATTAAGTTGCCTAATAATTCTGCACAGTAATAGTTAACTGCACAAACAGATATCCTCCTAAGATAGCCAAATCTAAAAAAAAAACACTCCAACTTCCAAAAATATTAAGCTTGGATATTTGAGTCTTTTGGGTTGATTGAGAACATAGTTGTTGATCAATAATAAAAATAATCCTCTAAAATACAACTTGCCTACTAATTCTGCACACAGTGTATAGTTTATTGAGCTGTTCATATGTTCATGTTCTTTTGTGGACCAGAAAAAAATCACGGAGACTTGTCCATTTTTGATCTAAGTCACGGATCAAAATTACCCATACAATTCAACATTGCATATGTGTCACGCCAGGCCGGATAATAAAGAGAAGTCGCAGGTGTCACTAGTTAAGAGGCAGTACTTCCCTCTCCCGTCCAGCGGCCAGAGACCAGAGTGTTGTGACTGCTGGAATGAGACGTGAAATTGATTCACACCAACTCAACTGCCTGCAGTTTTGCAGCTAGTGTCGGATTCATGCTGCCCAGATCTGAATCTGATGACTGCTTTCCTTTAAGCATGATCCCTATGGAACTAATATTTTGCTCAATTGCTGCAATGTAATTTTTTATATATGTAATTGGTGCCAAAAAGTTGAAATTTCCCTTTTTTTAAAGGGTTTCTCCCATTACATTCAATCATAACTGAGATGGGAATATTTTTCTCCATGCGCCAGCCACAAGTGGATGTGGTTGCGGAAATAGTTGATGCGCTGCGCTATGCTGTTTCTGTAATTCCCTTAAAATTGAAATCCATTTAGTGACCAGTGCCAGGCAGCTGCTGCCAAAGCAAGTAAAATGCTTTAAAAGAGGCATAGACGTTCATGGCAAGAATGTAGTTTTGCCCCTATACAAGTCATTAGTGCGACCACACTTAGAATACTGTGTACAGTTCTGGTCTCCGGTGTATAAGAAAGACATAGCTGAACTAGAGCGGGTGCAGAGAAGAGCGACCAAGGTTAAGGGAATGGGTGAACTGCAATATCAGAATAGGTTATGTAACTTGGGGTTGAGTATGGAAAAATGAAGGCACAGGGGCGATCTTATTAGAATGTACAAATATATGAATGGTCAATACAGAGATCTTTGTAATGCTCTTTTTACAATTAGGCCTGCAATGATGACAAGGTGGCATCTTCTTTGTCAAAAGGAAAGAAGGTTCAATCATCATCACATATGCAGATTCTTTACTGTTAGAGCAGTGGGACTATGGAGCATTCTGCCACGTGATGTTGTAATGGTTGATTCACTACAAGGAGGCCTGGATGCCGTTCTTGTAAAGTGTAATATTACAGTTTTAGAGTCTAGACTCTGAATATTGATCCAGGGAACTAGTCTGAGGCAATTTGCATCTGTCTTGTGGTGGTTTTTTCTTCCTGTGGATCAACAGTTATAGGTTGAACTTAATGGACTTATGGCTTCCTTCAACCTTAAAGACAGTTCGTCAGCACAAAATGACTCTTTAAGCAAAGTACAGGCACGCTGTGAACCCTTGGCATGGTTGAACAGTTCATTGAACCTCCCTGCCTACTTTTTTCCCATCTATTTCCTCCCTATTCTTTCTTGATTGACAGCTCTGGATTTACAGTGAGGACAGTAGAGATAAATTAAAATAAGTAGATGGGAGTGCGCCGAGCCGCCTGGCCCCGCACGTAGAGTGCGCCGAGCCGCCTGGCCCCGCACGTAGAGTGCGCCGAGCCGCCTGGCCCCGCACGTAGAGTGCGCCGAGCCGCCTGGCCCCGCACGTAGAGTGCGCCGAGCCGCCTGGCCCCGCACGTAGAGTGCGCCGAGCCGCCTGGCCCCGCACGTAGAGTGCGCCGAGCCGCCTGGCCCCGCACGTAGAGTGCGCCGAGCCGCCTGGCCCCGCACGTAGAGTGCGCCGAGCCGCCTGGCCCCGCACGTAGAGTGCGCCGAGCCGCCTGGCCCCGCACGTAGAGTGCGCCGAGCCGCCTGGCCCCGCACGTAGAGTGCGCCGAGCCGCCTGGCCCCGCACGTAGAGTGCGCTTAGTTTTTTCAGTCATTTTGTGCAGACTGCCTGTACAACTATGAAGAAGAGTTATATAATCAGTGTCGTGATGAGGAATTTACACTTCCATATAAAAGACTAGTTTTCTGCTGGTTCTCTGAGCAATATAGAGTGGCACATGGATAATGCCGCACTGTGTCAGTTATGTAAGAAATTGAGGAATGTAAAAATTCTCTCTCCTGACAGACGGCTCGTAATTTTGCATTCACAACCTCTGATCCCTTTAGTTTTCTAAGCCCCGTACGGGATTATTTTCAATCACACCTGTCAAGTATTGATGGGACTTCCCTTTTTCTGACTTGGTAACAGTAATAACATTAATCGGATTTGACGTTCTAGTTTTCGCGGTAACCTATAAAAGTATGTCTGGCCGAGATCTAACACTCTGCTTTGTAAGGAAAGGTTCTGACATGTAATGTAATCCTATATATAGGCCACCACCCTGATGTGTCATGTGTTAATGAGATCCATGACATTTAGATCGGCTGCATTGTAAGGCGTTGTTCTACATGCTTTTCTTTCTTTTTATGGTTTGCATTAAAAACTATTTCGTAGCCGTCCTGGTGAGATGGCACATCTGTGTCACTCCGCAATGATGATGTTGTGCCCGGGCAGCTAATGACACGGAGAGTCAGGGATGTCGGGAGGTAAGCGGTGCAGTCCTCAGGGCTTCTGTATAGTGACCACAGATGCGTGGCTGACGGACTAGGTCCTCCGAATCGATTCGCACAAACCTTAAAATAATAAGACCTAAGTAATCAGAACTGTCAAGGGGTCTTCTTGGTGTGTTTTACTTCTAGGTTTCATAGGAAAAGGTATAACTATGTTCACACTGAGGGTTTTTTGTTTGTTTGTCTGTTTGTTTTATTTCAATTGGAAATCCACATTGCTGTTCATACAGCAATTTTTTTTGTTCCCCTCCCCCCATTAGGATTTGAAAACCTTGCTGAGAAAAAGTATCATGTCTATACTTTGATATGGATTTGTTGTGGAGCCAGGTAAAAACTTCTCACTGTCAAATCAAAAGGTTGCCGAAAAAAATCTTCAAAACTATTTAAAAAAAATAAATAAATAAAAAAAACTCTTCAAAATTATCGTTTGGTATGCAAAACCTATAGAGTTTATCTTTGAAAACCATGTCCGATTTTTGTACCCACTAGGACAAAAATATATAAAAAACTAAGGGTAAGTGCACACGAAATTTTTTTTTTATCATGACTTTTTTAAACTAATCCACGTCAGTATCCAGAGCATTTGAAGCTGTTGATCCGTGGATCCGCTTCATAATCTACACAGCTTGGTTCAAACTAACTTTATGTTCACATAGCTTTATTTTTTTTCAGGTGGTCAAAAACGACAAGTTTTTCCAGCAGAAACCGCTTCAGGAAACTCCTGCATTTTTTATCCAAAGATTTTTTTGTTAACATTTTTCTAATATTTCCTGAAGAGTATGTTAACTTTTTTTTTTTTTTTTTTTTTTTTTTTAAATTAAGCAATGAATAAATCACTAGGGCTTCTTTTTTTGAATGAAAACTATTACAAAACTCTCAAATCGTATTGTAAAAAATGAAACCACTTCATAGCAGAAAAGGCCTGGAGAATGGTCCTCTCACTATTTCTAACTCCTTTTCTTGGTCCGACACCAGCGAAACCCGTGCCGTGATCAGCAGACCCGAGTGTGCAATAATGACTGTCCGGGGGACAATTCAGCTGACAGATATGAACGTTGTATGGGCACTGTAATAATTATATCACAGGAGCTGCCAAGCTTTAATTTTCTTCATTTTAGTGGTAATCCAACTTTGAGCTGATAGATTTGAGACTGTCTGGTATTTTTGGGAACATTGTCCGACAGCTACAACCCTTTTCCATGAGGTTGTCAGATAATAGATCCCTGGTGTCTCAGATTTCTTAGCTCAGGACAAAATTGATATTAGTCAACTTTTTCTGTCTTTCATTGCATATTAGGATTCTATACAGGTGGCTCAGTGGTTAGCACGGTTACTTTGCCCCACTGGGGTCCTAAGTTCAAAGACCACCAAGGACAACATCTGCAAAGAGTTAGTGCCTTCTCCCCGTATTTGCGTGGGTTTCCTCCGGGTTCTCCGGTTTCCGCCTACACTCCGCAGACCTAATTCTAGGGAATTTGGATTGTGAGTCCCAGTGGGGACAGTGATGTCTGTAAAGCTGTGGAATATGATGGTGCTTTATAAGTCTGTGCAATAAGTAAGGGGGAATAAAAGCTGACCGGTTAGTTTTTTATTTTTGTTTTGAAGGGCGTATGACCCAAATGACACATATGTCCCCTTCTCTCCAATCTTGGGTCATTTACTGCATTTGAGGTCACTGTTTCCTTCCAGATGGAAAATTTCTCCTTCTTCCCTCTGGATCTTTTCCCATTTTAGCGTGAAATTAGACGGGAGCCCAGATATAATGGTGTGAAATAACCCTACAGCACGTCACACAGTAAATGTTCTGTTTCATCCATATATTCTTTTTATGCCAAAAATCCCATCAGAGAAAAGTAGAGAAATACAGCTGTGTGAAGACGCCCTGACCCGGGGAGATGTCCGAGTTATTGGGTCCAGGAATTGCAGATCTACTTCAGCCAAGAGCTAAAATATGAGAATAGTCTAGAAAGTTTCAGTGAGTGAGGGGGTTAATCCCGCGGCGGGCACACAGATTTTGGAAGTAGCAGTAACCAGTCTGGTAATGTGCAGACTCCACAGTGGAAAAATGTGGATTTGGAAATGACAAGAATTACAGGATCACATTACTTATAAGCTAAAAATATAAGAAAGTGTTGAAAGGAAAATTCTGATAATCTGCAGTTTGTGACTGCAGTGGAGTTAGCTAGAAATGACCTAGAAATGGCCACTTTCCCAAAGAGATCACTTTATGTAAAGGGCTTCTCCTGGATAGTGTGCAGTTAATGAAAATTTCGCCGTCACAAAAGACAGTAATCGGGGCCTAAAGGGTGTGGGACAAATTTGGGGACATTATTTTTTGTTATTGAAATGTGTTTGAACTAAAAATCATTTTTGCAGCTAGGGTTCATTACTTATTCACCGTATGACTTTCACAGGCTCTTTATTTCCCTAAGGGTGCTTTGACATTGCGCTCATCTTCACTTTCGGTGGCCCCGTCGGGCCTTGCGTCTAAACCCCTCCCTCGCAAAACGGGATTTGGACGTATGTGTCGATGGGGCCATACACTATAATGGTGCCGGGAGAGTGAACGTGCGGATGTGCCATCATTTTTGGGCGCCTACTGGAGGTGGACACCCAGACGTAGTAAACTTCTTCTGGTTGTCCGCCTCCAGTAGGTGTATACCCCCGAAAAGGATGCACATCAGATCACACGTTCACTCTGCCGGCACCATTATAGTCTATGGTCAGTATACTTCCGAATTCCATTTTGTCGGGGATTCAGACGCAAAGTCCAATGGGACAAACAAACGTGAAGATGAGCGCAATGTGAAACCACCCTAAATGAGTTGTCTAAGAATCCATTAGTGAGATTGTCCTGACAGTTTGTAATTCTTATTTTTTTTTTATTCTGAGCTCTTCTCATCTGATTTGTGACCACCAGGTTAATCTTTCCTTTGATGTGGCTTGTGGTCATAAATCAGCTAAGGAGATTAGACGTCTTCCCTCTCTTGTAAACTCTCCTTTCAGAAAGAGCTCACTGGCGGATTCTTGGAGAACTCATTATGCAGCTAGAAATTTGCAGGGAAACAAAAGGGTCTGTAAAGCTAAGCTGATACATAACTGATTTTTAGTCCAAAATACATTAAATTAGCTAAAAATAATGTCACCAAAGGAGTCCTTTTTAAATTAGATAGCTTTTCAAAACACTATATCTAAAGTGTGATATGATCACTCCCCTGATATGCCTAATTTAGTAAAATACTTGAATCCCCCATTAAATGACAATGTATGCACAATTTTTTTAAGAATTTTCTGTTGAGTGTTTTCTTTGTTGTTCCTTCTGGCCGGGATCCAAGGGGTAACGTTTCTCCTTTGTGGAGAGTGACATGCCAAGGTGAGGAGACTTAAGCTTTGCAGTGCTCCTCTGGGAAATTAAATATGCAAATTGCGACTTCAATTGGCACACTTTTGTGCCTTATGGAAATTAATTAGCAACTGGGTGTCACCACTTCCGTCTGATTATACACACTTTGAAACGCTCAACTCTGGCATTCTCTGACTGTATAGAAACACTCCTCTTATTGAAGAGGAACGGTGACTCCGAGTTGTTTTTTTTTTTTCATGCATTTCCAGGAGGAAGAACAGCACAATGCAGAAAGTGCTGCAGGATGAGGCAGCACGGTGGCTCAGTGGTTAGCACTGTATCCTTGCAGTTCTGTTTCCAAATCCCACCAAGGACAACATCTGCCAGGAGTTTGTATGTTCTCCCCATGTTTGTGTGGGTTTCCTCCAGGTTCTCCAGTTTCCTCCCACACTCCAAAGACATACTGATAGGGAATTTAGGTTGTGAGCCCCAATGAGGACAGTGCCCATAATGTCTGTAAAGTGCTGTGGAATTAATGGCGCTATGTAAGAGTAAAAAAAAAGAAAAAAAAAGTTTTAAGAGTATTTACAGAATACTTGGAGTCTTGAGAATTCTCATTTTCAATACTCTTTTCAATATTATTGGAAAATTTGGTGCACGTTCTTTATACAAAATACATAATTTGTAAATATTATGTAACATAAATCACTCGCTTGCACGAATAGTTTATCCCAGTAGTTGTTTCACCTCCAGATCTTCACCCGGGGCTCCGCTACCCAGCTGGGGTTTATATTCCAGTAGAGCCAAATACTGACTCATATTTTCTATCTGCATTTTCCTTCTCTGTGGTCAGCCTTGTTGGCAGGGGAACTTGGATAAACTGCTCCACAATAATTTTTTTTTCCCCCCTATATACTTTTCCATTCTATTGTTTTATTGTTCTAATCAAGACTCCCCTCCCTTCATTCCCCTTTGTGCCCCCCTCCAATCCATGTGCTGCAGACTGGGATGTGAGGACCATGTGGAATGTGATTCTGTATATAAGACATGACCTCACTGCCCTATAAATGACTATTCCTGGCCGCGGGTACAGATTGTTTTACAGACACTGGTGAGTCTCAGTACTGGGCAATCTGAGCGCAAGAACTCAACAAAATGAGAAAGTTTTATATTGGAAAGACAAAGCAAGTGAAGAATAAAGAAAAAATTCCAATAACATATTTTTCACAATTCTTTTAAAAATAAAATGATTAAATATTGTATCTATGTTTATATTTCTGTTGTGACACTTTGCTTCAGTCTATCAGCGATGTATCATTTCCTAGTTGCATTGTATCCTGCAGATCTAACCCACTTCCTCTCCTGATAGTCACTACCTGTAGTGCAGCGGCTGTATTTTGGGAATCCTTATAAGGTCTCACTTTGTCAGTGTTAGATGTCCGCAGCAGAAATGTCTCACCAGACTGTTTTCCAGGGTCTGACTGATGGGGTCAACGATGACTTAACTTTCCTACCACTATTCAGGCATAATATTGCATATTTGTATTAGCTGATAACTGTTGGCCCCTTTACAGCAACAATGGGTTAAATGAAAATATAAAAAAATGAGCTATTATTTAAATCCGTTTTTTGTGTTGCATGTATTTTCTAAAGACTTTTGGCAACTTTTTTTGTTTTTGTCATATGATCTATAGTGTTGAGCGATACCTTCCGATATCAGGAAATATCGTATCGGATTGGATCGGGCCGATACCCAAAAAGTATCGGATATCGCCGATTCCGATACCGGAAACCAATGCAAGTCAATGGGACACAAATATCGGAATGAAAATAAACCCTTTCTTTCCTTGTAGGTTAATTCTACATGAAGTAAAACAACTAAGAATAATGTAGAATGACATGAAAAGCCGGCAATTCATCAGCGGCATACACCGGTACCCGACAATTTACAACAGAAAGAATAGAGCTTCACACATAGATTAGATAGATAGAAACATGTCAGTCACATATATATGAAGTACAGTGACAGTGTTGCTTACTGTACTTGTCATTTAGTGTAAAGGATTTATTAAAAAAAATATTAGTGTTTTCGTGCACCGTCTCTTTAAAAAAGCCGGCCGGCAATTCAGCAGCGGTACCCGACAATTTATAACAGACAGAATAGAGCTTCACACATAGATTAGATAGATAGAAACATGTCAGTCACATATATATGAAGTACAGTGACAGTGTTGCTTACAGAACTTGTCATTTAGTGTAAAGGATTTATTAAAAAAAATAATAGTGTTTTCATGCACCGTCTCTTTAAGAAAGCCGGCCGGCAATTCAGCATCGGTACCCGACAATTTAGAATAGAAAGAATAGAGAATCACACATAGATTAGATAGATAGAAACATGTCAGTCACATATATATGAAGTACAGTGACAGTGTTGATTACTGTACTTGTCATTTAGTGTTAAAATAA
Organism: Phyllobates terribilis; assembly: GCF_046119375.1. Taxonomy (NCBI): domain Eukaryota; kingdom Metazoa; phylum Chordata; class Amphibia; order Anura; family Dendrobatidae; genus Phyllobates; species Phyllobates terribilis. Next base: position 170,794,743 of record NW_027362763.1, read on the forward strand.
AGGATTTATTTAAAAAAAAATTGGCGTGGGGTTCCCCTTAATTTTAGGCTCTAGCGGAGGTTAAGCAGACAGCTGGGGCAAATGTTTGAAGCCTGGGAAGGGGGTAATACCCACGGAGCTTCCCAGGCTACTAATATCAGCCCCCAGCTGAATACCTAGCCTTTACTAGCTATTAAAATGGGGGAACCCCCCCAAAAAAATAACGTGGGGTCCCCCCTAATTTAATAGCTAGCACAGGCTAGGCAGACAGCTGGGGGCTGATATTAATAGCCCAGGAAGGGTGCCATGAATATTGGCCCCCTCCCAGGCTAGAAACACCAGCCGTCAGCCGCCCCAGAAATGGCGCATCCATAGGATGCGCCAATTCTGGCACTTAGCCTCGCTCTTCCACGCTGCCCTGGTGCGGTGGCAGGGGGTAATAGGGTTGGGGTTGATGTCAGCTTATAATGCCAGCTGACATCAAGCCCAGGTTAGTAATGGAGAGGCGTCTATAAGGCACCCCCATTACTAACCCCATAGTCAAAGTTAAAAGAAAACACAAACACCCAGAGTAAAGTCCTTTAATTGAAATAAAGACACAATTCTTTATTGTTCTAAATTAAACCATACTTACCATCACGCCCATTCCAGCTGAAGCCAACGATCTCCTGCAATAAAAGAAAAATAATAAAGCAACCTCATCCTTACCTTTCCATGGCTCCCACGACGGCTCCAGCTCTGCTACATCGAGATGACAGGCTGGACCACAGCAGAAAGCTGCCATCCAGCCTGTCATCCCGCAGACACTGAGAAGCGCAGGCATGCTTGCGCTCCTCAGTGTCTCTCTGTGACGTCATCCAGATGAGCCGAGTTCATGTCCAATGAACTCAGCTCACCTCATGCACGTCACTGACAGCGTGGGAAAATTCTCACGCTGAAGTGCTGAGTGCAGGAGAATTTTCCCACGCTGTCAGTGACGTACATGAGGTGAGCTGAGTTCATTGGACATGACCTCGGCTCATCTGGATGCCGTCACAGCCAGACACTGAGGAGTGGAAGCATGCCTGCGCTTCTCAGTGTCTGCGGGATGACAGGATGGATGGCAGCGTTCTGCTGCGGTCCAGCCTGTCATCTCGATGTAGCAGAGCTGATGTGTCGTGGGAGCCATGGAAAGGTAAGGATGATGTTGCTTTATTATTTTACTTTTATTGCAGGAGATCGTTGGCTTCAGCTGGAATGGGCGTGACGGTAAGTATGGTTTAATTTAGAACAATAAAAAATTGTGTGTTTATTTCAATTAAAGGACTTTTGTGTTTTTTTTAAATACTTTACTAGAAATTCATGGCGGTCATGTCTAATATTGGCGTGACCCCATGAATTTCGGGCTTAGGGCCAGCTGATAATGCCAAGCTGGCCTTAACCCCTTTATTACCCAGTGAGCCACCGCACCAGGGCCCTGGATGAGTTGGGTACAGCGCCAGAAGATGGCGCTTCTATGAACGCGCCATTTTCTAGGGCGGCTGCGGACTGCAATTTGCAGCGGGGGTGGCCCAGAAAGCTTGGGTCTCCCTGCGCTGCGGATTCCAGCCCCCAGCTGCCTAGTTGTACCTGGCTGGACACAAAAATAGGGCGAAGCTCCACGCATTTTTTTTTTTAAATTATTTCATGAAATTCATGGAATAATTAAGAAAAAAAGGGCTTCCCTATATTGTTGTGTCCAACCAGGTACAAATAGGCAGCTGGTGGTTGGGGGCAGCCCGTTCCTGCCTGCTGTACCTGACTGGACACAAATATAGGGCGAAGCCCCACATAATTAAAAAAAAATTATTTCATGAATTTCATGAAATAATTAAAAAAAAAAAACGTGGAGCTTCTCCCTATTTTTGTGTCCAGCCAGGTACAACTAGGCAGCTGGGGGATGGAATCTGCAGCGCAGGGAGGCCCAAGCTTTCTGCCCCCCCCCCCCCCGCTGAAAATTGCAGTCCGCAGCCGCCCCGGAAAATGGCGCGTTCATAGAAGCTGGATGCTGTACCTGGCTGGCATACAAAAATATGGCGAAGCCCACGTCAAAAGTTTTGGGAAAAATTAATTAAAAAATAAATAATAATTTAGGGACTGCGTCTTTATTAACTCCTCAAATGTCATTTAGTGTTAAAATAAAGGATTTATTTAAAAAAAAAATGGCGTGGGATCCCCCATAATTTTAGTCTCTAGCGGAGGTTAAGCAGACGGCTGGGGCAGATGTTTGAAGCCTGGGAAGGGGGTAAAACCCACGGAGCTTCCCAGGCTACTAATATCAGCCCCCAGCTGAATACCTAGCCTTTACTAGCTATTAAAATGGGGGACCCCCCCAAAAAAAATGACGTGGGGTCCCCCCTATTTTAATAGCTAGCAAAGGCTAGGCAGACAGCTGGGGGCTGATATTAATAGCCCAGGAAGGGTGCCATGAATATTGGCCCCCTCCCAGGCTAGAAACACCAGTCGTCAGCCGCCCCAGAAATGGCGCATCCATAGGATGCGCCAACTCTGGCACTTAGCCTCGCTCTTCCACGCTGCCCTGGTGCGGTGGCAGGGGGTAATAGTGGTGGGGTTCATGTCAGCGCCAGCTGCCATGAAGCCCAGGTTAGTAATGATGGGCGTCTATAAGACACCCCCATTACTAACCTACAAAGTGTTAAAAAGAAAAAACACACTACACCCAGAAAAAAATAATTTATTTGAAATAAAACACACAATTTTATTTAATTCTTAGTTTACTAAAAATAATAGTTACCTGTCCACGTTCCTGCGCTGATCTCCCATGCACAGCTGTCACATCTGGAGATGGTGACAGCTGTGCATGGCTGCTGTAAGCTCACGCTGCCGGGAACACGTCCGCTCCCGGCAGCGGGAGCCACTGACTGAGGTCACCGGAGTGCATTCAGGCAGCGCAGCTCCGGAGACCTCCTTTACGGCACTGCTGTACCGTGGAAATTTCTCACGATACAGCAGTGCCGTAAAGGAGCTAACCGGAGCAGCGCTGCCTGAACTCCGGTGAACCCTTACGGCCCCGTCATTCTAGCGGCGGCAGCGGTTCAGAGCGGTCACATTCTATGTGGCTGCTCTGAACTGGAGATCTTCGTGGGACACTCGTGGACTGCTACGGAGGGGTAAGGATAAGGTTGTGGTTTATTATTTTATATTTTATTACAGGAGATCGATGGCTTCGGGGAATTAGGTGTCTAGGTGAGTATAGGTGTAGTTTTTTATTTTTTACTTTATTTTAGGTGGCGATCGGCGGGGACAGGTAATGTATGAACTAATTTATTGTAGGTAACCACTGGCCACCAATGACATGTATTTAACATTTATTGGGGACACAGTAGGGCAATTTAAATAGCAGGATCAGGCTGATGGGAACTACTGCTCCCATCGAGCTGATCCTGCTGGCAGGAGTGGACGGGGGACAGACATAGGCCGATGGGAGTAGTAGTGTCTCATCGGCCTATGTCTGCCTGCACGCACACACCCGCACACACCGCACAGACACCGCGCACACCCGCACACACACCCCGCACACACACTAATCATGACGGGTCTGGGAGGTGAGGCTGACCTGTGCGGCCGTGGGAAAGTTCATGTGAGTTCATGCAGTCAAGCATGAACTCACATGAACCCTCTGAGGGCAACGCGGCGACTTCAAATGAACAGCTGATCGGCATCACCTGATACCTCAGCTGTTCATTTGAAATAACCGGCGGGAAAGCGCAGCACAGAACGGGAAAGCCGGCGGTGAAGTCTTTTCACTGCCGGCTTCCCCGCCCGGGTCCTTTGCTCCCCGCTCCTTGGTGCTGCGCTCCCCGCCCGGTCCTAACTTACGATCGGGATGGGAGGTGGCGAGGGGAGCGGAGGATCGGGGTCGGAGGCTGCGGGGAAGCAGTATGGGGCTGTGTGATTGTTTAAAAGCCGGCGGCTTTTTACCGCGCGCCGGCTTTTAAACAATCAGGAGAATTCTCCCCCGCTGGGATGGCATTCTGATGACAGGCTGGATCGCGCTGCCATCCAACTTGTCATCCTTCACAGACACTGCAGAGCGCAGGCATTATGGGAACTTCCGATTCCGGTATCCGATATTGTAAAAGTATCGGAATTAAGTATCGGAATTCCGATACCGCGAATATCGGCCGATACCCGATATTACAGTATCGGAATGCTCAACACTAATGATCTATATAAAAAAAAAAAATTTAGACACATGCAGTTTTCACACTGGCCACTAGGGCTATTTTAGATTTGTACCCTTTTCTGTAAACTTTTCCTGAAAGGACAATTTCCTTATCAGAGGCAGGATTACAATGACAGGTACCAGCTGATGACACAGGATCCAGCAATAACAATAGATGAAGTCACAGCTGACCCTCCTCCTTTTTACAATGGCCTTTGCACACACTCATTAGTGGCTTCAATTCAAAAGTTAGGGTCAGTCTGTCTATTGCTGCTCATGTACAGTCATGGCCAAAAGTTTTGAGAATGACACCAAAATTATATTTTCACATGATCTGCTGGCCTCTGGTTTTTATTAGTGTTTGTCTGATGTTTATATCACATACAGAAATATAATTGCAATCATATTATGAGTACCAATAGGTTATATTGACAGTTAGAATGAGTTAATGCAGCAAGTCAATATTTGCAGTGTTGCCCCTTCTTCTTCAAGACCTCTGTAATTCTCCCTGGCATTCTCTCAATCAACTTTTGGACCAAATCCTGACTGATAGCAGTCCATTCTTGCATAATCAATGCTTGCATTTTGCCAGAATTTGTTGGTTTTTGTTTGTCCACCCGTCTCTTGATGATTGACCACAAGTTCTCAATGGGATTAAGATCTGGGGAGTTTCCAGGCCATGGACCCAAAATCTCTATGTTTTGTTCCATGAGCCATTTAGTTATCACCTTAGCTTTATGGCAAGGTGCTCCATCATGCTGGAAAAGGCATTGTTGGGCGCCAAACTGCTCTTGGACGGTTGGGAGAAGTTGCTCTTGGAGGACATTCTGGTACCATTCTTTATTCATGGCTGTGTTTTTAGGCAAGACTGTGAGTGAGCCGATTCCCTTGGCTGAGAAGCAACCCCACACATGAATGGTTTCAGGATGCTTTACAGTTGGCATGAGACAAGACTGGTGGTAGGGCTCACCTCTTCTTCTCCGAATAAGCTGTTTTCCAGATGTCCCAAACAATCGAAAAGGGGATTCATCAGAGAAAATGACTTTGCCCCAGTCCTCAGCAGTCCACTCCCTGTACCTTTTGCAGAATATCAGTCGGTCCCTGATGTTTTTTCTGGAGAGAAGTGGCTTCTTTGCTGCCCTCCTTGAAACCAGCCCTTGCTCAAAGAGTCTCCGCCTCACAGTGCGTGCAGAAGTACTCACACCAACCTGCTGCCATTCCTGAGCAAGCTCGGCACTGCTGGTAGTCCGATCCCGCAGCTGAAACAGTTTTAAGATACGGTCCTGGCGCTTGCTGGTCTTTCTTGGGCACCCTGGAGCCTTTTTGACAACAATGGAAGCTCTCTCCTTGAAGTTCTTGATGATGCGATAGATTGTTGACTGAGGTGCCATCTTTGTAGCTGCGATACTCTTCCCTGTTAGGCCATTTTTGTGCCGTGCAATGATGGCTGCACGTGTTTCTTTAGAGATAACCATGGTTAACTGAAGAGAAACAATGATACCAAGAACCAGCCTCCTTTTAAAGTGTCCAGTGATGTCATTCTTACTTAATCATGACTGATCGCCAGCCCTGTCCTCATCAACACCCACACCTGTGTTAATGGATCAATCACTAAAACGATGTTAGCTGCTCCTTTTAAGGCAGGACTGCAATGATGTTGAAATGTGTTTTGGGGGTTAAAGTTCATTTTCTGGGCAAATATTGACTTTGCAAGTACAGTAATTGCTGTTAAGCTGATCACTCTTTGACATTCAGGAGTATATGCAAATTGCCATTACAAAAAATGAAGCAGTAAACTTTGGAAAAATTACTATTTGTCTCATTCTCAATACTTTTGGCCATGACTGTACATGTGGCCGATGTGAAAAAATTTAATATTTCTCATTTTTATTTTTAATCTAGATTGTGATATGGGGGAAAAATGTTCTAAAACTACCTTTAAAACCCTACCCTGTGTTGATTACACATTTTGTTTAATTGGGTGAATCAGGTCCCTCGGAGGGTGATGTCCCATGTAGTAAAGGAATGTGGATGATTATTATTATTATTATTATTATTATTATTCATCACACAATTTTATTTTTTTTTATTTTTGCTTCATTTGTTTTTTCCTATCCTTTTGGGAAAAGTGATGACTGAAAAATGCCATATATAGAGAAAATGGTATTTATAAAGAAAAATTCCAAAAGTTTTAAAAATTTCTCTAAAGGCCATAAAACCACCCTGCAATGTATTTCTGTATTTCTTATTTCTCCGCTGGCTTCAAGCTAACATCCAGCCATGGCATTTTATGACATGGGAAACATCCAATCCTCGCTCCTTTTTACTGTGGAACTCAGTGAGTAAGCCTAAGACCCCTTTCACACTACGTTCTTCCCATGCTCAATGGTCCTGTAGGGGCTTACATCCGAATTCCCCCCGCCCGCCTCTCAAAACAGGATTCGCCGTATGCTCAGATGGGGCCATTGACTATAATGGTGGCGGCAGAGTCAACGGGCGCTCTGCTGTACAAGATATTCGGGCGTATACACCTACTGGGGGTAGACTGCCGTTTACTACATCTGAGTGTCCGTCTCCAGTAGACGTATATGCCCAAAAATTATGTACGGCAGAGCACACGTCAACTCTGTTGGCACCATTACAGTCAATGGCACCATCGGCACATGCGTCCGAGAGGAGGCGGGTGTTCCGACGTACACCCCTAAGGAATCGGGGTTCTAGTGTTTTGGTAGGGCTACCACTGATAAGACATTAAAAGGGTATTCCCATCTCCAAGATCCTATCCCAATATGTAGTATATGTAATAATAATATTAGCAAATACCTCCAATTAGAAATGTATAGCTTTTCTGATTCGCTGTGTCTCTTTCCTCATGTGCAGGCATTGCAGGACCTTGGGTATCCATGATTACGAGTAGTGATATAGCGATAGCTAGTTGCTAGTGGTCATACCCATGGATACTTAAGGTCCTACAATGCCCTGCACATGAGGAAAGACACAGGGAATCAGAAAAACTACACTACATTTCTAATTGTAGGTATTGGCTAATGTAATTATTATTACATCTACTACATATTGGGATAGGACCTTGGAGATGGGAATACCCCTTTAATCATCTATTGTGTAATACATGATGAATGGCTGAAAGTCAGATTTACTTTTTCTGACCGCTAAAAACTTTTGTATTTCATTTTTTGAATACATGAAGGGTTTTTCCACAACTTTTCGATAAGTCTTGGGTAATTCCGGAATAGGCTGTACAATCAGTGTTGTACCCCAAAATGTTTTTTTTTTTTTTTATGTAGACTAGTATTCACTGCAATCTGTTATCAGATTTTTGTTATGTACTTTGAGAGCAGCATGATGCAGTGAAGGAGAACCTGATTACTCCGATGTGTCCCTTACTGGGCTGTATTTTGTGGTTTAAATACAAGCTGTGTTTTATCAGCAGGAGATTATCACTACAGGACAACTGTCCTGGTGCCTCCTAGTCCAACCACACCCCCAGCTCTCTGTCACTATACATTGTACACAGTAAGCTGTGGTGTGGGTGGGTTATAAACAGCTCAACAACTGAGCTCTGCTAGATCTGCAGCAGAGAAAACTGTGATTCTGTCATAACTGCTGCACCCAGTATACTAAGTGACACATCCCTGGAATCAGGGTCTCTGCCCCTACATCATGCTGCGGTCAGATTACAAAGCGAAAACCTGCTGACAGTGGGGGCAACTAAGGCATGTGGCCCTGTGTTGTATGGCCAAGCGTGGAGGAACTACAAGCCACTTTTTCTAGGTGAAAGGATGCCTCATATACACTGTGTGCACAATTATTAGGTAATTTGGATTTTTGATGATTCATTTTATTATTGAAGAATTACAGAGCTGTCGGTGAATCGAAAAGGTTAATAAACCTAAGTCTTAGATGTATGAATGAAATCCAGTTAATTCTGCACACAGATATTCTGTTGGTTGTGGGTTTTTTCTTGTTTTATTTGTAATTTATTTATTTTAATGTATTATTTATTGTAACTTTATTCATATATTTTCAAAAAAGGTCTCGTGTGTCTGTAGTGTCACTGGGTTCTGGAGAATTCATAGGTCATATTGCAGTTGGTATTTTTCATCCTCCTCCTCCTGTGTGGAGGCAACGGGTGAGCTTGTGTAGGATTAGTTGCAGGACTTTGTCTAGTTGCTAATTGCTGGCTTCCTGTCCTGTTTGGGGTAAAATAGATGATGAATTCGGAGCAGAACTTGGCCTCGGCTATTGTGGAAAGACATTAACAAGAGTTTCCAAGTGGTCAAGGTCATTGATCAAGCAGTGAGGTCCTCGGTTAATAGGAAAAGCAGTGAGGTATGAACCAGAAAGCACAGTGGGACCATGGAGGCGAGTAAAAGGGGCCTCAGCAGGACGTCTGTTATCAGGCACAGTCAATATTGTTGTGAGGGGTTATCCCCTTTGCCTTGTCAGGGCATTTAAGTATGGTTTTATTTATAGTGACTGGTGTCCTTGACATGGTCCTGCTGGCCTACAAATGAAGGAAAAAGTAACTCCCTATGTACACAAGAATGGAAAAAATACTACAAAGTTAGGATGCTTTAAAAAATAGTTGTTAGCATTTTGTTAATTGATCAAAATAAACTAAGTGTATGAACAGAAGAGAAATCAAAATCAGATCAATATGTGGTGTGACCGCCCTTTCACTTGAAAACAGCATCAAACTATCCATTCTTCTATGTATACTTGCATACAGTGTTTTTGAAAACTCAGCAGGGAGGTTGTTCCAAACATCTTGGAGAACTAACCCCAGATCTTCTATGGATGTAAGCTTCCACAAATCCTTCTGTTTCTTCATGTAATTCCAGACAGACTCGATGATGAGATCAGGGCTTTGTGGCAATACCATCACTTCCAGGACTCCTTGTTCTTCTTTACGCTGAAGATAGTTCTTAGTGACATTGGCTATAGGTTTGGGATCATTGTCCTGGTACAGAATAAATATAGAGCCAGTGATAGGGTATTACCTTCCTATTAATACCTGATGGTATTACATGATGGGTATCTGTCTGTACTTCTAAACATTGAGAGCACAATTAAACCTGTCCAAATCCCCAACTCCTTTTGGTAGACACTCATTATTGTACCCCTCTCTCGCCCCTTGGGAACGAACTCCCTTCTGTTACAGACAAACATTTCACATTTTGACCCCTCGGTCCAGAGCCACTACTGCCATTTTTCTGCTCTTCAGTTCCTATGTTTTCGTTCATATTTGAGTCACTTGGCCTTGTTTTATTGTAGAAAGTATGGTTTTCAGCCACTAGGACCACTTCTGGCCAGAATTCTCCTAATAGTAGATGGATGTAGCATGTTCCCACCAGTTGCAACCATTTCTGAGCTGATGGCGCGGCTGGACATCTTCCAATTTAGAAGAAAAGTAAGCATGATCAGTCTTTCATCTGCTGCACTAATGTTTCTTGGCCGACCTAAGTCTATAGTCCTCAGTGTTGCCCTTTTCTTGGTGTCCTCAATGCCAATACCATCAGGGAGGCGTCTGATTGGCTCCAAATTTACTGTGCAGCAGGATGACATTCCCAAACATTACAGCCAATGTCATTAAGAACTATATTCAGTATAAAGAAGAACATAGAGTCCCTGAAATTGATAGGGCCCCCATGGAGCCCTGATCTCAACATCAAGTTTGTCTGGGATTATATGAAGAAATAGAAGGATTTTCACAAGTGACATCCACAGAAGATCTGTGGTTAATTCTTCAAGATGTTTGGAACATCCTCCCCTGCAACTCTTTCAAAAACCGCGTGCAAGTGATAAGAATTGATATTTGATGTTTTGAAGGCAAATGGTGGTGGCCCCAAGTATTGCTTTGATTTAGATTAATCTTTTTTTCATTCACTTTACATTTTGTTAATTGATAAACTAATAACACATCTATTTTTGAAAACATTTTTCAGTATTTTTTTGCACAGCACTATGGATCCAACTAATTTGTTATATAGCTCTAGGACGTTATGCCTTTAGTTTTGCAGAGCCTTTCATACAAAATCCCAGTGAATATAAGCCTTGGACTTGTCCTCATCCTCTTGTGACAGCTATTTAAAAATAATTTCAGCCATCACTGTCTATTCTAGAAAACGCTAAGTGACAACCATGACAAGTTGGACAGGGCAGTGATAGGCAAGCGGAGAGGTAGGTTTGGCATCCAGAGTCTGTGAAATTGGTGTGACAACCTTGCAGGAGTGTTCTCATAAACTCATTTTAGCAAGAGAACGAAGAGTAAAAATTTTAACTATTTAATAAAAAAAAATGAGAAAAGGGTAAAACTGCCTGGTCTATTCATGCATTTATTATATTTCACTGAGAGGAAAAACTGTTTAACAATGGGACCATGCGCTAGGTCTTCGGTAATTAAAGGTGCTGTCCATCTTTGCATCTAAAATGGAAATCGAGGCAACTTTACAAATAGTTTGTCTTAAAGGGGGTTTTCCACTGTATTTTTTTATAAAAGGGTTGTCCACTGCTTTTTTTATTTTAGAAGTGGACTCATGACGGTCTGAAAATTAAAAAATAAAATAAATAAACCATTCATACTAGGTACTGTTGCCCCTGTCAGTCTCCTCTCCACTGCATCAGTCACATGCTGCACAAAATGGAGGACATATCAAAAAGGCCGCCTTGTTCAGCAAGACAACTGTGATTGCGGGAGCCGCACATAGAGGAGAGGGGGGTGCGGGAGCCGCACGTAGAGGAGAGGGGGGGTGCAGGAGCCGCACGTAGAGGAGAGGGGGGGTGCGGGAGCCGCACGTAGAGGAGAGGGGGGGTGCGGGAGCCGCACGTAGAGGAGAGGGGGGGTGCGGGAGCCGCACGTAGAGGAGAGGGGGGGGTGCGGGAGCCGCACGTAGAGGAGAGGGGGGGGTGCGGGAGCCGCACGTAGAGGAGAGGGGGGGGTGCGGGAGCCGCACGTAGAGGAGAGGGGGGGGTGCGGGAGCCGCACGTAGAGGAGAGGGGGGGGTGCGGGAGCCGCACGTAGAGGAGAGGGGGGGGTGCGGGAGCCGCACGTAGAGGAGAGGGGGGGTGCGGGAGCCGCACGTAGAGGAGAGGGGGGGTGCGGGAGCCGCACGTAGAGGAGAGGGGGGGTGCGGGAGCCGCACGTAGAGGAGAGGGGGGGTGCGGGAGCCGCACGTAGAGGAGAGGGGGGGGTGCGGGAGCCGCACGTAGAGGAGAGGGGGGGTGCGGGAGCCGCACGTAGAGGAGAGGGGGGGTGCGGGAGCCGCACGTAGAGGAGAGGGGGGGTGCGGGAGCCGCACGTAGAGGAGAGGGGGGGTGCGGGAGCCGCACGTAGAGGAGAGGGGGGGTGCGGGAGCCGCACGTAGAGGAGAGGGGGGGGTGCGGGAGCCGCACGTAGAGGAGAGGGGGGGGTGCGGGAGCCGCACGTAGAGGAGAGGGGGGGGGTGCGGGAGCCGCACGTAGAGGAGAGGGGGGGGTGCGGGAGCCGCACGTAGAGGAGAGGGGGGGGTGCGGGAGCCGCACGTAGAGGAGAGGGGGGGTGCGGGAGCCACACGTAGAGGAGAGGGGGGGTGCGGGAGCCGCACGTAGAGGAGAGGGGGGGTGCGGGAGCCGCACGTAGAGGAGAGGGGGGGGTGCGGGAGCCGCACGTAGAGGAGAGGGGGGGGTGCGGGAGCCGCACGTAGAGGAGAGGGGGGGGTGCGGGAGCCGCACGTAGAGGAGAGGGGGGGGTGCGGGAGCCGCACGTAGAGGAGAGGGGGGGGTGCGGGAGCCGCACGTAGAGGAGAGGGGGGGGTGCGGGAGCCGCACGTAGAGGAGAGGGGGGGTGCGGGAGCCGCACGTAGAGGAGAGGGGGGGTGCGGGAGCCGCACGTAGAGGAGAGGGGGGGTGCGGGAGCCGCACGTAGAGGAGAGGGGGGGTGCGGGAGCCGCACGTAGAGGAGAGGGGGGGTGCGGGAGCCGCACGTAGAGGAGAGGGGGGGTGCGGGAGCCGCACGTAGAGGAGAGGGGGGGTGCGGGAGCCGCACGTAGAGGAGAGGGGGGGGTGCGGGAGCCGCACGTAGAGGAGAGGGGGGGTGCGGGAACAGCATGTAGAGGAGGGGGAAGTGTAGTGCTCGGCACCCACTGTATCAAATAAACTCTGATTTTATAAAAATAAATTTCATGGCATCCAGTAGATGAATACCAGGACTCGGAGGTGGCCTCCTACTGCTTCCAGTAGACCCTAAGTCCCTGATTCAGCATTTGCATTTTTTATGCACCTTCTCTTTATTGTCCTCTAGTATCTCGTTGCTGCCCCCCCCCCTCCCTAAATTCTTCAAAATGGGGCATGTGGGTACTGGAGTACAATTGCACAAAAAAATGTGACATTGGAAAAAGTAAAAAATTACAGAGTTGGCTAAAACACATATGGACAAAAAGTGGCGCAAAGAAAAAGATAAATTGGGGCCCAATTTCCTGGAAACCACACAAGACACCAGTGATACGGCACTGAATTTGTCAGGTTCTTTGCTGTCAGCATTTTTCGCCATAAGGACATGGTAACGGCTTATTTTACTATCCATATTGTGAAAGCCATAACTTCTTGCAGGATAAGTTGTTTCCTGCCACTGATTTGCAGTACATGAAAGGGTTATTCCCACAGTCACATTATTTTTCACAAAGCATAGTAAATGCATGCTTATTGTTAAAGCGGTTGTACAGGCTTAGGACAAAGTTTATGGTCACTGAGTGACTGCTGACTTGTGACAGCTTGCCCTGCGCATGCTATTATGATTCCCCAGTGCAAGCGGTCACCTGACCACATATAAACAATTTGCATACTTGTGGTCAAGTGCTTACTTGACCTCAGTAGTAGTGAGTTGAGAGAAGATGGACACGTCTAGTTGGCATGTGACTGTAAGTAAGCAAATATCTCATGTCTGGTCACATGACTGCCGCCTCGCACTGGGGGATCGTGCCAGTGTGCACACCACACACTGTTACGACTTTGCTGTCACATAGACTGTACTCTTTTGACCCAAGCCTGATCAATCCCTTTATTATACAGATTATGCATGACATAAAGGTCTTTCTTGTACCTTTTTGTCTTTTTAATCTCTATCTTCCCCTTTGTGCGTCAGCTTCAAATAACTGAATGGTTATTCTAACTCCATTTCTCAGAAGCGCCCTGCTCCTCCTCAGTGCTGCAGTTGTGCAGTTCATGCTGCTCGCGATTTGGGCAACATGAATCAGGTGACTGGTTGGTTCCCTTTTAAGAGTGAAGATTTTTTTTGGACAGATGTGGGTTCTTCTATTAGTAGTATTATACTTTACATTGATTGTATCTATTAGGTAGAGAAAGAGATACTTTTCGTTTGGGAGTAGACTGCAAGCCTTCAGGCTGTGAAGTCTCCATTAACCATGATGGTCAGCTGCTATTGATATCTGTTCAGCTGCTCATTGTTCTCTCTTTTTTTATGGCTTTTTTCCTTACTTTTTGATCCTAGTTAGGCTTGATCCAGTCCAGTTAGTTACTGGCGCCCCCATGTGCTCTTAATATTTTCGTAGTCCAGTTTGGACTCGAGTACCCTGCAATTTTCCACTTTGTTATAAGTTAGAGGATTCCTCCCTAAAATTCCTTTCAGACATTGCTGAATTTTCCAGATGCAGCTGAGGTTGTCGTTCAGCTAATCATTAGGTGATCAGTCTCAGGGTTGGGTTCTCCTTGTGGCACATTTTTGCAGCAATTATCTGAAAATGTGGTTAGACCCCCGGTGTTTAGGCTGCAATTTACTGAAACGCTCCTCATTATGGCAGAAGTGTGAACACTGTCTTACTATAGCTCAGTACATTTATCTGCAGTCCTGTGCAAAACTATTGTCCTATTGTAATAAAAATAGCTCAATTATATACTTTGCTCCACTGCAGAGATTCCATTATATATTAATATATAAATATTTTATGTATTTATTTTTTTTAAGTCCACCTTGTGGCTCCCCTTTCACACTTCGTTTTTCCCTATGTTCAGTGGTCCCATCAGGGCTCGTGTCCGAACTGCACCCCTGCAAAATTAAAATCCGATGCGCCAATGGTGCCATTGACTATAATGATGCAGAAGCAGTCACCCTGCGTTCTGATGTGCATCATTTTTGGGCATGTGCGGGCACCCAGACGTAGTAGACTGCGTCTTGCTGCCCGCCTCCAGTAGGTGTACCCGAAAATGATGCACGTCAGAACACAGGGTGACTGCTTCTGCATCATTATAGTCAATGGACCCATCCGTGCAAAATGGGATTCAGACATAAGCCTTGATGGGACCACTGAAAGTGGGGAAAACCAGTGTGAAAAAGGGGCCAAAGGCCTGTATCTCTGGAACCATATCCATACCATGGATTTAAAAATAAAAGCATACTCAGGGGAGCATCAGAAATAAAAGCAGAGCAAAATCTGCCCACTTTTGACCCAGTGACAGGTCCTCTTTAAGAAGCTCTGAAGTCACCTTCGCCAGAAACTGGTATACCGACGTAGTACAGGCTGTGTCCAGCAGTCCCATAGACAGTGAATGTAGCGGTGGTACACGGTGGTACATAAGTGCACAACACTCAATATATTCAGGGAATTTCAGAGACCATTTTCAGGACTGGTGGGGTCCCAACAGTCGGATCCTCAGCAATCATCAGGCTATCATCTATTTGTAGATAAGAGATAACTTGCTTTGTTGGGAATTACCCCTTGAACTTTCCCAGACCCCTGATCGACAAATTCAGTGGTCCGGTTCGTCCATTACCATCCCTTGGCTGATAAGTAGACATATCTGCGTTTTAGGAATATAGAAAAGCTGTGTGACTATCTGTGTATGGAGGACACATTAATACAGCTGCTGTTAGAGTGAAAAGAAGATCCTTTGATTACTAGTTAGGGGAAACGCTGGACTTTCATTTTGCTTGTGAGCATGTTGGGGTGTAAGCATTGCACCCATATACGTCCCCCCGGCTGTGCACACTCTTGTTACAGTTATATGAAAAAGTTTGGGCACCCCTATTAATCATAAGCTTAATGTTTTATAAAAATTGGTGTTTTTGCAACAGCTATTTCAGTTTGATATATGTAATAACTGTTGGAGACAGTAATGTTTCTGCCTTGAAATGAGGTTTATTGTACTAACAGAAAATGTGCAATCTGCATTCAAACAAAATTTGACAGGTGCATAAGTATGGGCACCTCACCAGAAAAGTGACATTAATATTTAGTAGATCCTCCTTTTGCAAAAATAACAGCCTCTAGTCGCTTCCTGTAGCTTTTAATGATTTCCTGGATCCTGGATGAAGGTATTTTTGACCATTCCTCTTTACAAAACAATTCCAGTTCAGTTAAGTTTGATGGTCGCCGAGCATGGACAGCCCTCTTCAAATGATCCCACAGATGTTCTATGATATTCAGGTCTGGGGACTGGGATGGCCATTCCAGAACATTGTAATTGTTCCTCTGCATGAATGCCTGAGTAGATTTGGAGCGGTGTGTAGGATCATTGTCTTGCTGAAAGATCCATCCCCTGCGTAACTTCAACTTTGTCACTGATTCTTGAACATTATTGTCAAGAATCTGCTGATACTGAGTGGAATCCATGCGTCCCTCAACTTTAACAAGATTCCCGGTGCCGGCATTGGCCACACAGCCCCAAAGCATGATGTAACCTCCACCAAATTTTACTGTGGGTAGCAAGTGTTTTTCTTGGAATGCTGTGTTTTTTTGCCGCCATGCATAACGCCTTTTTGTATGACCAAACAACTCAATCTTGGTTTCATCAGTCCACAGGACCTTCTTCCAAAAAGAAATTGGCTTCTCCAAATGTGCTTTTGCATCCCTCAGCCGACTCTGTGGCGTGCTTGCAGAAACGGCTTCTTTCGCATCACTCTCCCATACAGCTTCTCCTTGTGCAAAGTGCATTGTATAGTTGACCGATGCACAGTGACACCATCTGCAGCAAGTTGATGCGCAGCTCTCTGGAGGTGGTCTGAGGATTGTCCTTGACTGATCTCACCATTCTTCTTCTCTGCCTTTCTGATGTTTTTCTTGGCCTGCCACTTCTGGCCTTAACAAGATCTGTCTCTGTGTTCTTCCATTTCCTTACTATGTTCCTCAGTGGAAAATGACAGGTTAAATCTCTGAGACAGCTTTTTGTATCCTTCCCCTGAGCAACTATGTTGAATAATCTTTGTTTTCAGATCATTTGACAGTTGTTTTGAGCAGCCCATGATGCCACTCTTCAGAGGAGATTCAACCAGGAGAACAACTTGCAAGTGGCCACTTTAAGTAGCTTTTCTCATGATTGCATACACCAGGCTATGAAGTTCAAAGCTCAATGAGGTTACAAAACCAAAAAAAGTGCTTTAGTAAGTCAGTAAAAAGTAGGTAGGAGTATTTAAAACAAGAAAATGATAAGGGTGCCCATACTTATGCACCTGTCAAATTTTGTTTGAATGCAGATTGCACATTTTCTGTTAGTACAATAAACCTCATTTCAAGGCAGAAACATTACTGTGTCCAACAGTTATTACATATATCAAACTGAAATAGCTGTTGCAAAAACACCAATTTTTATAAAACATTAAGCTTAAGATTAATAGGGGTGCCCAAACTTTTTCATATAACTGTATATGTTGAACTCCTGCATCCTATATTTATAGTGTTGCACACTGTGTCCGGCTGGATGTGAGCACCCTGTATACAGCTGTGAGTACAGTACAGACCGTCTGTTCTGTTGGATCGCCCTATCTGTACTCCCATCTCCACCCTCCTCCTTCATCCCTCACGTTCACATATTTTTTTTCTTCTCCGCCCTCCCTCCTTGCGGCTACAGCTGCTCTGTTTTGTGTTTAAAAAAAGATTTCAAAGTGCTTAGTCCTGTTTGTGGAAGCATTAAATGTGGAGAAGTGTCATATGCCCCTGGTGGTAAAAAGGCTGCTCGTGAGCAAAATCCTCCCCTGAGCCGCACTTGAGACCAGCAGCAAACCAGCGAGGACTCAGCTGCTCGCTGCACTCATCTCTATAGCGGCTTCTCCTTGTCATCAGATGTGAGCAGCTCTCTGCTAAACCCCTTTCCTTTTATTTGTAGCTGGCCTCGTATGGGTTTACTGTAGCCGCCACCGCCGTCCCCAGTGCTCGCTGAGAGAACGCCGTACCCTCCGGTAAGCTCGTCTCCATTGCGTTATGCGCTGCAATTAGGGGCTGTTATGTCTGGGAGCAATTTGGGGATTCATCAGATGAAATCTAAAACTGAATTTTATGTTCTAAAAATGGAGCAGAGCCGAGTTTGTCATTCAACTCTTTGGGACTTCATTTAGAAGGATCAAGCGCAGCCTATGTAAACTGCAGATCGTACAATGGGCCGTTTTGTCGAATGACAAACCCAACTCTGCTACATCTGGGTTGTACGTTTCCAAACAACATATTCAGGCACATGTGCCATGCCTAATGTAGTGAATGACGGGGAGATATACAGGCTCCTATATACTGTTGTAATTATGGAAAGGGTAACTATACTTTTATGACACGTGATCGAGACTTGAGGAAAGTTGGGGATCCAGGTCATGTGACTGCAATGATCGCTAAAGGGAAATGGGCGCCGTGATTGATCGCTGTTTTTTTTCGGATTTGCAAAAAGTAGTGGGGTTAGCAATGTTTAAAAGAAAACACCAGGCGCTAGCCCTTTAAGAGTTAAGTATCTAGTTGGCAGCTTATAAAAGTGCAAGATCTAATCCTAAATGTGTCAGATCTGGAGATACTTGATCAAACTAGTGATCATTGGGGCAGAAACTTTTGGACTTTCAGAAAGTTTTTATTTTTTAACTCTGAAATGGTTGATAACTGCGAATAATAAAATTTATTCAACGCTAAAGAAAATGGAGATGACCTATACTCTGGTTTGAGGTTTTGTTGGATTTTAGAACGTTCTCTTGTTAATAAGTGGAATTTTATGGAAAGTTATGGAAGGCGGCGTATCCGTTAACAACTCGAAATGATCATAGGGATTAAAAAAAGCTCGTAGAGGCTTGATGGGTGTTAGTGATTTGTTTTCACCCATTCCGCCAGCTTTTATTGGGGTGTGTGTATGTATGTATGTATGTATGTATGTGTGTGTGTGTATGTGTGTATATGTAATATATATATATATATATATATATATATATATATATATATATATATTATGCGTGTCATTAAAATGTAACCAACAGTGGTTTATACTGCGCCACCTGTGACGATAGGTTGTAGGTGGTATTGCAGCTCAGCTCTATTCGCTTCAACTGGATCATCAAATCCATGGTCAGGGGTGGCTTTGTCTCTGAAAAAAAAAAACCGCCAAGTTTGGCTAATCCTGGACATAGATTGAGTTCAATGGACTTAAGTCTACCTTCACACCTTAAAAACTATGAACCGCTTTAATGATGCGATGGTGGGCACACAAATACTTCAGGATGTTTTATTGCTTTTTCTGTACGGTCATTCCCTGTACTGATGGCTTGTTCATCCAGATCCACCCAGTTCATGAATGTAATCACAAGTCTTCAGTGAGGACTGACACACATGCAGTACAGTCAGAGAGAAGGATGAGGGAACTTAATCAGTGTAGGCTTTTATGCTTTTCAGGACCTGTGGAAAGTTGGCATCTAATAGCAGCCATGGTTTTCTCTGAATATATTTAAAGGGTTATTCCCATCTTCATTGATGAGTGTTGTTGGTCAGTTCTTGTAAAAACCGGCACTTTTGCATTTTACAGTTAAATTAAGATTCGCAGCTGTTCTTGAGATGGTAACACCTTTGTTTACAGCTCATTGCCTAGGAGACCGACCGCCTCTGCTGTCTAGCTTGGAAGCACTGCACTGAAGGTGGCCTGGATTAGTAGGTAACGGTGCGGCTCCATCGATCCCGTCAGCTACAAAGCCGTGCTTACAAGCTTAATACATAAGAGTTGGTGAGCACTGTGCATTTTCAACCACTGCTGCTAGACTGCAGTGGTGGTCGGTCACCTAGGCAATGGTGTGTGTCCAATTTTCAGTAACTAGTTTTAAAGTTGGCCGTACCTTTTGTGTGTACCAACCTTAATTCACCAGTTTATCCAGGCGTTTGCGCAAGACCAAAATTGTAATAATGTGCTCAGCGGATACAATCATCAGATGATTCTTCATTAAGGTTTATATTTATTTTATAGATCCTTGTAAATGTGGCCACTGCTTCTTGAAATGTGCTACTTTTATATGCTACTTTTATAAACCTCTTAGGTAATTTTTGACAAATGCCCATGAAAGTTTTTACTGTCCATCCCCTAAAAACACATAAATGTATTATAGACTGTAATTACCCCTGAATCTAAGTGCGGGGAGGGCAGTGTATCCACTCATAGTAAATACAGATAAACCCGGCTACTGCTACAGAACAAAGCACTTTTCACATAAATGCCTGCTGCAAACACCGAAAGGCTGGTCAGGCAAGAAGGTCACATTTGTCGACAGGTATGAAAATGGAGAGTTTCTCAGATTTTCCAGTCCGGAAACCTAAAGACCACTTGATGTTAATACTTTGCACCAGACCAGCATGTGTCTCCCAATAGTGAAGGACCCATGAGAAAAACTTGCTCCGCAAAAGACTCAAGAAGAAGCCGAGAGGCGAAACTCCGAGTGTCCTGGAAACTGTTTTGCAATTTTAAAAGCCTTGTTTTTGTAAGTTACAATAAAATCCCTTTTTGCCAAGGTAGTTTTGCCCACAGGTCCTTGCTATTGGAGGACACATCCCCGTCTTTTTTTAGGGTCTAGGAAGGAGATCAATTTATTAAAACCATTAATACCTGTGCTGGCACTTAGGGGCTGGAGAACACAGTTTAACGGTCGATAGTGTGCAGATTGGAGCGGATTGCACTAGAAACCTGCCTCAAATAAGGAAGATTAAACTTTATTTATTTTTATTTTTTTTAAGAACAGCAAGAAAAAAAAATGTCTATCAACCCCCCGCCAGACCCCCTCCACCAGGTGCACAGCAGTGGCACTTGTAGGTATATAAGCAATTAATGGTATATCCAGCATTCATTTTCTTAAATGACAAATTAATTCTTTATTTGATCATTTTAAAAACATACATGGTCTTGTAGCCATATACACAGCGTTATTAAAAAATATATGTAAAAATTGACAACAAAATCACATTGTTTAGGCAACGTGTTTCTGACCTTTGCGATCCTTATAGAAGAGTCAGACTGCCGTATAACTCGAGCTTGGATCGCAACGGACTGGCTGTCGGTTCTTTTGACCTGAGCATGATGGACTGTATTTCTATGCAGCTGCATGCTTGGGTCAGGATAGCGGACGATCAGTCCGAGCATTGCGTTGCGATCGCCGTCCGAGTTATACGGCTGTCTGATTCTTCTAAAAGTCTTACATTTTTACCGTCGAGGTTTTCAAAACCTCTTTTGTGGGAAAAAAACAACAAAAAGCAGTGTTTTAACAGCAGCAAAATGGATTTTCCATTTAAATGAATAGAAAGAGTGTTTGAAGTAGTTTTTGATGTGGACTTTTGAGGAGGATTTTGAAGATGATTTCCTCTGTGTGAATGTTTCATTTTGGGCTTCCACAATATGTCTTTATATACATTGCGGCTGTACTTTCTGCACAGCAATATGGTCATCCCTGAATGGGGATAGTTCTTTAGGTTTAATGTGATGGTTGGAGGTCTAGGACCATGGATTCCACCAGGGCTGTGGAGTCAAAGTCTGAGCCCATTTTGGTGGAGTCGGTATAAAATGGACCGACTCCTAAAATATATAATAAATTTGCGTACAGTAGTTCAATGCAGTTTGTGAGGAATATTTTTTCATAAGAATTTGGAAAAGTTATGAAATGTCCTATAAATGTCTGTTCTGTTCTTGATCTAAGGGTCTAGACATTTAGTTGAGATTAATCTGTGCTTCAGTAAATTTATCACTTAAACATGAGCCATGTATGAGGGAGTCGTGGAGTCGGTGTCATGGAAATTGAGGAGTCTGAGGTTTGGCTTACTGACTTCACAGCCCTGGATTCCACCATGTTTCCTGGTGGGAGGGTTGGCTGATCCTTCCCAGCTTTTATTGATAGGTCTCTTGTATCTTTCTGTAGCTTGGTTTTTCTATTCTTTAATGATTTTTATTTGTCCTTGCTGTTTTCTTCCCTACCAATTCTGATGTATTACTGTGTGATAGTCATTGGAGTGGACAGTTAGTTTTGGGTCAGCAGTGTGCCCATAGGGGTTGTCCTTTCCCTTTCCCTGCACAGTATGAACGGGAGAGCTGTGATATGGCAAGCCCACCCCAGCTGTGTGGTGGTACCCTGCCAGTGCATCACTCCCCTGGCCTTCCTGGTAATGAGGAATGTGTTTTAGAGCTGAATATTTTTGCATTATTTCATGCACTTAATGGAGCGCTTTGTGGATACATAAATAACTGTCTTTTTTGGATGATCTCCTAGATGACGGTTGTGGTCCTGCTGTCCAGCAGATGACAAAGCTGGTTTTGCAGCTGTCCGGTCATAGTTGTACTTTTCTCACTAACACTTTGACCTCAGATATTTTAGTCTCTCTGGCTTTGTCAGCTGCTGTCTAATTAGCCTTTTTCTTACCCCTTCTTGTCCACGTTCCTGCCTCTGCGGCGATTTGTCAAGTTCATTGGAGAATGAGCATTTGTGATGGATGTGACTTGCCTCGGGTACTGATCCTGACTCGTAGTGATGCTGTCAGCTGCGCTCGTATTTGTGTCAGTCGCGGCATTTCCACTATAAAGTGGATGAAATACTTCTATTATATGGTCTTAAAGAACTTGTGTAGTGATATAGGAAACCTTTTATTAAACAGGCACGCCATCATTAAGGCATGGGCATACGCCAGTGTATGGGCGACTTAGGGCTTATATACTGTGAGTGTGTGAATATACATCGCTCAGATCATGATACCTGCAAAGATACCACTTACTATAAAATGGTCATAATTAAAGGGGTTGTCCACTTTTGGAGATGCTTTTTTATTCTTAAAGGGAACTTGTCAGCTGATTCATGCTGCCCAAGACGCAGGCGGCATGAATCAGAGCCCCTGAAACTGTGCAGCCAGGCTGATTTATGCTGCCTGTGGTTTGGGCAGCATGAATCAGCTGACAGGTTTCCTTTAAGTAAAAAAAATGTTCCCAAAAGTAGACAACACCTTTCAAAGGGTTGTCTGGCCTTAGAGTGAATGCAGACTTGCAGCCTATGTGACTGCAGACTTGTGAATCCTCATATCACATTGTGGTAGATCGGCTCACTTGGTTGCACACAGAGGTACACAGGAACATTGTCTCTTTTAATCTTCTGTGGTTTATTAAGAGCACTGCATAAACGACAGCAATGTTAGCAAAAACAAACACGGCCTTCCAGGCCTAACAGGAAAAACAAAATATAACCATAACGTATGGCACAGTCCTTGTTGCTACGGGTAACCACCTGCTTCAGGAACAAAACAACCCAAGGTTTAGCTTTCCTTATATGCACACCACAGCTCCAGAGCTTGTGCCTCCAGGCCCTCCCCACAAAAATGCTCTGAAAGGCTGTGATTTTATCCTCTGAGTTCCTCCCTTTTAATCACCCTAGCACTAAGATGGCTGGTTGACCCTTTTCTATGCTTCATGTGCTAGAACACTTTTTCTATGTTTATATCACTGAAGCTAACAATCTTGGTGTTACACATCTTCTCTCCAGTACTTTGCCAGTGACCTTGTCACAGCGTGCATAGTGCGCACTGTGAGGATTCTCTGGTGCTTAAAGCAGATAGTCTTGTGACTGCGTGAGATTTGCATACTTCCAGCCTTATTCCAACTAGACTTGTCCAGGTTCACTCAATGCACTTGCATTGAGTGAGGCCGCGCCCAACTAGTCGGCATGTGGCTGCATATATGCCAATCACTTTTGTGGTCATGCTCCCAGAGTCGGCATCAGAGAGTCCTCGTAATGCGCACAATGTTAGGATTCACAACTCTGCAGCGTGACTGACTGCAGACTTGTAGTCTAAGGCTGGACAACCCCTTTAATTATGACCTGTAGGTGAATCCGGTGACAGGTTACCTTTTAAATGCATGTATTTTTGGTTCAAAAAATCATTTTTGTGATTGGGTTTTATTACAAATTTTCCATTGTCTGCCTTCTATAGTCACTGTTACATTCTGTATTACTGGCTGCAGAATGGGTTAAATGAGATTCAGTCAGTGAGCGCCTTCTGTTAGTCCATGGGAGAGCTTGTAACTGTTCTCTCTTTCTGAGCTCCTCTCAGCTAACTTATGACTACAGACCAAATCATTTTTGAGTGTTCAAGGAAACAAAGTAGAATGGGGCAACATTTGAATGAAACTGAATTGTAAAAATGCCCAAAGTACATATATTTAAGAAAATTCTCCTTAGAGATGCACAACACCTTTAAAGGGGTTGTCCACTACTTTATATTGCCCTCCCCCCCATGTATATCCCCTTCGCCCCTAAGACGTTTGTAAATACCTTCTGTTGCAGATAATGCCTGTGAGAGGCGCTATCACTGGCCGCTCACAGGCATCACGTGACCCCCGGCTGCAGCTGGCTCTGACATCCACTGATGTCACGACAAGTGCTGGCAGCAGCCGGGGGTCATGATCTTCCTGGTTCCAGGTGGCTGCCAGGCTGTGGACGGGGTTCCCCCCGCCCCGCCCCCACGTCACCCCTGGCATCCACCGCGCGCTCTGTCTCTCCCCATTCATTGGGAAAGCATGCGGTGGATGCTGGGTGTGACGTGGGGGGTAACCCAGCAGCCACCACAGGGACCCCAGCGCTGAGTGACACCTCACTTGTTGTGACGTCAGCGTGGGGTCACGTGCTGCCTGTAAGCGGCCACCGATAGCGCCACTCACAGGCATTATCTGCAACGGAAGGTATTTACAATAAGTCTTAGGGGCCCCGGGGGGATACATTGAGGTGGGGAATAAAGTACTGAACATCTTCTTTAACCACTAAGGCTGTGTGCAGACGTTGCATTTTTTTCTGCAATGTTTTTGTCACAAAACCTGAAGGGTTTCCTGATTCCAGCAAAGTGAATGAGAATCTTGACGTCTCATGCACACGTTGCTTCTTTGTGACTTGCAGATTTGGTGCAGATATAAATCTGCAGGATGTCAATTCTTTCAGTTTTTGCTTCTGATTTCACCCATACTAATGAGTGGGGAAAAATCTGCACCAAAAAAAGCATATAGAAATGAACTTATTTCACGCTGCGTATTTCCTGTAAAAAGATGCAGAAATTTCACGCACCCGAAGTCATCTAAAATGATCAAACAAAAGGCTGAAGCTGACAATGTTTTCATGAGTCGCTGAACAACTAATGGGCATGGTGGCCTCCGGACTATCTTCTTTTGGCATTTGTTTGGTTTAGTAAGCCTCTGTTCACATCTGCATTATGTGCTGCCTGCCAGGGGTACTGTTATTTTGGACAGCGAGTGTACTGATGCTCATGGTGTAGTACCAGCTTTTGCAGGAAATTTCATTCCTGGTGATCGGATTGTTTATGGTGACAAAATAAAACTCTTTATCGGCAGCGCACCACCCCGCGAAAACAAGAGATGATGTGCTGCTTATACAATGCGCCGCATGTGGAGAGGGTGCTCGCGCCGCATGTGGAGAGGGTGCTCGCGCCGCATGTGGAGAGGGTGCCCACATTTAGCGATTTGTTCTGTTCCCGTTGTTCGTCCGCCTGTGTGAACAGGCAGGTAAACAAATGCCAAATTATTTTTTTCTACACTCATTTAGCGCTCGTTAAGGTGCTTTTATGGGCTGAATTCGGCACATCTACATTCACCACTAGTCTGCAGTTCTATGTGGGAAACTTGATGGTCTCCATAAAAAGTCAATGGTGACCACAACAATCTGCTTGTAAATGGGCGTGGCCCAGCAGACATGGCTCTATCCATAACTCTAATGTGTACTGAACTTGAGACCGCAAAGACATCCATAGAGTTCCATGGATTTATACACATATCTGTGAAATATTCCAGATCGGAGTGCTCGATCCATGAGCCTCACAGCAGGTCCTATCCTGATTCGTGTCTTGCGGATCAGACTCTGCGATACAAGTCAATGGGGATCCGTGAAACACAGATGCAGATGGGAATCCTTCTATACATGAAATATAAAAAAAAACCACCTGGGAATCTTTCTATTGTATTAAAAACACATCTCTCCAATGAAAAAAAGCATGATGCAACTAGAATCACACCTGGGAAAAAAAATGTGTCCGATGAATGGTAAAATCCACACGGACCTGTGACAGTAGCCTTAGGCCTCATTCAGACATCAGTGATTTTTATTGAATGCAAAAATAAATGACCCTGAGAATTGTATGGGTGATGTTAATCTGTGATTCAAATCAAAATTAGACATTTCTATGATTTTTCTTTTTGAAGAAACAGTGCACGATAAAAAACACTGACGTGTGAACAGCCCCATTATAGCATACAGGATCCAGCCACTTAAAACGGACGTATTAATGAAGTTTCCAGTGTAACCGTCGTTCTTAATTTGTTTCATAAATCAGTAGTACAAGTGAACATAAGAAACTTTGTAATGCATCTTATCAGATAAATCTGCTTCTTTCTCCTTTTAAGGACTGATCATTTATTCTCAAAATTCTCAATTCGGGGTGAAATCTGTGTTGGGTGAAGACAGATTGTTTCATTGGGCAGTGTTCCCATGTCCAGTAATCACCCATTAGAATGGATCCAGCAGCAGCAATCTGTTGGTGAGAGTTGCACAGACACAACTTTGTCAGTTTTTAAAAAGCTGATTTTAGGTGGATCCGTTTTTTTTTTTTTTTTTTTTTTTTTTTTTTTAACATTGAAGTCTGTGGAAAACGGATCTGTTAATTAGCCATTCGTTGTTCTCCCATTTGAAACGGATCCGTTTTTTGCTTACTGGATCAGTTTAATTATTTATTTTTCCACCTCCAGTAAGCAAAAAACGGATCCGTTTCAAATGGGAGAACAATGGGTGGCTGATTAACAGATCCGTTTTCCACAGACTTCAATGTTAAAAAAGAAAAAACGGATCCAGCGGAAATCTGTTTTTTTAAGAACAGTTTTCTACACACCTTTTTTGCCAATGGGTTGCTACTGGATCCGTTCTAACGGATGATTACTGGACATGTGAACATAGCCTTACTGAGATAGATGACAGTTGCTATTGATGAGATTCTATGCAGATGGGAAGAGTAGTAGCTCTGCCTTTAGCCCCTCCATCCTCCTCTTCCCATCTACATAGAATCTTATCAGCACTAACTGTCATCTCCTATCTCAGTGATGTAATAATCTTCACTGTATTACAGATTATACCCGTGAATTGAGAATTTTGACAAGGAAAGAAAAGTCCTGGAGGAAGATTTCACTAAGCTATATTACAAAGTTGTTTTTTTTTTATTTTAACTTGTATTATTCATTTATAAAATAAAAATTAGAATGATCGTCAAATTACTTCCTGGACTGGTTAATATGGACCCATAATTATATAATATTTTGGCTCTGATTAAGGTTTGTTAATCAGCTTTCTGGCATAAAACACCTTCAAACGTTACAAAATTTTTGCTCAAAAATTTTGTGACTTTTAGCTTTTTACATGACAGCTGATCAGCTTTGCCAAAATGGGCAGATCATGGATGTGTCTTGACCACTTTAGTGGCTTAAATTTAGCTAAAAATGTATTCCAGTCCCTGATTGGAGTAATATTTCTGGCCATGGGGCACACAAGCTGTAGGATTCACCTAATTCATTAAGTGAAGTGTGCCTCCTAATGAATTAGGCGCATCTTATAACTTGGACCAAGAATACAGTTGTGTCAATGAGCCCTAAGAGCAAAAGTGGAAGCATGTGGTGTGAAAGAAGATGGAAAGTACAGAGTGAGTCTGACATACAGGTGATGTATGTCTGACTTGTGCACATCTGGCCATAAATTTTATTTCGGATCAGTGCTGGAACCATTGAGAGAAGTAAGCGATCCCGCATCAAGCCATGACGCACTACAAGAGCGTGCCGCGTGCCATGTATGCAAACTGTTGGCCACTGCTCCACTTTTCAGCTTCTACAACTTTTACTGCTGTTCGGCAGTAATCCTTGACGTGCTTTGAAGAAAAACTAGTCTTGAAGGCCATAAAAATGTTGCCAGAGAATTGGGCTTTGACTTGAATACAAAGCCTGACCTATAAATATCACGGTTTGCAAGCTGCAGAACATCAACAGTCGGCCACTTTTATGTTGTTAAGCAAACAGGATTTTCAGATGTTTATCTTATAATTTGTTGCAAGTGGTAAAAAATAAAATGTCCTCGGCCGGTGACCGCTGAAAATAATTTCAGAATAAATATTAATACAAGTAATAGTATTTATCTTTAGAGTAAGTCTGAAGTGGCCGCTCGCGCCTCGGCCCGCGCCTGGCCGGTGTTTCAGCTGTGTGTGCTCTGGAGTCTGAGCCCTCAGCTTGGCAAGAAATGATTTAAAACCCCGGAGTGGACTGGTGATCCGGGTAAATCACATCTGAGGCGGACAGCTGGTCACATGTCCACACCGGGTAGATCACACACGTGCAAGCTGTCATTCACAAATAGCAGCAAGTAAGCGAGAGATGGAGTGCTAGCCAAAATTAAAGGGGCTCGTAAAATCCATTATTGGAAGTGGGTGCGTTTTCAGTCGTTAAAGGCTAGGAACGAGGACATCATTGCCCACAGCTGGTGCTCTTCAGCATCAAAATGGTATCTACTTAGATCTCCAAAAATTGTATCTTCTCTTTCCATATACTTTATGCAATGCTTTTTATATTGCACAACAGAGGGACATTTATTATTCCCTCTAGTGTGAAATAATCACAAAATTTAGCTCAGTGTATTTAGGCAAACATTTAAGACTTTATGCCATTTTGGTCAACTTGGGTGCATGACCAACCGCTACCCGAGAAATAATTTACTATAATTTGGCGTATCTTTTATCACAAATCTATGGTAGTGCATAGCTGGTGTGGATTTCATTTTCTGCCACGGACAACCCAAATTTATTGAGGCATGCACCTCTTAAGAAATTTGGTCTACTTTACTGCTGCGAACTTATGATTGAAGAATAATGTATGAGTCCATCTTGATAAATTACATCCAATGGGGCATATTTATCAGTCCTGTCTAATTCTCAGACTATGCAGACTTGAAGGGAGTCTGTCACCCCCAAAGTGCATTAAAAATGGGCTATACAGTGTTATAGTAGACTAAGCCTCTATAACAACCATACTAGCGCCGGACCGGTAGAGTGCTGGAGAAAATAGCTTTTAACTTGCGACATCCAGTGCGCATGGGCACACGCCGGCAGCATTCAGACAGCAAGAACTGTAAATCAGAAGCTGAGGAAGATCACCATTATTGAAGAGGCATAATGGTGCACCAGACTCTTGGCCACACCAAGGGTGCACAAAACTCTTAGCCACGCCAAGGGAGCACCGAAGCCTCCTGATTTGCATATGAATTAAGTTATTTTCTCAGGCACTGTATCAGTGTATGATACAGTGCTAGTATGGTTTTTATAAGACCCTACAACACTATAGCCAGTTTAAAATGCACATTGGGGGTGACTGACTCTCTGTAAGACACTCATCCATGTGCCCATCCCTTCCGCCAATATAGACTTGTTTGATCGACAGTCTGTGTATGCGGACCTCCTGAATGTCCCCCAGTAGATAATGTCAGGGAACAGAAAGATCTGGGGAGTCTGATTTTTGGACTGCAAATCCTTTTGTTCTCTAATACTAAACCCCCGTCAGAGGAGTCTGGCAGCAGATCTCTCATAGAGAACGCACATGGCAATGCGAGCGCTCCTGTGTTTGGGAGACTCAAGGGAGATGGCTCTTGGCCAAATGATCATCCAAAACATTGTTTGGCAGACGGTTATCTAAATTGTATGGGGGGGTTAAGACTAGACAGTCTTAAAATGCATCATAGTTCTTTATGCTGTTTGGTAAATCTGGTGTATTTTAGGACTATCTAGTCCAAATTTGCATCACCTA
The DNA here is from genome assembly GCF_046119375.1 of Phyllobates terribilis. Lineage (NCBI taxonomy): Eukaryota > Metazoa > Chordata > Amphibia > Anura > Dendrobatidae > Phyllobates > Phyllobates terribilis. Next base: position 170,824,018 of record NW_027362763.1, read on the forward strand.
TTAGTTGTTTTGTGTCACAAATTTGAGTTTTGGTGCATGGTTTCCCTTTTGTAACAAACCATGCCCATTTTCGACAAGCTGCAAAAAATGTCTAAAATAATAAATATGATGCGAGTTACAAAAAAAAACGTTTTGGCGAAAATTAAACCAGTATTTTGGCGCATTTAAGTTCATAAATTGTATGCCCACATGTCTATTTTTTTACGTTTTGCACATGTATTAGTATGAGTTAATATATTACTAACTCTCTGCCTGAGTCTTAATTTTTGTTTTTTTTCTCTTTCTTCGTAGGTTGTCCTCTCATTGAGCAGTGTGTCTGAAGTTTCTGAAGCAAACTTTCTCCGTGTGGAAAGCAATGGAAAATTATTAGAATTTTTTTTTTTTTTGAGTAAAGGGAAATAAAAAAAAATTAAACTTTACTCCTTTTTTCTGCCATGTTCTTGCAAACTGCTGGCTGTATTTTTGCAAGACGTCTCACGTTGTTACGTGGAAAGACCATTAGGAGATGCAATTTTGTACAAGCTGGAGGCAAGATACAGAGGTCTAGAAACGATTACTTCTCACATCCCCAGGAAAGTTGACTGGAACGTAAAATCCCATTTTGGATCACTCTGTGAATTGTGATTGGAGACTGTATTTATTCTCGGCATGTGTGAATTTGAATGGTTTTGTTGTTTTTCATTTTTGGCAGTAAACGTCAAGATTTTTATGTGGATGCATTTTACATTATAACTAAAGCACAAGATGGTGCAAATTTCTGAATTTCTTCATTTTTAATCTTATTTATGTATTTATTTTCCTGATGGCTGCACCTTACAAGGTGATTGTGAGCAAAATCACATATTACAATAGTGTGGTACTGGACAATAAGTTTCAAAATGTAGTACATTATTGTCTCGGAAGTTGCCAGGCTCATAGACTGGGGGTCCAGTGCCTGGTTGCTCATCACACAGTGTGTTCAGACCTTCTGAAAGGTTCGGAGGTAGCCCCTGATCATGGCGGAGGTGTTGGCAACAAAATTACAGTGGGAGAAAGTGGGGTTTCTGCTGAAGATTACCCTCATGTGAACCTTAAGGGTAAAAAGACTGCCACCATTCAGAACACCAGCAGTTTGAAAGACATAACAGGTGAAGCTATAAATCTTGCAAGTGGAAAAACAAAAGAGTTCTCTTTCGAAAAGCTAAAGAATGCCTCAAACCAGCATGTCAATCTCAGAAAAGGTCGAAAAGTCCGTCCTGAATCTTTTGGCCGGAAGTCAGCTGACTATGACTTCATATACGGCCAATTCAATAACAATGAAAACTGTCCGCCTTTCGGTTTGCTACAGTCTCAGGGATCAGAAGGAAAAACAATAATGCCCCATGGCACCTCGTTAGAGCAGAATATTAATTTGGCCTCGCTGTATCTGCAAGGGCTTTCCGAAGAGAACCTGATAAACCAGATTTTGAAGAAGCATAAACTTGACAGCTCCGGATCTGGGGAGGATATAAAGATGTGTTTGGATATTCTTCTGAAATGTTCTGAAGACCTGAAGAAATGTACTAATATAATAAAGCAGTGTATAAAAAACAGATCTGTTGGTGGAAGTGGCAGTGGTATGGGAGATGGGAAGGGTTCGGATCATTTTCCAAATCCTGAGATCATTTACATGAATGTCATGGCAAGACTATCTTCTTATCTGAAAAAGCTTCCTTTTGAACTGGAACAAGGTTCCCATGGACGCACTGAACCTAATGATTTGGCTGAACTTGTTAAAAGCCTCAACAGTCTGCAGCAACATCCATTTTCACCAATATATGGTCATGAACAGCCTCCAAAGTATGAAGATGTTGTGCAAACTCCCCCTTCTTTGAAAGCCATTTCATCAACCACCAATGAAAATCATGAGTCTACGTCACAACCCGCCAGTGTCTGTGAAACTAGTATTGTAAGGTCCGTGCCAGACGTAGCTCCTCCATTACCTGCAAAGACTTGGCAAAGAAATAAACAGAACCAAGCCAGCGTGCTAAAAAATCATTCTACAACTTCTCAGCAAACCAATCCTTCATCGCATATACACATTAGGGAGAAGTTGCCAAGGAACTCGACAGAAAAGCTCTTTATTGAAGAAGATTCAGATTCACAAATGGCTCCTCACCGAAAGAAGTCACCAACTACACGTGCTCCACTGACGTGTGAGAGCAAACGCTGGTCAGCTGAAAAATTGTGTCGTGATCCATCGACTAGTCCTTATGTACCTAAAGAGACTCCTTCGACTAGTTCTCCAGATCCTCCCAACACTGCCAATGGCCGATCTCCCACAGCTCCCAATAATGTGAATACAGTAGTGCCAATGAGAACGGGCAGGAGCAGTGACCACGAGGAAATAGACAAACTGCTTTTAGACTTGGAACGTTTTTCGCAAAAAATTGAAAGCACTTTAAAAAACCCACCAATATCTTCACCAGCACCTACCAAACAATCAACTGGACTGCCCGGTCTCAAGGAAGACTTCAAAGCACAACCTGCTACATCTGTACTCGGAAATGAATCTAGCATGAGCCCCACAGAAGATGATGACAACCTTCTACTCCGCATATTGGGCAGCATTGAGGACTTTGCCCAGGAGCTTGTGGACTGGAGATCAGGTAAAGGAACTCTGTCAAAGCAGAAGGAAGTTATGCAGATCCTCCAAGAAACTTTGGTTCCTCAGAGTCCCCTCCCATCTCCGAGTTATCACAGCCAAGTCAAGGATGCAAGCTCCACTTTGTCTATCCAGCAGACACCTGAAGTGATCAAGGTAAGAACATTTTATATATGTTACAATTGATTTGCAAAAAATAAACATGAGACACAATAAGTTGGTAAAATAACAGAAAAAAACCACCACTCCTCTTTCTGTAGAGAGAAGCGCCAAATCTAAATGTAGCACATGAGTCAAAGAAGGAGGTTAGACATGAGATCTGGGAAACGAGGAGAGAAAGAGACTGGAGACATTTTTAGGATCTCAGTCATGCTTCTTCACGCCCTTTTCTACAGATGAGCTATGGCTTCACTCCTCTTCTTTGTAACTCAACTACTACTCAGCTGAATCCTCCTCCCCTCTGGTATTTCATTGTGCTTTCACGGGTCACAGCTGGGTGACGTCTTCCTCAGCATTAAGTATGACCCTCTTGGTAGTTTTGTGCCTGGTCCACTATACAAAAATAAACACCCCCCACCGACCCTACAGTATCATATGCCTTCCTCTTAGTAGATTGTAAGCTCCAGTGTTCATAGCCTCTCTACTTTCATCCCATTGATTGTAGGAGTGTCTGGGCACACGTTTCCAACCATCATTGCGAAGTCACTTTTTATCCTCTGTTGTAAATCTCTTCTTTAGATAACAGACTTCTTCCCCATGTCATAATGAAGTAAAACTAGCACATTTCCATGTACGGAGCAGCATTAAGGCCTTTGCAAATCCTGGTTTATGAGTCTGGCTCCATTGTATCTCCAGGGAGCTCATAGATGAGGCTTTTCTCAGCTTGCCTTCAGCGTGAGCTCTCTAACACATGTGCTCAAAAATGTTGCTCAGGTCATTTGAGTATTTCTGATATACCGTTGCGTCTTTATTAACACGTTGTTACTTATCTCCTTCATAAACCTCCAAAACCACAGACATTTCTTTTTATCCCACCCAATACCTTGTCCTTGTTTGCCTCGTGTACTGACAAGGTTCTTGGGTTACAGCTGTGTGAACAGATCTATATGACTTGTGTGACAATGTTCACCTATTCTGTGAGCTCTGAGTAACAAAGAAAAATCATTAGTATATAACTCAGAGCAAGGTCTACCTAGTGGCTATATATGTACAATGCCTAAAGATGGAATATTAAAGGGATGTTCTCTTCTTAAGTGAAGGTTAGGGTTTGTCATCGCTTTATGATTGAGTTGGGGGGTCTGGTCACTGGCACCACCCTGATACTGATTACCAGCGCTGAGGTCTCTTCAATTATCTCCATAGAGCAGGGATGTCAAACTCAAATACACAGAGGGCCAAAATTAAAAACTTGGACAAAGTCGCGAGCCAACCATACAGAGTGACGGGCCCCACATAGTCGTCCGTACAGTATGACGGGCCCCACATAGTCGTCCGTACAGTATGACGGGCCCCACATAGTCGTCCGTACAGTATGACGGGCCCCACATAGTCGTCCGTACAGTATGACGGGCCCCACATAGTCGTCCGTACAGTATGACGGGCCCCACATAGTCGTCCGTACAGTATGACGGGCCCCACATAGTCGTCCGTACAGTATGACGGGCCCCACATAGTCGTCCGTACAGTATGACGGGCCCCACATAGTCGTCTGTACAGTATGACGGGCCCCACATAGTCGTCCGTACAGTATGACGGGCCCCACATAGTCGTCCGTACAGTACGACGGGCCCCACATAGTCGTCCGTACAGTACGACGGGCCCCACATAGTCGTCCGTACAGTATGACGGGCCCCACATAGTCGTCTGTACAGTATGACGGGCCCCACATAGTCGTCCGTACAGTATGACGGGCCCCACATAGTCGTCCGTACAGTACGACGGGCCCCACATAGTCGTCCGTACAGTACGACGGGCCCCACATAGTCGTCCGTACAGTACGACGGGCCCCACATAGTCGTCCGTACAGTATGACGGGCCCCACATAGTCGTCTGTACAGTATGACGGGCCCCACATAGTCGTCCGTACAGTATGACGGGCCCCACATAGTCGTCCGTACAGTACGACGGGCCCCACATAGTCGTCCGTACAGTACGACGGGCCCCACATAGTCGTCCGTACAGTATGACGGGCCCCACATAGTCGTCCGTACAGTATGACGGGCCCCACATAGTCGTCCGTACAGTATGACGGGCCCCACATAGTCGTCCGTACAGTATGACGGGCCCCACATAGTCGTCCGTACAGTATGACGGGCCCCACATAGTCGTCCGTACAGTATGACGGGCCCCACATAGTCGTCCGTACAGTATGACGGGCCCCACATAGTCGTCCGCACAGTATGACGGGCCCCACATAGTCGTCCGCACAGTATGACGGGCCCCACATAGTCGTCCGCACAGTATGACGGGCCCCACATAGTCGTCCGCACAGTATGACGGGCCCCACATAGTCGTCCGCACAGTATGACGGGCCCCACATAGTCCCCAGTGTCGCGGGCCAAATATAGAGAGAATGAATGAAGTAGTGGTGCAGATGTCTGACCAGTGCTATATTTCTAAGACCCATTTTTGGGATTGATGGGGTTCCAGCATTCTGGACCCCCACTGGTCATCAAGGAAATATCATTCAAGGGGCTGTATGATCAAAGCTAACCTCTAATATGAAGCTACGATTATCTGCTTACTGCCAGTCCGGCTCTTAAGACCCATGTAAGCTATGTTCACACGCTGCATTTTTGCTGCTTTTTTTTCTGCAGTAAAAACCTCTTTTGGCAGTAAAAAAAACTGCTTAAAAAAGCAGGTTTTGTTGCATTTTTTTGCTGCGTTTTTCATGCCGATACAGTTTAGTGCCGGTTTATGATTTTTCTGCACCAAAAACGTAATAAAACTTGATACCTGCGTTTTCGTTGGGTTTTTGCTCTTACTCGTCGCTTTCTAGGTGTAAAAAAACACTGCAGAAACGCTGAAAGAAGTGACAGGTTGCAGTTTTCAAAAACACAGCAGTTTTCCAATTCAGTCCGGAAAAAAAAAAACAATGAGTGTGCATGAGATTTCTGAAATGGTACATGGTAGTGTAAAATGCAGCTTTTAACTTGCACAAAAAAAATGCAGCAAAAACGCAACATGTGAACTGCAGGTTTTGATAGAAGTAGTTGCCATTGCTTGTTTATTGCCGCTGCAAAGGAAATATAACATTTCATGGACTGCCCAAGTCTTCGAATGATAGATTGGATGCCACATGGGAACCCTTCCCTATGGTGTTCATATGAGGTCTTAAAGGGACAACCCGTCTTAATTTCCAGCATATGGTAATGCTGTACCCTATAATCCGATAGGGATAAACACTAACTTTCAAATGCTGAAAAATAAATTATAAAAATAAAATCTCCTATGCAGGCAGGCTAAGAGGCCGCTGAATGTCCATAAAACTGGTGAGGGTGAAGTAACTGAATTTTTTGGTTATGTTAATGTATAATCTTGGGAAGCTTGTGCTTCAGTATAATTTGTTCTTGCTGCGTGCTTCAGCCTGTTTCAGAACATGTATTAACATAATACAGTATTTGCCTCTATCGGTGAAAAAATGCCCTTAGGCTCCGTTCAGACGTGTAAAATCCTTTTTTTTTTCCTTTTATCCGTCTCGAATAATCAAAATCAGCAATTTTTCTCAATTTTGAACGAGAATCCATCACCAAATTTTTGCTACCCATGATATAGTGACAGAGACTGATTCCAGCGATGTGTCACTTACTGGTCTGCTTGCTGTAGTTTTGAGAAAATCACAGTTTTCTCAGCTGCAGATCTAGCCGTTCTCTGAATGCTGAGCTCTGTATAACCTCACCCACACCACTGATTGGCAGCTTTCTGCCTACGCACACAGAAAGCTTCCAATCAGTGGTGGGGGCGGGGTTATACAGAGCTAATGAATATGGAGGACTACCTGGCAGCAGGTTTACTAGTCCTATAGAAAATCTTCTGGTAAGTGATTTTTAGCAAAACTACAGCAAGCGGCTCAGCAAGTGTCATATTACTGGAATCAGGGTCTCTGTCCCTACATTATGCTAATATCAGATTAGCTGGCCAAAAACTGGTGACAGATTTCCCTTTAAGAGGGTTTTCTAAGCATAATAATCCCTTTGAGATGTGAAATCTGGCCCATCGATCAGCTATTTGCTACAGTTCTCGATTCAAAACCCCAATTTGATCAGCTGCTATTGCTGGGGGGCGCTCCAGGGCAGATGTATTTTTTTTAGATGGCCCACTTATGTCTGAACCCAATAGGCTAAGCCCCTCAGAGCACAAGCCACTGTTCGCAGTGACTGTCTGTTCTGGCTAATAGATGTTGGTTCTGAGCAGGAGCCCACTATAATGTTCATATCCTCTTAGATCACTGAGACCTCATGAGACTGGTGTTTTTACTATGAAAATCCATGTCAGAATTGTTGTATAATCCTGATACTAAAATAAATATTTTACAAGTCCAACTAAAGAGAGAGAGCGCTCTCCAGTTTATTCCGTCTCTGCCCCGGCATCCTGGCTGACAACTACAGTTTATACTGAGCTTAGCTGTGTCAGATGTCGGCAGCAGGGAAGAGGGACTCTGAGGCTCTGTAAATAAGGCTAGGTGGGAAAGGATTGAGATTAACCTTTCAAAATGAATTTCACAGTAACTACTTCAGCCTCATCAGGTCTAAGAAGTATATTTAATAATGAATGTAGCATGTATTGTGAAATCTGGTAACAAACTTGTGCTGTTTCTGGCTCCTGTGCAGTGTGAGCACCTACATAGAATGAACGGATGGATATTTTTCTCCTTTTCTCGATTCATTTCCAGCAAAAGGATCGCATCTAAAACTACACTAAAACGTGTCCAAGGACTAGTTGTATTAGTGGCAAATCTGTACTTCCGACTGGTATAGCTCATTGCATTTTTGCTTAATGTCTAGAAAGCAAAATGTAAAATTTTTGAAGAGGGAGGAATCGCGATCAACCTTATAAAACCCTTTGTTGAAGTGGTGAATTAATTCACTTGTACAGAAGCCGTTCGTCATGATCCGGAGAAGGAGTTTCCGCGTGGTGTGACTGATTGCCCAGGTTTTCTGGCAGTAAAGCCTCTAATTATGGCTTGGCAATTTTTCCTGCTCGTTTCTTTCGGGAATATGTTGACATAATAAAGGAAAAGACCTAAATTATACATTTTCGGTACAAATTTGGGCAAAGCATGCCCACGCTGCTAGAAAAGTACACTTTAATGAGTCATTTGTACTTAGTCTGCATGTTTTACAACTTTATTGGAAAGAAAATTTTTGGAAAGAGCCGGTCATGTGTTTTTACTACAGTCCAAATCATAAGATGTGGAAGTGGTGCGTCAGTGATCGTTATTCCTATGACACGGTCTGTGGGTTTATGGCTGGTTTGGACAGGAATTCACTTTCCCATTATATCATGTGTACACTATGTTATCCTTATGTCATGGGTATAATGATGCTTATGTAATGATGACGGTGTACAGCATTGTAATTATTTCATGAGGGTAGTTTACTGTATGAAATATCCCCAATGACAGAACTGATGCTGATGGGGGTCCATGTAGTATAGGGCCACTTTTTGGGAAACCTAGGCAAAGTAACCCATTGTGTAATTTCACCTAACATAATACCGCCATATAGGGCCAAAATAACTTTGCAGATTTGGTCCATATAATACCACCAAACATTGCTGAACTCACGTGAAGTATCTAAATTATACTCTTATAAACGCCATATTATGCTGATGCCCAAAATGGCTTAAAGAGGACCTGTCACTTAAAAAAAACAAAAACAAAAAAAACGTGCCAAATTCAGGAGAACAGTGGCATTTTTTTTTGTTCCTGAGATTTGGTCTGATCTTCCTGTATGTAAATCTAGGTTTTTTTCGTTTAAGCAAGTGTTTGTGGTCCTCAGATGCCCATGAAGCAGTTGAGGACCACACCCACTTGGCTAACAAAATTAGATTTGCATACAAGGAAGAAGGGGCCATATCTCAGGAAGAGAGCGCTTACAGGACAATAAAAACATTGCCAGATTCTGGAGAATTTTGTCTCGGACACCATTCTTCGGGCCAAAACGGGATTTAGGACCATTGATGGCTTCATGCGGCCATAATTTGCTGATTACTGAGGTTGGAGGAGATGAACCAAGATACACACTGAATTTATTCAATGCAAATGCAAACCTCACCCTCTTCCCTGAATTGAGTGAATCTGTCCGAAAACCATTTTGGGAGATATGCTCAACTCTTTTTTTCTTTATGGGATAGATGGATCTGCTGGGGTAGGCGGAGCGATCTGCTGGGGTAGGCGGAGCGATCTGCTGGGGTAGGCGGAGCGATCTGCTGGGGTAGGCGGAGCGATCGTCTATCTTTAGAGAAGGGGCTGTGGTCTTCCGAGAAGATAACTATCATCCGGCCGGGGTCACACAAGCTTAGATTCTATAATCTGAGAGAATCGGATTGATTTATGTTAATGACATTATGATCAAACGCTGCTCCAAGTTTGACCCAAGTGTCAGCTTAGTGTGGACCGATTCTCTTGGATGAAAGGATCGTAGCAGAGGTGAGAAGATGGAGAACAAGATTTCTCCATCTTTTCCATTGCGAGAGTCCTCTTAAATCGGACTGCACTCAAATATCACCCGAGTGCAGTCCAATGGTTTCCACGCACCCATAGGCTATGTAATGGGTGAGTGGCATCTGATTTTGAAGTAAAGTCACAACAGATTCTGTCAGTGAAAAAAATCAGTAATCAGCACTGACTGATAAATACGGTGCTGTGAGCGAGCCCTAAATCTGTCTCATGGAAATATGATGCTGGCTGCAATTATGGTTTGGACTGGGAGTGACCGAACCCTTCAAGTGTGCACAAAGCCTAAACGTTGGGCGCTCGGGGTCTGCTGGTTGTCACTGAGGAGTTGTTTGTTTTTTATGGCTTGTGATAAAAGTCTGCAGTCTATGAATAGCCTGTAAATGTGTCATTAATTAGAGTATTGGTACATTGCAATTAATGAAGGAGTTTGTTAGATGGTGTCTGTGCTGTGAGCTGCTGCGTGGCGGCAGAGACCCGAGCACGGCCAGACTGCGGTGCGGGATGAGGTTTCCCAATGTGTTGGCTCAGCAGGAGAGGAGGAATGCTGCGAGAGCTGCACAGTTACTCAAGATGTAACCGCCGAGGTTTCTTGATGAGTAAATGGAGTCAGACTGACAGTTACTGTACAGCAACAAACCAGAAGATTGGCTCTTCTCTATGGGCTAGTCCTTCCCCCTTGCTGCATGCCTCGCTCTGTATGGCCCAGTGCAGTAACACATCCTTGGCTACATTGGTAGGGTGGCGCAGAGCAGCAGGACGTGCCAGTATATACCCCGTGGCATTGCATAGGACTACATTTCAAATTTGTGTAACGGCCATACATACCTATATCGAACGGTCAGATGATCTGCTTCTTGTAGATCTCCTGTAATATACATGACCTTCTAATTATGCAGAATAAATACAAGATCAGTTTAGGACAAAGCCCGGGCGAAATGTAAAGAGAAACCCCAAATGTTGTATTATATTAAGAGCTATGGCACATTCTATAATCCATAGTCACTTTGCTAGATGAGACCCAAATAATACCGCCATGCTGTGGTCGTTGTACCAGTACCACCAAATTATCACTAAATAAAAGGCACTGTGTTAATACCACTGTTGCCAATAATACCACAAAGTCAGAGCCAAATAATAATTATGCCACCCCAGGGCTATTATATCATTGTGACGTAATAGTGGTCCGAAGTGGACGATCACCACCATACATTGGCTGTATAGCGGCAGAACGTATACGTGAATACAGTAGTTGCGTCCAGTGACTTAAAGGTGGTGACTGTGATTGATTGGAGATGTTCCGTTTTTCCCTTTTTGCATCTGACCCAGACCGCCATAAAAAATCTCAGCCTCAACTTGTGGCGGCACAGTTTGCTGCAAATACATCTTTGCTCCTTCACCTTTCCAGCACCCTCCTTATCTTTTACTAACAGTCACAGAATTTCCTTCCTACATATACCGACAAATGTGTACCCATTGCTGCCCCTTCTACCGCACTACTATACTTGATTGCCCTGGACAGCACGTCTATCAACAGAAGCCCCCAAAATAATAGTGCTGAACAGATACTGCCCCATAAGTAGTCATGCACCGGGCTTCAGTGCAACACAGTAAAAGTGCCCCCTTTTGTGTCCCAAAAAGAAAAAGTGCTACCTTTAGTCCCACAAACCGTAATAATGTAAGTTATATTACAAAGTTATCCTAACCAGTAATGGTGCACCCACTAAGCCCCACACAATATTGTTGTGTAGGGGAAAGCAGAGCACCATTAATGTCCACTGCACATTAAAAATGACCACCTGTGTGCCCCCTACAAATTTATAATGCCCCATCTGTGCACCCAAGAAAATAATAAAGATGAACGTTTTTATTGTGTAGGGTCACTGTGGGTGTTAATACTACTTTTGGGCAAAAAGGGGACTTAATTAGTAGAACTCTGCTGCAAAACAGCAATAAAAATCCATTGTGTCCCCACACATTAAAAATGTTTACCTTTGTGCCCCCCTATCCCACATCATGTGGCGAAGGGGAAGTTTCTCCTGACCTGTCAATTCCACGTCCGACATGGACAGTGGGAGATGTTCTCACACAGCCAGACCTATGTGCTGCGGATGTGGCTTCCCCGGTATTAGCAGCTGATCGCCCGGGGTCAGAGGTGCTGACTGCTAAACTATTAGTTACAGCACTTGGGAACAGAATCCATCGACTTCTCCGGAGTTTACACTGGAGTGTTCAAGATAGAAATACACTTGCATTTAGTTGCTAGCAGGGCTGTGGAGTCTGTATCCATTTTTGTGGAGTCGGTATAAAATGGACAATGCAGGATGTGCTGTAAATGTTTTCATAAGAATTTGGGAAAGTTATGAAATGTCCTATAAATGTCTGTTCTATTCCTGATCTAAGGGTCTCTGCTTTTAGTTGAGATGAATCTGTGCTGCACTTTATGTACACGCTGAGCAGTGAGCAGGGCTGTGGAGTCAGTCAGGGAGATTTGGCTTACAGACTCCACAGCCCGGGTTGCTAGATAACCTTGAGATCTCCTGAAATGGCTTGGAGAAACCTACATGGACTAAAGCTCCTATGTGCTCCGCTAATCTTTTCCACATCTGTGAACAAAACATGAATTTAAAAAGCAAAGTTTATGCACCGGCACTCTGACGTTCTTTTTTTTATTTCATGAGTGTTTTTGATCCGAGAGTTGTCAGAGTTTCAGCAAACCGTTATCAGTTTGGTTCAAGTTACATCAGTTTTTCTCAGTTGAGATAAAAAAAAAAAAAAAAAAAAAAAAAAAAAAATTTTTTTTTTCCAGTATCTCCTATTAGCCCATCAGGGCTCATGCAGTCGTCCATTTTTCACGTGCGAGTTTATCTGTGATTTTCACAGATGGGTACGAGTTCTGTCAGGCTAGGGTCACAAGACCGATTTTCTCTCATTCTGAAGAATTGGTGCGATCAGGGTCTCGGATATGGAGAATGAAAAAAATAAAAATCTCCATCTTCTCCATTCACTGTGTCCATAAAAATCGGACAGGACTCTGCTTTCCACATATCCAGACTTTTTTCTTTTGGACCGTGTGTCCACACAAGATCGTGGACACGTGTCAGATCAAAATCTGCAATGCAGGTCTATTAAAAAATCAGACAGCACTCGGTAGCCAAAATCTGTAGACTTTTTTTTTTTTCATTTGAGAAAAACTAATGAAACTTGGACCAAACGCTGATGATCCTCTGCTGGGATTAGGATCAAAATCACTATTGCAATTCGGTCCGTTTTTCGTGTGACAAATCTGATGCCTCAGTGAGGCCTTACTCTTCCAGATCTTCCTATAATTAGGCTGTGGGCTCTAGATCTGCTCCGTCTAGGAGGTTGTGTGTTTACATACCATGTCTCGGAGACACCTAGTCTCCTGCAGGAAACTAATCCGAGGACTGCTCGGCGAGGGGTGACTCCAGGGAACTTGATCCCAACTTCTGGCGATGGACCAGCCATGTAGACGTAGGGAGGATGTTCATGCCAGCCTGTCATTGTGCCACTGCCTCCTCCCTACAAGCCCACTTAGCAGAGAAAATTGATTTATAATACATAATTGGCTTTTCCTGTGAAACCGCAACACCCTTCTAATAAAAGAAATGCCTGCGGATATGTAGTGAAGTTTAACAGAATAATGTAGGGTTATGGCTGAGGAGCAGAAGACTGGTAAGAACACGACTGTCAGCGGAGATCCACAGAGCCGTCATTATCTGCGGACTGCTAACATGGTCTGTACATGATTACAGGCCACCCCTGCCTGCAGTTTCATCCCACTGCCATTATTACCTCAATTTCCCAATTCATATCCTAAGGCCGGGGGCTGATTTAAAGTGCAATTCAATGTTGAAAATTTGTCAATTTGGCCATTATGGTCTTACTTCCACCCCTATAATTGCTACTCAGGTCCTAACAGATACCATATCCAATATCAAAACTACAATATCTATCACTGCCTATTTCAATGCTCTAAATGTAAAAAAAAAATCCTTATCTGGAAGCAAAAGGCTGTATTGCAAAAAGTATTTCGCACCTGTGTCCACATGACAACACTTCCTGTCCCTGTTCTTGAGGAAACCCATTCATATGGTGACTTAGGAGCTGGCTGCAAGAAATGGTAATCCATCTCTTTTTTTCTTCTTCTAGAGCATACATGTCAAACTCTGGCCCGCGGGGTGGTTTTATTTGGGCCACGACACCAGAACCACCACCCCTATGTGGGGCCATTATTCTGTATGGGGGACTATGCGGGGCTCATTATTCTGTATGGAGGACTATACGGGGCCAATTATTCTGTATGGAGGACTGTGTGGGGCCCACTATTCTGTATGGAGGACTGTGTGGGGCCCACTATTCTGTATGGAGGACTGTGTGGGGCCCATTATTCTGTATGGAGGACTGTGTGGGGCCCATTATTCTGTATGGAGGACTGTGTGGGGCCCATTATTCTGTGTGGAGGACTGTGTGGGGCCCATTATTCTGTGTGGAGGACTGTGTGGGGCCCATTATTCTGTGTGGAGGACTGTGTGGGACCCATTATTCTGTATGGAGGACTATGTGGGGCCCATTATTCTGTATGGAGGACTGTGTGGGGCCCATTATTCTGTGTGGGGCCCATTATTCTGTGTGGGGCCCATTATTCTGTGTGGGGCCCATTATTCTGTGTGGAGGACTGTGTGGGGCCCATTATTCTGTGTGGAGGACTGTGTGGGGCCCATTATTCTGTGTGGAGGACTGTGTGGGACCCATTATTCTGTATGGAGGACTATGTGGGGCCCATTATTCTGTATGGAGGACTATGTGGGACCCATTATTCTGTATGGAGGACTATGTGGGACCCATTATTCTGTATGGAGGACTATGTGGGGCCCATTATTCTGTATGGAGGACTATGTGGGACCCATTATACTGTATGGAGGACTGTGTGGGGCCCATTATTCTGTGTGGAGGAGTGTGTGGGGCCCATTATTCTGTATGGAGGACTATGTGGGGTGCATTATTCTGTATGGAGGAGTGTGTGGGGCCCATTATTCTGTTTGGAGGACTATGTGGGGCCCATTATTCTGTATGGAGGAGTGTGTGGGGCCCATTATTCTGGATGGAGGAGTGTGTGGGGTCCATTATTCTGTATGGAAGAGTGTGTGGGGCCCATTATTCTGTATGGAGGAGTGTGTGGGGCGCATTATGCTGTATACTGGTTGGCCTGCCACTTTGTCCAAGTCTTTCATTTTGGCCCTCTGTGTGTTTAGAGTTTGACATCCCTGATCTAGAACTAAGATGATGAGATCTGTGGTTGCTCTAAGTCTTCATGGACTCATACACCCTTGATAGCTGATCCATTCCCCCCATATACATGCCTGTTCTCCCAAACAGAGTGTACATGTGCTTTTAATGGAGGGACTTGCATAAGACCTTATCAGATTCCTCTGGAAGTGGCTTATCTCCAAAGAGAACAAAATTGGTGGATCGAGTGTTAAAATCCAGCGTGCCCAATCCTTCCATGGGAGATTTAGGAGTCAAAAATCGCAGCATGCACGATTTACATCCGATATTTGTGTCACACTTGGTCATGCAAATCAATGAATCCGTGGAAAACATCGGTCTGCACTCGGATGACATCAAAGTGCAGTCCACTTTTCATGCACTGGCACAATGGAGAACATGGAGACACTTTTTTCTCCATCTTCTCATCTGAAAAAATCTGATCCCAGTGTGATTAGCATAATCGGCCCGATTTTCTCGGATGGGAGAGAATATGGTTGTGTGACCGTAACCTAACAAACAGTTGGGGCAGTTATACCTCAGTTGCACTCCAATAAAGTATGCGCACATCAGTCATTTTACATTTTGGCATGTTTTCTATTTTATTTTATTTTTTCCAAGATTTGCATATATTGATCACATGTACTGGATTGACAGATTTAAATTCTGAATGCTAATCACTCATTAGATGCACTTGTAAGGCTTCAGGCCTTGGGCCATTAACAACTCTGGGCCTGCCGGTGGATGCCGCAACTTGTAGCGTAACATTACGTGGTGGTGAAATCATTCAATAACATAATGCAATACATAAACAATAAAGCAGGGACCCCACCTTATAGCGAACCTGTCATTTCAGGTAAAGCTTTGAGTTGGCTGTCATGTCTGCGTACATGAGGAACAAAGCTATTTCTGGCAATTATATCCCTTGTATCTTAGTTTTCACCTGTTTTTTTTTTTATACTCTCTTCTGCAAGCCTCATGGCTATTTTTTAGTGACCACACACAGACATGAGGGATTCCTGCTCCCCTGTCTCCATATAGGACACTTTCAGAAACGGCAGCACTGAGCAGTGTAGCTGTGAATTCAGCTTCTGGTGAGCTAAAACACTGAGGGCTCATACAGACGTCCGTGAAACCCAGGGAAGTTTCAATGCATGGACTGTCTGCGGGTCTCCCGACCCTAACTTTACAGCCTCATAGGCATATATGAGATTGTTGAGTTCTGGTCAAGTCCGTACATTGTTTGTTGCTCACTTGGACATTCACTGAAGACACAGACGTTACTTTCTTTGCGCTCGCCTCAGGCAGCGTGACTGATTAATATGAGGTTAGTGGTAATTTATTGATTGTGACAGCATTAGACCTGCACATCTTTCCTTACGTCGCTATGTCAGGGGTGGAGAACTGATTACATCTGTAATATCCCCCCATCTTGCAAAGTAATTGACTTGCTCAGACCTATTCCAAATAGCTGAATAAATCAGACTACTGATTCCAGCCTCCAGCCAAAACTATACATATGATGGGAAGCAGAAGGAACAGTTCATCCCCGGGCTGGAATTCACCTCTAAACTCTTCACAATCATTATATTACATAGAGAGCGATAAACCAAGGTGGAGGACCCTCCATGTGGTACATATGATATTGGGAGGGTCTAGCAATATACTCCTCTTAGGGATTGTGTCATCATATAAATAGCTTCAATGATTAATGGATCCCGCAATCTATATGGTCAGAACAGCTCTTCTAAAGGGATTGTCTCCTCTTGAGAGCCCTTTTTCATACTCTTAGGTCATATAGTCATAGTGTGGGATCTCCTGCTTCAAACCTGTACGAAGAGCCAGAGTAGAAAGTCTAGCTTATTTATGGTTATGGTTCGCCATTGATTAGCGTAGCCTAATGCCACAGCCGGCGGTATGAAAAAAATGACACATCCACAAATTGCTGACGTGACTGGCTCCATGTACTAGTCCTCGGAGGGGTGCAGGAGCTGCTTGCACTTATGTGCACAAGTCTGATCTGGTCTGGTGTGGATATGACACTTGCATGCTGTAATGTTTTCACACGATCCGATGGTGTGCTCAGAGACGCCGATTATTATTGGGTTCAGATGGCTGTATTTTGAGGCAGTGTTCTATCCATGTACCGAAGGGACAGCTCAAAAAATGAAAATTTGGCCATGTGAACCCGCCCTAAGGACAACTCGCATATCTGTGATATGCACTCCATGCTCGGAACACAGTACCTGGCCCAACCGGCAGATTTCCTAACCTGACCTGCTTCATTAATGCTTACACGGCAGTTATTTTAGGTCAGGAGACCCGCAGGTTGGTCCGGGTATTGCGATCCAAGCACGGACCATATATCGCGAACAAGTGAACCTGGCCTAACTGGGATTCTCCACCTTCACCTTTTATGGCAGTTCCCATAATGTGTTGTAGAAAGTTAGAAGTGCATGCACCTTCTGCAAAAAAGGGAGATGGAAACTTGGGTATTACAATTTATGGGGGTCAAATAGGTAGGACAATGATTCATGGGAGTATCAGTAGGAGTCAGTCAAACCATAGAATCCTAGAATGTTAGAGTTGGAGGGGTCCTCCAGGGTCCTCGTGTCCAACCCCCTGCTCAATGCATTATTCACTAAACCATCTCAGACAGATGTCTGTCCAGCCTCAGTTTGAAGACTTCCATTGAAGGAGAACTCGCCTTCGCTTGTGGCCACCTGTTCCACTCGTTGATCATCCTCACTGTCAAAAAGTTTTTTCTATTATCTAATCTGTATCTTCTCCCTTTGATTCATCCCATTGCTTCTAGTGTTTCCATGTGCAAATGAGAATAAGGATAATCCCTCTACACTGTGACATCCCTTCAGATATTTGTAGACAGCTATTAAGTCTCCTCTCGGCCTTATTTTTTGCAAGCTAAACATTCCCATATCCTTTAACCGTTCCTAGTAGGACATAGTTTGCAGCCCATTCACCATCCTGGTAGCTCTTCTCTGAACTTGCTCCAGTTTTTCAATGTCTTTTTTTAAAATGTGGTGCCCAGAACTAGACACAGTTCAAATGAGGTCTGACCAAGGAGGAGTAGAAGGGGATAATTACTTCATGTGATCTAGACTCTGTGCTTTTCTTAATGCATCCCTGAACTGTATTTGCCTTTTTTGCTGCTGCATCACGCTGTTGACTCATGTGCAGTCTGTGATCTATTAGTATACCCAAGTCTTTTTCACACGTGCTGTTGCTTAGTTCTATTCCTCCCATTCTGTAGATGTAATTTTCAAATGCTTTAAAGAGTAATTCCCCTGACTATACTTGGCGACCAGAGGTGGACAGGATTAGGCAAACAGTATAGCACAGCTCGCTAAAAATCCCGTCCACCTCTGGCTGCCGCATGTAGACGTATTCACAGCTCAGATTGGAATACCCTTTTAAAAAGCTCTTACCACAAAAATTAAAGCCCCTCCATCCTTCGTGAATTGAATTATTTCTTAGCTATAGTGGATCTATTCTTGTAATACTTGATGATGAACTTGACCGTCATTACATTTCTTTTTGATCCACATTCAGTTGAAAAAAAAAAAGTGTAAATGTACGTGGTGCCCTGAAGGCCGATACTGATTTTTGTGGCCTCTCCACTGTGGTCACATTGGGGCACACAAGTTATCACAATATCATGTGGTCTAATGACGACCTGACCAGTTTATTGGTTCCATTATGTGCACTTTCCCTTTAAGAGCCCTTGTTTATCATCATTTTGCATGGTCGCCCTCTCCTCTTTGCTGTTCTTCTTTATAAATAGATTTGTTCCAAAATATATACAAGAAAAAAAATCCTCTGTGACATTTTCAGATCTCCGCAGGCATAAAGCAATACAATGAAATCTTATCCATTAATAAACAGTGTCACTGTACACCGAGAACCCTGCGCTATTAATACTTCCCATCCGACGCGCGCTGGGTAACTCCAGGACAAGCGCGTCTCTTCTCCCCTATCTATCACTTCCCCACGCTCTCCATAAAACTTTCTCTCTTCTTTTTTTATTCCCTCTGATTTTGCAGAGGATTTTGTGAGCGCTGCACATTCCGGCTCCGCGTCTCCCAGTCCTGGCCGGGGAAACGTAGAAACTTCAGACTTTCCGAACATAAACCCCATGGGTTCCCATTTGTAATCTGTCTGGTATGAATCACCCATACGATAAAGCTATTAAGGATTTTGTGTACTTGCTAAATATTTCCGTTATGTGGAGTCACCGAGGAATATTACGGCCCTCGGCTGTCTTCCCCCAAAAATATTCTACGTGTTATTTCAGGCTATGGAATCTTTCAATCTAGAAATATCAAATTCTCCGGCAGAGCGAAGATTAAATGTCAATAATGAGGGATTAGGAGTGGGGAGATTCGGCCTCCGCTTCTTTCCGGAAGGTTGATTTGTGTTTTTACTGCAGTAGAAACCTCTAAAGGGAATATCCATCCCAATGCTCCATGTCACGTCTGCAATCAGCCCCGCCATTTCAGTGTGGGCAGGAGGCTTCTACTTATCACGCAGTGAGGCTGCGATCAGCCTGCCATTGTAGTGTATATAAGGCTCCATTCAGGCTTGGACTGGCTGACCGGAGAACCTGAGAATCCTCCGGTGGGCCCCTCTGCAAGAGACCACCAACCTCTTATATGAGCAGTACTTGGCACAATATACTTGAATCACTATGTACAGACAAAGCCAGCATCTTACTCATCTAACATTCTACCCAGTTAATTGTTATATAAAGTTGTGATGGACGATAATGTTACATTTGCATGTAGCTGAAAAGTGGGGGCCTGGAGCTGGTTACTGGTGGGCCCTTGGCACCCAAATCTGACTCTGGCTCCGTCCACACAGCGTTTGCTTCACATGTTAGGAAATACTCTTGATGTGTACCTTCGGCTGATGGGATACATTGCCCATTGACTTCCATGATGATAAAAAAAAGTGCAGTATATAGTATAATTTTTTTTGTGTCCAGGAGGTCTGTGTGTTGATTAGTATATATGTTATTCCTGTTCAAAAAGGTAATAAATGCGTGGCTACACATGGCTCTCTAACGTTGTCAATCAAGCCCTATGGATATGATTGGCATATGTCCAAGGGGCTTGCCTGAAATTTTCGGGAAAAAAGGGATGAAATGTGAACAGCTATATACTGTAGTGTTCCCATAGACATTGTGCGGATATGACTTTTTGGGATATAGTTGAGTATGTGGCACATTTAAAGGGGTTGTCCACTAAACAACACTCATCCACAGGATAGATGATTAAAGGGAATTTGTCAGCACAAAATGACTGTTCAAAGCAAGCAAAGGCGCTCAGTGCTCCTTCCCACCTACTTGTCCATCCCCGCTTTCCTCTGGCTCCTGTAATGCCTGAGCTATCAATCAAGAAAAAGGTGTCCGAGATGGATGGAAAACTAGTAGGTGGAAAGATGCACTGAACTGTTTTGTCCAGTGCTTGGTTTGAACAGTCCTTTTGTGCTGACAGCGTCCCTTTAATGTATGATGGCTGATGAGATCATCAGTAATAATTTACAGTAACGGTTCCAAAAATCCTGTGTGAATAAAGCGTTGGTGATCATGTCCAACCTCTGCTTCATGAACGGTCTGTAACTTCTATAGCAGGTAGTGGAGCAGCAGTCGCAATGCTTCATCAAGTAGTGGACTTTAGGACCCCCTGTTCTCGTGATCGCTAAGGGTCCCAATGGTCCGACCCCCAGTGATCACATGTTTATTCCCTATGGATATGTGATATGATAATTATTGGATGATGCCCTGTTTGCAATGTACGCCATGGGTATCTTCTAGGGGTATTTCATGATTTCCCCCTCCGCTGGATGCCTGTGACTGTCCTCCGTAGATTCCCATGCCGAGTGGTATCTTTTCTTTCGGGGATGCTTCAGTCTGTCCTTGGATTTATTTGACAGGTTGTGGCTGTGATTCACCCTATGAGAAGACATTTTGTAGGTTGAATCGGTTTCGTTCGCTTATTGCAGCCATTTGTCCTTGATCTACATGTGGCATGATGCTCATTATACATAAAGGATGCCTCTCCCAAGGAACAGAAATGTTGGAGGAGACCTTGTATAGCCTGAGGTTACAAGAAATGGGATTACATGGCATTATTGCATCACTTGATGGGGCAGAGCCAAAGCCTGAAGTGTGGTTGTGATCGCCCGCTACCTGTTCTGTAGCCGTAAGGTATTATCAAGTCAACAATATGTCCAATCTTTAGATTTTCCTATAGCATCAGCAAAAATGCACGCTGCCCTGAGTAATTTCCCTTTTTTATGATATAGTTCATATTTAATGTTGGAGTGACCCACAGAGCCGAATGGTTGTAAGGTATTAGTGGTTTACTGCATTTCATAGCAACTGTTGTTTCTGAATGGGTACGTTATACTTCGCTTCTAATTAGTGATTGTTTCCCCTGTGATCAGCTTGTCCTGAAGCCATAAAGAATGTGACCGCAATTTCTGTCCGCTAGGATTAAGTATAGCGCCAGGAACCCGGATCACTTATGTGTATATGGCGACACCTAGTGGTCAACAGAGAGCGCACATAAGGAAAACTGGAGAACTCCACTCTCCATCCAACACATTTCATAAGGCTGGGTTCACACTTAGACGCCACGTTCTGTTCTTCTGCTCCATGATGAGAACAGAAAAACGGAGCCCATGCAGGAAACGGATCGCATGATGGGCACAAATGGAGCCCGATGGACCCTGTTGTCTTCAGTGTTGAACTGTTCCTTCCTGTTAAAATGACGGAACCGGCAACAGAGACTCTCAATAAGTAATTATTTTGTAGAGTGGTAAAGAGGTGTTCACTTTAAGGGTAAAACTATGAAAAAACTTCAAAATATATATACAGTCATGGTTGAAAGTGTTGACACCCTTGAACTTGTTCCAGAAAATGAAGTTTCTCCCAGAAAATCATTTCAATCACACATGTTTTGTTATACACGTGTTTATTTCCTTTCTGTGTATTGGAACAACACGAAAAAACAAGAGGAGAAAAAAAAACATATTGGACATAATTTCACACAAAACCCCCAAAATGAGTTGGGCAAAATTGCTGGCACCCTCAACTTAATATTTGGTTGCACGCCCTTTAGAATAAATAACTGCAATCAATCGCTTCCTATAACCATCAACAAGCTTCTTACACCTCTCAACTAGAATTTTGGATCACTCTTCTTTTGGAAACTGCTCCTGGTTTCTCATATTTGAAGGGTGTCTTCTCCAAACAGCGATTTTAAGATCTCTCCACAGGTGATCAATGGGATTTAGATCTGGTCTCATTGCTGGCCACTTCAGAACTCTCCAGCGCTTTGGAGTCATTGTCCTGCTGGAAGACCCATGACCTATGATGCAAATCCAGCTTTCTGACACTGGACACTACATTACTACTCAAAATCCTTTGGTACTCTTCAGATTTCATAATGCCGTGCACATAGTCAAGGCTCCCAGTGCCAGAAGCATAAAAACAACCCAAAAACATATTTACTCCTCCATCATGTTTGACTGTAGGCACTGTGTTCTTTTCTTTGTAGGCCTCAATCTGTTTTCGGTAAACAGGTAGAATGATGTGCTTTACCAAAAAGCTCTAGCTTGGTCTCATCTGTCCACAAGACGCTTTCCCAAAAGGACTTCTCAGAAGGAAATAAACATGTGTCTAACAAGACATGTCTAATTGCTATACTTTTCTGGGAGAATACTTCAATTTCGAGAGTGTCAACACTTTTGGCCATGACTGTATAAAGTTTAACTGATGAAAAAAGTTTAGAGTATTCATTCAGTATATATAAATGTTAGGACTGCTACCGCTTTTTGTTTTTACAGTACCACCTTTACCACCCCATCACCTCTGAATATGGAATTCATTTTTTTCCACATGCTTCATATTTTATGGGGGTTTTTTCGTACATAATTCATGATTGAAAAAAAATATTATCGCAAGATTTGGCAAGGAATCGGGGCAAAAGAAAAAAATAAAATAAAACCCATTCATGGCTGACAACTTTATACTGTATATATTTGTCATTTTTCAACTGTCATTTTTTTCCTTCTCTTTTAAGGGGCTCAACTTTTTTATTTTTCTGACAATGTAACTGTACGAGGGATTGTTTTAGGCTGGACAAGGTGAGTTTTTAATTACACCATTCATATTACCAAGTAATGGACTGAAACACTGGAAAAAAGTTCTACATGTGGTGCAAATGTTGAAGAAAAAATTTCTTTTGGCCGAGGAGAAGCATCGGAAGATAATAGATGGAGCTGCTGCTTTTAGCACATACAATGTTTCTTTGTATGCAATAAAAAAATTGTATTAAAGAAGCACTCCTCCTCCTCCCATCAAAATTTTTAACCCCTTAATATATTGCAGTCATCATGTTATATAGCACGGTGTACTTGAAGGGAATGGGTCACCCCTTTGGAGTTATCAGACCTCTACTATGGCCATACAGGGTATAGAAAAGTAAATCTATACTTACCTGTATGGCCCATAGCAGAGGTCTGATTGCAGAGAAATCTTTTTATTCATTCCGTTTTTCTAGGCTTAGAAAAGCATCCTGCTATCCGGGAGGAAGTGGGGACCAAACTTCATTGTTGCGCACGCCGGAGGTCACTGGAGCAGAAGTCACAGTGACTCCCCGGCGCCTGCGCACTGTAGCAGACAGGTAAAATGGCGCAGGAAGAAAAAAAAAAGCGCCTTCAGCTATAGGCGCATTGTGCATGTGCGGGATGGTCAGCTCTAGACGGCACATCACAGGGCCCTGTGACCTGCAGGGGGGGGAATATTTGAATTAAACATATAGGCGGGCATTTCTTGGTGTCCCCCGGTCGCCAAGCCTAGAAAAACTGATTGAGTTAAGAGATTTCTCTGCAATCAGACCTGTAATATGGGCCATACAGGTAAGTATAGATTCACATTTCTCTAACCTGTATGCCCATATTAGAGGTCTGATAACTCCAAAGGGGTGACAGATTCCCTTTAACATTGCTCATTTTGCCTTTCTACCCAGTTAATTCTTCTCTTTTCCATTAGGTCTATGACATCATGTGATTTAAAAACAGATTAGCTGAATTCTTCTAAGCTCTATGTAGAAATTGGAGGTCAATTTTCCCTGTGTGAGTCATGAGTCACTGCAAAAGTCCCTGGCAGGAGGAGGAGGATCAACTGGGTCAGGAGATGAAGAGGGGGGTGATAAATACGGGGAAAAGAGATTTCCTGTTTCTACATGGGACAGAGAAAAGAGAAGAATTATCTGGGTAGAAAGGCAAAATGAGCAATTGTAAGTTCTCAGTGCTGTATAATATGACTGCAATATTTTAATAGGATAAAAAGTTTGATGGGGGTGCTTCTTTAAGTTTGCATCATAGGGGAGTGCCACTATATTCTTTCTTGATATTAAACCTGCTTCTAACAGCCAGGATCAAAGTTAAGTTTGATTCTGGGCTATTCAGCCTCTTAGATGTCATGATAAATAGCGACTGTAGCACCCATGGGAGAGGGTTACCCGCAAGCTAATAAGCACTCCAATAACATGTTTTCAGCATGCTGAAGGGCTACCATGGCAGCCAGAGGCCTAATAATGGCCTGAAGTTGATTTTGGTTGTAACAGAAAAAGACTAGAATAGAAGGAGGCTGCTCTGTGTTCATCAGTCATTTCTTCGTCTGCACACTCCCCTATGTCACATTAAGATTCAGTTATGAAAACTATAAAAGAAAACTCATTTTTGCCCATAGTAACCAACCAAAGCTGAGCTTTCATTTCTCAAACTGCTCTGGTAAAATGAAAGCTGCGCTGTGATTGCTTGGTATAAGCAGTATGGACTGTTTTTCTATTAGACAGTTTTGATCTGTTGCATTGTGACTGTCTACTGGGATTTTTTTTGCCTTGATTTTTGCGTATCCACAGCGCTCTGTTCTCCTGCCGTTTTGACCTCCTATGAACGTACTCGAAGTTATAGGTTGAAGCCCAGTAAGCAGCTCATTTCTAATAAAATGCAGGAACAAGACGTTAAAGAGCAATGAACAATATAGAGATTTTAAAGAGTAATATTGTTTTATTTTCATAAATTAATCGACAATCGAAGTAATAAAAAAAAAAAACAGCTAATTTTGTACTATATTTAATTACTGATAAATGTATTTTTTTTTTTGCCTGGACTGATCGATCTTTCTTAATTCAGTGGTAAAATGCGTCTTCTGTGCAGACAGATTTTCAGATCACTGAGGGGTCAGATTACAGTTTCTCATAAAAGTTCATGCAGGCGGAAAAGGTAAGGTAGGGGCAAGAGGAAGAAGGTGGTAGACACGGACATGCTGCTGCAAACACTTTAAGTGGATAGGTCATCAGTATCTGATAGGCGGTGGTCTGACACCCAGCACCCCCTGCTATTAGCTATTGCAGTATGGCGGCTGATATACACCGGAGTTGTGCATTTCCAACGCCATACAACTTGTAATGGCCTTTTTCAGGTGTTACAGCTTAGCTCCTATTCACTTGGAAATCGAAATAATTCATTTAGTAAAGAGTCTTGTCCTTTTTGTAAAGGATTACGTCCATCCGATAGTGATGCCATATTGCTTACATACATGCCAACTCTACCGGATCATCTAGGAGGCTCCTATAAAATGACAACACCTGAAAACCAGGGCTGTGGAGTTGGTAAGCCAAACCACCGACTGCTCGATTTCCCTGACTCTGACTCCACAGCCCTGCTCACTACTGAGCCTGTGCATAAAGTGCTGCACAGATTCATCTCAACTAAAAGCAGAGATCCTTAGATCAGGAACAGAACAGACATTTATAGGACATTTCATAACTTTCCCAAATCCTTAGGAAAACATTTACAGCACATCCTGCATTGTACTACTGCCCCCAATGTATTATATATTTTAGGAGTCGGTGCATTTTATACCAACTCCACGACTCCACAGCTCTTCTCACTACTGAGCTTGTGCATAAAGTGCTGCACAGATTCAACTAAAAGCCGAGACCCTTAGATCAGGAACAGAACAGATATTTATAGGACATTTCATAACTTTCCCAAATTCTTATCAAAACATGTACAGCACATACTGCAGTGTACTAAGTGATCCCAATTTATTAGATATTTTAGGAGTCGGTCCATTTTTATACCGACTCCGTCCCTGTAGCCCTGCTGAAAGTGGTGGACGCCACCTATCTCTTATGGAAACCAGTTCTTATTATGCAGGATGTCGGCATTCCATCATTTAGACTGAGCCTATCATATAGTTGTGCATTTTAGAGGGAGAGGAACAAGGGATGCAGAGTGTGTGGCCCCCAAAAAAGATTGTGTTACACAAAAAAAAATGACGCAGATGATCATCTGGAAGCTGGCAACGCTTTCCCCATACCCTGATTGATTTTGACCATTAGTCAAACAGGAAACTAGCATGACCCTGTTGACTTAAGGGGGTTATTTTATGGGGTTGTTCAGTGAAAATAAGTGATCACTTATCCAATGGATTAGTGGTATGTTATAGATGAGTGGGGGTCCGCCCAGAATGGGGCACTTTGTATCCTCGTTAGAATGGAGCTGAAATTCACTTGCTCCCTGCAGGTGCATTCCCTTGCTTCCCATAGGGAATGAATGGAGTGACAGATTGCCTTGTGTGCTGCAGCTCCAGTCTATGGCTATGGTCACACTTTCAGTATTTGGTCAGTATTTTACATCAGTATTTGTAAGCCAAAACCAGGAGTGGAACAATCAGAGGAAAAGTATAATAGAAACACGTCACCACTTCTGTATTTATCACCCACTCCTGATTTTGACTTACAAATACTGATGTAAAATACTGACCAGATATTGAATGTGTGAACATGGCCTAATAGGAATAAAAAGTTCCCCATTCAAATTATTAGTTGGAGTGCCAGCTATCGGACCCCCACGAGTCAACAACTCATCACCTATCCTACAGTGAGGTGGTAACTCATTTTGACATGACTGAACGCTGGCGATAAATATGTACGGGATATACTTGTGACTAATTCTGTCAACACTGTGACCGTTAAATGTTTCGCCAGTAGAGGGCAGTATTGTAATGATTGACTGTGGCGCATAGGCAAGAATGGCGTCTATAGCATCTGTAATACTTTCAGTAGACTGTGTGTGAAACTGTTCCAACATTTACACTTGCATGTAATCCATTTTCACCATGTTTGAGGTGAAGGCCCTGAAGGGATATCACAATATGTAAGAACCTAGAATGGAGTTTGTTTGCTAAATATTAAATGACTGTGAAAGACCCTCAGGCTCAGTATGTATCTCACCGGAATATGAATTCTGAGATCACATGGGGTCGTGAAGTGAATTGCAGGCCCTCACCTTTTTATGATATTTTTTCTCAATATGAGGATTTTCTTGTACATTTTACAGGAGGAAACTTTGCCATTATTTACGACAAGTTTATCAATGAAAAAACCTGCAGGTGTTTCAGCACTAAACTATCCCCGCGGCCCCTTCATTCTTTAAAAAGGGGTGGCCTATCCTAGGAAATTGAAGATGGAAATAATCCTTTAGTTTACAACAGTTAAGAAAATAAAAAAAAAGGAATATGCCAAGGCTGATGTGGCCAAAAGTTGAGACTGACAAATTTTGTTTTTCACAGTTTGTTGCTTCAGAGTTTTTAGGTCTTTTCGTTGGATGTTTCTATGGTAACTGAAGTACAATTATAAACATTCCATAAGTTTATTAAACTTTTATTCACAAATGTATCTTGTTTATGTGAATTCTCAATATTTACAGGGTTTGAACCTTATTCTTCCAGACTTCTGCCCTTCATCCTGGCACTTTGATATCTGCTTCTGGGCCTGACTGATGACAACACATTCTTGTGTAATCAGTGCTCGGAGTTTACCACAATTTCTGTCTTTTTGTTTGTCCACCAGCTTTCCAAGGAATGACCACAGGTTCCCAATGGGATTGAGATCTGTGGCTTTTCCCAGACTTGGACCCGAAATTTCAATGTTTTGTTCACTGAGACACTTAGTTATCACTTTTGCCTTGTGACATGGTCTCAATCATGCTGGAAAAAGCATTGTTCATCAGTGGCTGTGTTCTTAGGCAAAATTGTGAGTGAGCCCACTTTCTTGGATGAGAAGCCCCCAAACATGAATGGTCTCAGGAGGCTTTACTGTTGGTGTGACACAGGACTCATGGTAGTACTGAATTGTTTCATTCTTCCAGGTGTCCCAAACAGTCTGAAGGGGGCTTCATCAGAGAAAACTTGACTTTGCCGAGATTGGACATGTCTCGAGTTGCTTTTTATGCATGGAGGGGGCTCACTCATAATTGTGCCTAATAACACTGCTACGAATAAAGTATGGAATCTAAACCTCCTCCTTCCATTGATGCAGAAGCAATTTGGTAATGAGCATACTTTTTCAGGCTTGGTGGAGACCATGTCACAAGGAAAAAGAAAACTCAGCAGCTCGGTGAACAAAACATTGAAATTTTGCGTCTATGGCCAGGAAAGTCCCTCAGGTCTCAAACCCATTGAGAGCCTGTAGTCAATCCTCAAAAAGCAAGTGGACAAAGAAAAGCACAGAAATTGTGATAAGAATGGTTTGTCATCTGTCAGGATTTGGCCCAGAAGCTGATATCCAGTATTCCAGGGCGAAGGGCAGAAGACTTCAAAAACAAGGGACAACACTTTAACGGGAACCTGTCATGTAAAAAAAAAACTATTAACCTGCAGATATGGGGTTGATCTTCAGGTTAATATTATTCTGAAGCTGGCCGGCCACGACACTGAGAGCCCCGCTGCCAGGAGGAAATTAATTTTCTTCCTCCCGATTTCCTTTAAATATTGAGTCTTTGTATAAACTTTATATTTTTGTCAATAAAAGGTTAAAAACTCATGAAATGTTTATAATTGGACTTCAGTAACCATAGAAACATCTGACTAAAAGAGCTAAAATTCAGAATCTGCAAACTTGGGGAGAACCAAAATTTTTGTCAGTCTCAAAACTTTTGGCCTCGACTGTATGTTCAGCAGTATTTTCAATTTAATTTCTCCCATGGCTGCAGTTTTATTATAGGAGGTGGTCACCCTCCGAGGGTCCGTTCTGTCTACACGTGAACACCTTGATAGGGCAGCTGAGGTCACTAATTGGCTGCAGTGATGTTGACGTGATGTCAGCGCTGCAGCCAATGCCAGACTCTGGAACAGCGATGGAGACTCGCTAGTGGATCCGTGGATCCGGAGAAGGTGAGTACCGCGCGTGTTTTTAGCAAACTAAAGCAATTGGAGAAATTTTATTTAATAGAACAGCCCCTTTAACACTAAGTTTGCCAGCACTATGACTAACAGATGATCAGCCAGTAGAGGGAGCTATATGATTGGTTAATTTATTGCATCTTTACATAGATCTAGAGGAGACTTTTTATTTCTTTTTTCCCGCATTTGTCTATTGGAGTAAAATTGTGCAAGAGTTTTGTAAGATTTTTAGGAAGTTGCATTTGTGTCCAAATTTTGACCATTTTACAATCCAATTTTACGTGCTCAAAGTTCTGGGGCAGATGTTTGATTTGTTTCACAACAGATTAAACATGAATATAATGCAACAAAAACTGGGCAGAAAATGCATTAATAAAGATGTAATGCAAAGCAACGTCATTGCCATGAGAAAAAGATGAAAAGTATAGTTACTAATTGGAAATGCTGCATACAGAAATTGTCATGTTTTTGTAGTTTAGCATGCAGCCTTACATATTTGGATTGATGATTATATAAGAATATTGTACATTGGATTTCTCCCTGTGGCTGTTCTGTATTCCTAAGGTTTCCGTATACCTGCCGGGATCAGAAGGCATCCTGCGTCTACATAGTAACATAGTTTTCAAGGATGAAGGAAGACTAAGTCCATCTAGTTCAACCCATAGCCTAACATGTTGATCCAGAGGAAGGCAAAAAAACCCATGTGGCAACACTAAGCTCCACATTGGAGAAAAAAATTCCTTCCTGACTCCATACGACAATCAGACTAGTTCCCTGGATCAACGCCCTATCAAGGAATCTAGTATATATAACCTGTAATATTATACTTTTCAAGAAAGGCATCCATGCCCTTCTTAAATTTTAGTAGTGAATCACTCATTACAACATCATGCGGCAGCGAGCTCCATAGTCTCACTGCTCTTACAGTAAAGAATCCGCGTCTGTGATTATGATTAAACCTTCTTTCCTCCAGACGTAGAAGATGCCCCAAGTCTGTCCTATTAGAACACCACATGGTGAAAGGAAAATGCTAATGTGCTTTCTATGAATGTCAATCTACTGTATCTACAGATGATTACTAGGAGATTACTACAGATGTTGTAGTGATATTGCCTAAAAAGTCAGTTGATCACATTAAATCAAAAGGTGTGGATTCCAGCGATGTGTCACTTATCGGGCTGCTTGCTGTAGTTTTGATAAAATCACTTATATCAGCAGGAGATTATCACTAGGACTAGTAAAGCTGCTGCCATGTAGTCCACCATATTCATGAGCTCTGTATAACCCTATCCCCACCACTGCCAGCTTTCTGCCTATGCACAGTGTACACAGAAAGCTGCCAATCAGTGGTGTGGGTGGGGTTATACTTAGCTCATCATTCTGAGAGCTGCTAGATCTACAGCAGATACGACAGTGATTTTTTTTTCAAAATGACAACAGGCAGACCAGCAAGTGACACATCGCTGAAATCAGGGTCTCTGCCCCTACGTCATGCTGCTCTCAGAAGGGGTAGCAAAAGTCTGGTGACTTATTCCCTTTAAGATCTCCACCTTTTGCCAAAAAAGGGGATTATGAGCCATTACAGTGATATATTTATGAAGGCTAAAACTGCTTTCTCATGGTCTATAAACACTGATCCAGCTGGTATTAGCTCCCTGGTGTAATCTCCACACCTGTCAATTGATGGCATGGGTTCAAGCTGTCCAATTCCCCAGAAGATGAAAAACCCACAATGGCACTTCTTGATTCACTCCTAATATAATCCCCCGCCTCTAGCTTTATACTTTAGTCATAAAATATATGTGTGTGTGTGTGTGTATATGTGTGTATGAATGTATGTGTATATGTATGCGTGTATGTGTATATGTATGCTTATACACCTGTGGTCAAAATTGTTGGTACCCCTCGTTTTAATGAAGGAAAAACCCACAATTGTCACAGAAATAACTTGAATAGAACAAGGAGACAGGAGGCAGAGCTAGGTGTGAAAGGGGTGCTACAGGCTACCTGTGAAATACGAAATACATATAGTATGAAACAAGGAGAAAGCCACAGCTACAAGGAGCCAGGCATACCCAAATGCTTATGTTACAAAATATAACAATTTTATTTAGACAATAAATGGCAAAGACAATGTGACCACACACAGATTAAAAACATTTAAAAAATGTTAACCCAAGCAAGGGTAGAATCATCCCAAACATGCAACAGCAGGAATCAATGAACGACACCATCGTATAGATTATAATATTACATTTAAATAAAGTGTAGATTAAGGGTAATACTGACCATAACGTTGGCAATAAACAACCCAATGTGCAGATGAGTAGAAGTATAAGGTGCAATGGTAAATAGAACATAGACAAAAAATATATGCGGTATATACACCATTGAGAGGTCATCTACCTGCTGTAGTCACCAAACGCGTGTCGCTGCCCACGAACCTGCCAGTACCCATGGCTTTCTCCAGGTTTCATACTAGAAATAACTTGAATCTGACAAGAGTAACAATAAATTAAAAATCTATGAAAATGAACAAATGAAAGTCAGACATTGCTTTTCAACCCTGCTTCCACAGAATTTAAAAAATTTAACTCATGAATATGTGTGTGTGTGTGTATATATATATATATATATATATATATATATATATACACACACACACACTGCTCAAAAAAATAAAGGGAACACTTAAACAACACAATGTAACTCCAAGTCAATAAAACTTCGGTGAAATCTACCTGTCCAGTTATGAAGCAACACTGATTGTGAATCAATTCCTCCTGCTGTTGTGCAAATGGACCAGACAGCAGTTCTGCAGGTGGTGACCACAGACCATTTCTCTGTTCTCATCCTTTTTGGCTGTTGTTTTGGTCACTTTTTCATTTTGCCATTGCTCTCACCCCTAGAGGTACAGTAGCATGAGGCGGTGTCTACAGTACAACCCACAGAAGTAGCTCAGTTAGTGCAGTTCATCCAGGATGGCACATCAGTGTGAGCTGTGGCAAGAAGGGTAGCTGTGTCTGTCAGCACAGTGTCCAGAGCATGGAGCAGATACCAGGAGACGTGGAGGGGGCCGTAGGAGGGCAACAACCCAGCAGCAGGACCGCTACCTCCCCCTTTGTGGAGGGACAGGAGGAGCACTGCCAGAGCCCTGTAAAATGACCTCCAACAGACCACAAATGTGCATGTGTCTGCACAAACGGTTAGAAACCGACTCCATGAGGGTGGTATGAGGGCCTGACGTCCACAGATGGGGGTTGTGCTCACAGCCCAACACCGTGCAGGACGCTTGGCATTTGCCACAGAACACCAGGATTGCCAAAGTCGCCACTGGCGCCCTGTGCTCTTCACAGATGAAAGCAGGTTCACACTGAGAACATCTGACAGACGTGACAGAGTCTGGAGACGCCGTGGAGAGCGATCTGCTGCCTGCAACATCCTTCAGCATGACCGGTTTGGCAGTGGGTCAGTAATGGTGTGGGGTGGCATTTCTTTGGAGGGCCGCACAGCCCTCCATGTGCTCGCCAGAGGTAGCCTGACTGCCATTAGGTACTGAGATGAGATCCTCAGACCCCTTGTGAGACCATATGCTGGTGCGGTTGGCCCTGGGTTCCTCCTAATGCAGGACAATGCCAGACCTCATGTGGCTGGAGTGTGTCAGCAGTTCCTGTAAGATGAAGGCATTGAAGCTATGGACTGGCCCGCCCGTTCTCCAGACCTGAATCCGATTGAGCACATCTGGGACATCATGTCTCGCTCCATCCACCAACGTCACGTTGCACCACAGACTGTCCAGGAGTTGGCAGATGCTTTATTCCAGGTCTGGGAGGAGATCCCACAGGAGACCATCCGCAACCTCATCAGGAGCATGCCCAGGCGTTGTAGGGAGGTCATACAGGCAAGTGGAGGCCGCACACAATACTGAGCCTCATTTTGACTTGTTTTCAGGACATTACATCAAACTTGGATCAGCCTGTAGTGTGTTTTCCCACTTTAATTTTGCAGGTGACTCCAAATCCAGGCCTCCATTGGTTAATAAATTTGATTTCCATTGATGATTTTTGTGTGATTTTGTTGTCGGCACTTTCAACTTTGTACAGAACAAAGTATTCAATGAGAATATTTCATTCATTCAGATCTAGGATGTGTTATTTGAGTGTTCCCTTTATTATTTTGAGCAGTGTCGACACACACACACACACACACACACACACACACACACACACACACACACACACACACACACACACACACACACACACGTGTGTGTGTGTGTATATATATATACACACACGTATATACACCCATATATATATATATATATATAATATACAGTACAGACTAAAAGTTTGGACACACCTTCTCATTTAAAGATTTTTCTGTATTTTCTTGACTATGAAAATTGTACATTCACACTGAAGGCATCAAAACTATGAATTAACACATGTGGAATTATATACTTAACAAAAAAGTGTGAAACAACTGAAAATATATCTTATTTTCTAGGTTCTTCAAAGTAGCCACCTTTTGCTTTGATAACTGCTTTGCACACTCTTGGCATTCTCTTGATGAGCTTCAAGAGGTAGTCACCGGAAATGGTCTTCCAACAATCTTGAAGGAGTTCCCAGAGATGCTTAGCACTTGTTGGCCCTTTTGCCTTCACTCTGCGGTCCAGCTCACCCCAAACCATCTCGATTGGGTTCAGGTCTGGTGACTGTGAAGGCCAGGTCATCTGGCGTAGCACCCCATCACTCTCCTTCTTGGTCAAATAGCCCTTACACAGCCTGGAGGTGTGTTTGGGGTCATTGTACTGTTGAAAAATAAATGATCGTCCAACTAAACGCAAACCGGATGGAATAGCATGCCGCTGCAAGATGCTTTGGTAGCCATGCTGGTTCAGTATGCCTTCAATTTTGAATAAATCCCCAACAGTGTCACCAGCAAAGCACCCCCACACCATCACACCTCCTCCTCCATGCTTCATGGTGGGAACCAGGCATGTAGAGTCTATCCGTTCACCTTTTCTACTTTGCACAAAGACACGGTGGTTGGAACCAAAGATCTCAAATTTGGACTCATCAGACCAAAGCACAGATTTCCACTGCTCTAATGTCCATTCCTTGTGTTCTTTAGCCCAAACAAGTCTCTTCTGCTTGTTGCCTGTCCTTAGCAGTGGTTTCCTAGCAGCTATTTTACCATGAAGGCCTGCTGCACAAAGTCTCTTCTTAACAGTTGTTGAAGAGATGTGTCTGCTGCTAGAACTCTGTGTGGCATTGACCTGGTCTCTAATCTGAGCTGCTGTTAACCTGCGATTTCTGAGGCTGGTGACTTGGATAAACTTATCCTCAGAAGCAGAGGTGACTCTTGGTCTTCCTTTCCTGGGGCAGTCCTCATGTGAGCCAGTTTCTTTGTAGCGCTTGATGGTTTTTGCAACTGCACTTGGGGACACTTTAAAAGTTTTCCCAATTTTTTGGACTGACTGACCTTCATTTCTTAAAGTAATGATGGCCACTCGTTTCTCTTTACTTAGCTGCTTTTTTCTTGCCATAATACAAATTCTAACAGTCTATTCAGTAGGACTATCAGCTGTGTATCCACCTGACTTCTGCACAACACAACTGATGGTCCCAGCCCCATTTATAAGGCAAGAAATCCCACTTCTTAAACCTGACAGGGCACACCTGTGAAGTGAAAACCATTTCCGGTGACTACCTCTTGAAGCTCATCAAGAGAATGCCAAGAGTGTGCAAAGCAGTCATCAAAGCAAAAGGTGGCTACTTTGAAGAACCTAGAATATAAGATATATTTTAAGTTGTTTCACACTTTTTTGTTAAGTATATAATTCCACATGTGTTAATTCATAGTTTTGATGCCTTCAGTGTGAATGTACAATTTTCATAGTCATGAAAATACAGAAAAATCTTTAAATGAGAAGGTGTGTCCAAACTTTTGGTCTGTACTGTAGATGTGCTTATATGTATATGTGTATTTATATATATGTGTGTGTGTGTGTGTGTGTGTGTGTGTGTGTGTGTGTGTGTATATATAATATATATATATATAATTTATTTTTTTCCTAGGTCCAAGGAAAAAATTGGTCGTGTCCACTGCCCCTTAGAATAACAAGGGTACAAGTGCTACCCTTCAAAACCATGGATGACACCTGTCCAATTAAAACGGTCGTCTGCATGAGCCCTTATTGAAAGACTCCCATAACCTCATACTACCCCCTGTCCCTCATTAACCCCCAAGTTACAGGTTAGGTATGTAAGGCAGATTTCACCCTGCGCATCTGCTCTTGCTGCTGATCCTTTTGTTTTGTAAATGATAAAGGCTACGGCAAATCCACAACATGTTCTCAAATCAGTAGCACATTTTCTTACAGTAATACGGCCCTAATAAAGCCCCCTTTTTACAAATCTCACATGCCATACAATATATATATTTTATGGCATAAACATTTATTTATTTATTTATTTTAAACAATGGAAATCAATGGCATCATGTCATTATAGTACAAGATGAGTAACAAAGTATTTATAATGTAGCTTTTTATATAGCAGCGTTGCCGTTCTGTTATAAACTTTCAAACAAGTTGCATCCAATTTGTGGGAAATCAGTTGTGGTCACTATTGGTGGATCGTGGCATGTCCAGGCACCCATACAAACTGAAGTGTAATGATCTTGTCACCCTGAATCTTGCAGCTAAACTTGCCCTTCTTATATAAATGTCTCTCTAACTGTAACATATGCTGTAGGTCAACTTGCAATCATTAATTGAAGGGGACTCACCAGTCTGGCTATAGATACAAGACCAAGATCTGAGGACCGGCTGCCGCCCAAGCCGGGTCCGAGGACCGGCTGCCGCACAATTCTTTTCACACTACAGATGCCTTTTTAGAGCTGAAGAAGCTTGAACAAGCCCTTTAAGGATAAAGTAGAGCTCTGGCCTATTTTTATTTCTTAATTTTGGTGTAGAGAGAGGGTGGGACAAATCTTTGTACGTGACCTTGGAAAATGATCTGTTCTTTCGTTCAGAATTACAGATCTTTCATTTAACACTGACAGCGCTCCGTGTGTTTGAGACAATGCAGTGGTCGCTCCTCTTCTCTAGTGGTGACTGTGCATTCCCTTCCTAAGTTACATAGGGGGCAGCGCGCCAAGTTCAATAAACAGATGTGCTCTAATTATGGGTCATTTCAAGACAAAACCGACTTATCTTGGTTAACTGTTACATTGCATATATGCTTGTTGTATTTTTTCACTTCTCCCTAAAAACTGTGAAGTGTTGTGTGTAAACTGTACAGCACAGCTTCACTTCAATGTAGTGTGATTTTATTGTAGACTCCCAACATGTGACATAAAAAAAAAATCTTTACAGGAGGGGTGGGCAATTAATTTTTCCAAGGGGTCACATGAGACTGTTGTGGTTGTTGAGGGCCAAACCAACCAGACAAATTTGGTTCTGCTTATTATTATTGTTTTATATTAATTTTGTATCACTTAAAGAGGTTGTCCACAACTTTTACATTGGTCTTTTTTTTAGGATAAGTCATCAATGTCTGATCGGCTGGGGTCCGACACCCAGCACCCCCGCCGATCAGCTGTTACTGGTGTTGGCGGCGGCCACCGGCCGGAAGTACTTACTTCTGGAGCTGGCCGTCTAGTTGTAGTGGCTGCTGCAGGGTACTGCACATCCGCCTCCTATTGATTTGAAAGGGATATGCAGTACCAAGGCCCGGCCACTACAAGTAGACGGCCAGCTCAGTACTTCCGGCCACCAACACCAATAACTGCTGATCCGTGGGGGTGCCGGGTGTCTGACCCTGGTCAATTAGACATTGATGACCTATCCAAAGGATAGGCCTACAATGTAAAAGTTGTGGACAACCTCTTTAAAATTGAGCAGAATGAAGTCTGTTAACTAGCTGCTACTGGCAACTGATATTACAATAGGGCTTATTGTAACATGTAGTCTTACCATTAGCAGCTAATCAAAACCATTTAACTTACTGCTTTTTATGAAGTTTATAAATCCATTATAAGTTTATGCTTAAAACATGCAGTAGTGCTCAAAATAATAGCAGTCCAATATGACTAACCAGATTAATCACTGTTTTTGGAATAAGTTACATTACCACATGTCAAACAATTTACCAGTTGGTGCAGTAGATTGTAAGAAAACCAACAGACTCCGCATTCATGATCTGCATGGTTATGAGTCTGTGTATTTGAATAATTAATTGTAAGGGGGTGTGTTCAAAATAATAGCAGTGTGGAGTTCAATTAGTGAGGTCAATCATTCTGTGAAGAAACAGGTGTGAATCAGGGGGCCCTTATTTAAGGGTGAAGCCAGCACATGTTGTACATGCATTTCTCCTTGAAAGCCTGAGAAATATGGGTCGTTTGAGACGTTGTTCAGAACAACAGGGTACTTTGATTAAAAAGTTGATTGGAGAGGGTAAAATTTATAAAGAAGTGCAGACAATGCTAGGCTGTTCAGCTAAAATGATCTCCAATGCTTTAAAATGGAAAGCAAAATCAGTGAGACGTGGAAGTTAACGGAAGACTACCTCGAATG
Source organism: Phyllobates terribilis (assembly GCF_046119375.1). Classification (NCBI taxonomy): domain Eukaryota; kingdom Metazoa; phylum Chordata; class Amphibia; order Anura; family Dendrobatidae; genus Phyllobates; species Phyllobates terribilis. The sequence goes on from NW_027362763.1 coordinate 170,861,471, forward strand.
GATCGAAGAATAGCCAGAATGGCAAAGGCTCAGCCAATGATCAGCTCCAGGATGATCAAAGCCAGTCTCAAGTTACCTGTGAGTACTGTGACAGTTAGACTACACCTGTGTGAAGATAATCTCTTAGCAAGAAATCCCTGCAAAACATACTGAAGCTGATACAGTTTGCCAAAGAACACATCAACTGGCCTAAAGAGAAATGGAGAAACATTTTGTGGACTGATGAAAGTAAAAATTGTTCTTTTTAGGTGTAAGGGCAGCAGACAGTTCATTAGACGACCCCCAAACTCTGTATTCAAGCCACAGTACACTCTGAAGACTGTGAAGCATGGTGGTGCAAGCATCATGATATGGGCATGTTTCTCTTACTATGGTGCCGGACCTATTTACCACATACCACATATCATGGACCAGTTTACATATAATAAAATACTTGAAGAGGTCATGTTGCCTTACGTTGAAGAGTATATTCCCTTGAAATGGGTGTTTCAACAAGACAACGACCCTAAACACACCAGTAAACAAGCAAAATCTTTTGTTCCATTCCAACAAAATTGAGGTTATGTAGTGGCCAGCCCAATCCCCGGACCTTAATCCAATAGAACGCTTGTGGGGCGACATCAAAAATGCCGTTTCTGATGCAAAGCCAACAAATGCCAATAAAAAGTGGGATGTAGTCAAAGCACCCTGGGCTGGAATAACAGCTGACAGGTGCCTGAAGTTGGTTGACTCTGACTCTATGCAACATAGATGTGAAGCAGTTCTAAAAAACTGGGGGTAGAAAACTAAATATTAGGTTAGTGATTCACAGGAATGCTAAATCCTCAAAAAAAGAGTACATATTGTGAGTTTGTAAAGACAAATGCAAATTGTTATTTTTTTAGAACAACCCAATGTTCATTTTTTGATATTTTCTGTAAGATAGTTAAAAATTATGTACATTTCTCTTCATGTTTTCTAAGGGGTAACGTTTCTCCTTGTGGAGAGTGACATACCGGCTCTGGCATGTCACGGTAAGGAGGCTTATTCGCTGTGCAATGCTCCTCTGGGAAATTTAATATGCAAATTGCCTCTTCAGAGAAAAAGAGGACTTGAACTCTATAGCTAAGTCATATTGCACGACTCGTTAAACGGTTGATTGTGACTTGTAGGATTGCTGCTTCCAATAGGTGGCGCTATAGAGTTCAAGTCCTCTTTTTCTCTGAAGAGACAATTTACATATCTTCATGTTTTGAATTAGAAAACAGTGTGCAATGTTCCCAATGCATGAAAATAAAAACTAGTATAAAGATTTTGTGCTTAACTCATGTTTTTGAACACACTGCTATTATTTTGAACATTACTGTACACCTCTGCCCTTCACTGCTCCAAACAAATATACTTCAACACCCTCATCACCGCACTGTACAACAATCCTAAAAGACCTTTTGACACTTTTCATTCCCTCCTCAGTCCAAGAGTGCAGGCCCCAACCAACAACCTCAGTGCTGACAATCTGGCCAATTATTTCGAAAAAAAAATTTACCATATCCGAAATTTTTTTTTTTCCCAATCCCCTAATGTCATATATTCTCTTCCCTCCTGCACGCCATCTAGCTCACTTTCGGTCTTTGAGTCGATCATGGAAGAAGAAGATACCAGGCTTCTCACATCATCTCACCCTACTACCTGCACCAGTGGGCCGATCACATCTACTTCAGTCCCTTTTTCCGGCTGTTGCCAATTGACTAACTAAAATATTTAACCTCTCTCATCTATTATCGTTCCCTCCTCCTACAAACACTCCAGCATACTTCCATTACTTAAAAACACATCCCTTGACCATAACTGTGCTGGTAACAGACCTGTCTCCAACCTTCCCTTCGTTTCTAAACTCCTGGAACGCTTGGTCCACTCCCAACTAATCCGCTGTCTCTCAGATAACTCTCTTCTTGACCCGTTTCAATCTGGTTTCCGCTCTTTACACTCTACAGAACTGCCCTTACTAAAGTCTCTAATGATCTACTACCAGCTAAATCTAATGGCCACTATTCCCTGCTGATTCTCCTGGATCTCTCTGCAGCATTCGACACTGTGGATCACCAGCTCCTCCGCACTATGCATCTCTATGCCGATGACACCCAATTATACACAGTCTCCTGACATCACATCCTCATTACTACAAAATACCAATGATTGTCTTTCTGCAGTTTTTAACATCATGTTCTCCCTCTATTTAAAATGGAATCTGTCAAAAACTGATCTCCTTGTGTTTCCTCCCTCTACTATCCTTCCCAAACTCAATATTGCCATTTCTATGTGTGGTTCTACCATTACTCCCCAGCAACATGCCCGCTGTCTTGGGGTTATATTTGACTCCAATCTTTCCTTCACTCCCTACATCCGATCACTCGCTCGCTTATGTCACCTACTCCTCAAAAACATCTCTAGAATTTGACCTTTTCCTAACTGTTGCTCTTTTCATTTTCATCTGGACTACTGCAACTTTCTAGTAATCGGTCTCCGTCTTACTAAACTCTCCTCTCCCCAATCCTTCCTGAATGCAGCAGCCAGGATCATATTCCTCTCCAACTGTTACACCGCTGCCCCTACCCTGTGCCAGTCATTGCACTGGTTGCCCACCGGATACAGAGTGCAATATAAACTTATCACTCACACACAAAGCTCTCCACAGATCTGCACCACCCTACATCTCCTCCCTCATCTGTCTATTACCCTACCCGTGCCCTCCGTTCTGCTAATGACATAAAAATAACAGCCTCTACAATCCGATCCTCCCACTGCTGTCTCCAAGACTTCTCTTGAGCTGCACCAACTCTCTGGAATGCACTATCCTCGACAATTTGATTAATTCCCAATACCCACAGTTTTAAGCGTGCCCTAAAAATGCACTTCTTTAGACTGGCATATCACCTCACCTCACTTATGTAATTACTAGATGGTGGCCTGATTCTAACGCATCGGGTATTCTAGCATATGTCTCCCGACCCTCCTTTATAATGCCCCATGCAGGAAGTCACATCCCCCGTATATAATACCCCATGCAGGATGTCACATCCCCCGCATATAATGCCCCATGCAGGAAGTCACATCCCCCGCATATAATGCCCCATGCAGGAAGTCACATCCCCCGTATATAATACCCCATACAGGAAGTCACATCCCCCGTATATAATGCCCCATGCAGGATGTCACCTCTCCCCCATATAATGCCCCATGTAGGATGTGACCTCTCCCCCCATATAATGCCCCATGCAGGATGTCACCTCTCCCCCATATAATGCCCTATGTAGGATGTCACCTCTCCCCCCCCCCCCCCTCCCCCATATAATGCCCCATGTAGGATGTCACCCCCCCCCCCTCCCCCATATAATGCCCCATGCAGGAAGTCATATCCCCTGTATATCCATCCCCCCATAGTGCCCCATGCAGGTCCCCTATGGCCCCATACAAAAAAAAAATCCAATACTGACCTCCCTTCTCAGCTGCTTCTCTGGACTCCAGCATAGCCGGCATGTTGACGCTGTGCGCTGTGACCGGTCAGGAGAGAGCGCGGTGTAAAGACGTCACCGCACCCTCTGACCTGAGACGTCACAGAGCATCAGAGGAAGACACAGGAGCTGCTGCTGAGGCTCGGGGAGGGGTAAGTATGACGCCGGTGCCGGGGTCCTGATCGAGCGGGGGGAGGGAGAGGAGGGGAGGGGAGAGGAGAGGAGGGGCGTCACACTTGTCCTCGGGAGATAAGCGGCCGTAGCCGCTGATCTCCCGACGATAGCCGCATGTAGGTCAGCGGTGCCTGCGGTCGGGGGACTTATGCTGCGAGTAGCCGTCTGCATCGCCGCTGACCTCCGTGCCGCACATGAGCCGCTAACGGCCGCCATGTTTTTCAGAAATGCCGCATCGCTGATTGGTCCGGCCGCGGCCAATCAGCAACCCGGGATTTCCAAGACAGGCAGGCAGACAGGCAGGCAGACAGACAGACGGGATAAGACAATTATATAGTAGATTTTAGCTTTGCCCTTCCAAAATTTTCTTCCAAATCTGGTCACTTGTAGCATCTGTTCACACACCCTCCATGCACTTAAATAGCATTTTGTATCTGTACTTATTCAGATACTGTCTGATGACTTACATCGTTATGTGAATACCCTATTTATTATATTGATGGTTGAACCTTACAATACAAGCATTTTTTACCATTTCTCTTTTGCCTCTCCCCTATTTCCTCACAGATTATAAGTTTGAGAGCAGGACTTTCACAGCTTTTGGTATCTGTTGAATTATGTGTTTATTCTGTTATGTCTTTATTGTCTATACAAGTCCTCTCTGAAATATAAAGTGCTGCAGAATATGTTGGTGCTATAGAAATAAAAATTATTATTATACTGCTCCTGTTATTCAGCCCTTGCACCTTGATCAACAGCTCTCAACAAAATATGATGCCTCCACACACAGTATGATGTCCCAACAAGGCACTCACACAGTATGATGTACCCACACAACCCCTCAAACAGTATGCTGTCTACACAAAGCACCCCACACAGTATGATGTCCCCACAAATCCATCCATGGCTTTCAGACCGCACCGGAACAGACAGCGGGCAGCATGTGTCCCGTGGGCCGCACTTTGCCCAGGTCTTCTTTAAAGGGAACCTGTCTCCTCAGAATTTCCTATCTAAAAACAATGTCCTAGACTGTTTTTGTTGCTTAATTATGCCCAGATGTATTGTACAGGTAGCAATAAAAGGAGAAATGAGGTTAAAATCCCGCGGCACCCGCCCTGTGAGTCATCTGGGTGTGGCGTAGCACTGTTTTTCCTTTCATGCCCACTATTCACTTGATTTACGTCCCGCTTAGATTGTGATTGTGGCCTCACTTTATATATTCAATGTTCTTTAATATAAAAGTTCAAGGACACATTTACAGCTCAGTTTAAGGGTTTTTTTTCAGTTTCTCCCAAAACTGAACACTTTATTCCTGTGTGAAACGCATTTTTTTTTCCATCCTGAATATTTTCATAATCGCGTAAAAAAAACGGTTATGCCATTCATCCCATTTCTAACCAAATCTGAACCACAAAAATGGATGAGAATAGGATGACACCGAGATCAACAGAATGGACACAGATCCGTAAATGCAAACCCAAACCAGACCCGAATATGTGAATACTTAAGCGCTATGGGCACATGTTCTGTCCAGTTTAAAAATGGTCAGCACACAGATAGCAAAAACTGATGTGTGTTTATAGTCTAGAGCTGCATTCACAATTCTGCACATTTAATAGCATAAATCTTAGGTTAGCCTGTTATGACTAATTGGGAATGCAGCTCTGGAGTATAAATCTTAAAGTACTGCAATGTATTTAGAAACCTCTCTTGGGCTATGTTCACACACATTGTGTTTTTTTTCTGCAGCTAAATCTGCTCCAAATCTGCTCCAAATCTGCTGACAACTTTTCTCTGGCAGGAAAACAGCTGCTTCAAAAACGCAGGTTTTGCTGCGTTTTTTTCAGCGTTTTTTCACTGTCCTTCTCTCTCTATTCATGCATGTACATGAAGTTCTGTGAAGAAAAAATATCATTCTGGTTTTGGCATAGTGAGGGAGGTTAATTGTTCAGGAATAGTTTAGACACTGGCAATGCATTGAGTTTGTATGACACTATTTGCTTTCACGCTATGGGGTCTGCCATTCAGCTTGCACAGGCATTGCTCAATTTCACACCTCACTGGGCCACAGGTATTGTTCAATCTCACCTGTAGGTTAGCTAATGTTCCCACTGTACACATCACTAATTTATTTAAACTTTCCCAATACAAACAACCATCTCAGTGACCAACACAAGATGGTTAAATCACAACATAGAACCTATATTTTGCTATCAAAAACGCTGAAAAAAATTTAGCTGCGTTTTTTGATGCGTTTTTTTCAACGTTTTTTTCACCACCCATTACTTCCTATGGGTGAAAAAAGCGCTGAAAGAAGGGACATGCTCGATTTTCAAAAAAAGCAAGCAAGGCAGAAAATACGCAGCAAACAAAAAGCAACATGTGTGAATAGCGAATTCTGGTTTCTCATACACTTTGCTGGTACTGCTAGATGCAGCTGAAAATTTGCATAAAAATCTGCTGCAAAATATGCAGCAAAACACAGCATGTGTGAACATAGCCTTAATGTATAAAGATCTTGCCTAGTAACTGCTTTAGTGATGTACCTTTTTAGTGCACTCCATCTATTTCAATTTGCAAATTCAGATGGGACCAACACTAAAGGCCATCATTGAAGGGGTTATCCCCTTTCAGAAAACATTTCGTTATGTGCTTAGTTTGTTATAAAAAAACAAACTGTGCTTTACTTACCCGCACCCAGCCCAGAGCGGTTTCGCCCCTGTAGCTATGGTCTTTTGTTGATTGGCTGCAGCGGTGACATCATGTCAACACTGATCTCAGCAAGTTTGCGGTTTACATCAGCACATCTGCTGAGTTCAGTGATTGGCTGCAGCGCTGTTGACGTGATGTCATTGCTCAAGCCAAACAAATGCTATGACAGATACATGGCTGGATCCGATGTGGGTAGGTAAAACAGTTTGTTTTTTTTAATAACAAACAAAATATATGTTCAAATGTTTTCTGAAAACTTTTTTAAAAATTTTAGTGTGGAAAAGACCTAAGAATTTGTGCTAAAAGCAAGCATTACCCAAACAGCCCATTGATTTTCCTGAACTGAACTCTGGTTTCCAGACTCTATAGATCAGAGATGATCGCTGGGGTCTCCGCAATGGGAAACCTTGTGATCAACTTCTCAACTTGGAACCCTCCTGAATGAAAAAGGGATATCCCGAAGCTATAAAATGGGATGTCCAAGCCATTTTCTTATCTGTGATGCCACCTTGTAGAAGTTGAGGGAAACCCTGAGTGCGATTCTTCTGCTCCGGAGAACCCTTCTGGCACTGCCTACGATCAGCTTTGCTGCACTTGGGGGACCCTTGGTACCCTCCTATTACACGCCTGACAGCAGAGAGCAGAATTTCATTAATGGAAAACGGAAACCCCTTCAAAGCCCGAGCAAGGACAAGACTGGCAAAGTGACAGGTGCAGCCTATATTTAGGAAGCTTAGATTTTTGAGCTAGTCAGCATAGAATGCTTATTGCTGACCACAAGACTTGCATTATCACTGAAGCCCGGACTCCAGAGTGGCCTTTAGGCTGGAAAATTAAGAGTTAACCTCAGCGTTTCATGTGTGTAGAGTATAGCATGAAGCCAGAATGGCGGAATTTTTTTTGCCGTATTTTAACTACTTAATGCCCAGTAGAATTTACTTCTATCCTGCAGTCTAGGGGACTTGGATTCTTATATAACCCAGTTTACCCTAGAACAGAAGCTCTTTGTTGGAGGATTTACTAAACTTATATTGTGACTCTGGCCCGGGCCAAGTGTTAAAGTTTTGCTAGAACTGCATTTGCCTTCCAGGGAAATTTACAAGTAGAAGAGAAGACAGAAGACCATTGTAAGGACACACTGGAGAGCGCTCTGGCCATTTGTCAGATGAGATTTCAGCATTTGCATTCCCAAATAGGGAGCAATATTTCTTTTTATTTTTATCTAGATGCAGAATTTAAAGGTTTCCAGAATCTCCAATTATGGAACATAAACTTAGGGTGCATTTACTCTGGCCGATTATAGTAAGCATGCGTTAGTAGAGCCGCTGCCAATCAGGCAGTGTAGACAGGCCGACAATCGCATAAGGAATGAGCAAAAACACTTGTTCGTTGGGTGAAATGATTTTTAAACTTGATTGGAATTGATTGCTTTTTGGAAGCACATTGTCCTGTGTAAACAGAACATGTGCTGGCGAGAAACAATCTGTGCGCACAGAACAATCTAATAATGATCATTCTGGTCACTTAGGAAGTGTGGCCGGCACAGGCTATTAAACAACTGACAAGCATGTAGCCAAATGGCAGTTAAAACACTGCCGATGTCTACCATTGGAAGCCCGTGCTAACGGGAGAGGAAAGGTAAAGGGGAAGAATTGAGTAATTAAAAAGAACGTAAATATTTAGTGTTTTTTTTAATGTCACACAGTACTTCCTCAAGAACTACATTTGATACAACACAGTATATCCGTTTTTATGATAGTGTTTCTTTAAACACAAAAAAGCACGCAAAAATAACAAAATCCTATTTTGCCTCATCACACAATTGTCTTGTGTGTCACTGTATCGCTATGTGCAAATATACTCTGGTCAGTGGCTCCGACGGGGTTTGTGTCTGAAGCTCTGGAAAACGGGATTTGGACGTTTGTTCTAATGGGACATTGACTTTAATGATGCAGACGGCGTGACCTTGTGTGCTGTCGGACGTCAATTTCGGCAGTACTCGCCTATGTGAAGTGGGCACCAAAGTGCCGTTGACCACGTTTTAGTGCTTGCTTCAAATAAACAGATACTGACGAAAACTGCGTCCGACAGAGCACAATGTGACTCCGTCTGCATCATTAAAGTCCATGTCGGTGTAAGCGTCCAAATCCCCTTTTCCAGCATGTAAGCATAACAGAGCCACTGACAGAAGCCTAAACTCTATGTGAACATGGCCTTAGACCACTGTTTGCAGCAGAAGCCTCCCCCTCTTCTCTGGAGGACAAAGGATCATTAAGCTCTGCCCCCTTCACAAAGGGGATGTTCCTCATTTGGATACCAGCAGAAAATGGAATGAAGCTTAGCCACTGATGTCTACAGGATTTGTGCAGGAGTTGTCAGTGGTTTCTTTTGCTGCTGACAGGGTGGTGCCATGTCAATAGGAAGAAATACCCTGCTCTGTTGACAGGGAGCAGAAGAATCTCCGGAAGGAGCGGTCAATGACTGCCGCCGGGTACTACAGGCTGGTAATGGCCTCTGTTAGCAACTACATGCCTGTTGGTGCTTATTCACTTTTTTATTATTTTTTCTTTAAGTCCCGGATATCCCTTTAATGTCTCTTTTTTTTTTCTCAACTCGTTTATTGCGACTCTGCTGTCAATTTGCAACATTTTTGATGAGTTTGTGATTACATCCCAATATCTGAGCAGTTTCAAGTGTGCTGCATCCCTTTGGTAAGACTTGTAACAATTTTGACTTTTCAGACTCGGCTAAATCTCTTTTTTGCCCCATTTTTCCTGAGGAAAACCAGCTGCCTAATAATTCTGCGCACCTTGGTAAAGGGACTTGTATCCTTAGGCCTCACCCTCCTCATTACACAAATACACATCATATGATCTGCTTCATCTAATAAGCATTCACCTTTATACAGCAAAGGGTTGGAAAATCTGCATAAAAAAGATATTGTCAAAATACTCACTTGCCTAATAATTGTACCCACCGTATACAAACTTAATACAGATGCATCTCTGCTCAGATTTGAACCCAGGAACTGTAAGGCAACTGGGCCACTGTGCTGCCCATTATGCTGATGATGTGAACAGGTGTCTACACAGCTAGCCATAGAAATGAGATTCTTTTTGGCGGGAGTCCAGATCTGTTAACAACAACCTCTTGCCTATGTTGACAGGCAGATGCCAAGTATATCATTTGTTATCTACTCGCCATAGAAGTAAAATATCTGTCCAATCTACCGTGACACCTTTGTCCCTCCATACAGGATGACCTCATGTAAATAAGCTATAGCAGAACCCAAATATCAATGTATTTGGCTGAGCTCCTTAGACACACAAAAGATTTAGTTGAAGGACTAGAAGTGTTCTGTTTTATCCCCCTTGCAAAATTATGCAAATTTATTTTCTCCATGGGGCATTGTTTGCAGACAGAGCAGAGGGGAAGAGGCTTCTGCTGCAGCCAGTTGTCTTATAGCCAGACACAAGAGAGGGAGAAAATGAATGAGCTCATGAGACACACACAATATATAGTTGAAGGACTAGAAGTGTCTTGTTCTTTTATCTCCCTGGCAAAAAATTTTTTACTTTCTCCATGGAGCAATGTTTGTAGACAAAGCAATCGGTGGAGGCTTCTGCTGGAGCCAGTTGTCTTTCGGCCAGAAACAGGAGAGTGAGAAAAATGAATGAGCTCCTGAGACACACACAAGATATAGTTGGAGGACTAGAAGTGTTCTGTTTTATCCCCCTTGCAAAACTATACAAATTAATTTTCTCCATGGGGCATTGTTTGTAGACAAAGCAGAGAGGGGAGGGCTTCTGCTAAAGCCAGATGTCTTACAGCCAGACACAGGAGAGGGAGAACATGACTGAGCTCATGAGGCACACATAAGATTGAGTTGGAAGATTATAGATGTCCTGTTGTTTTATTCCAATTGCAAAATTATAAAAATTTACTTTTTCTGTGGAGCATTGTTTGCTGACAAAGCAGTGGGTGGAAGCTTCTGCTGGAGACAGTTGTCTTTCAGCCAAAAACAAAAGAGGGAGAAAAATGAATGAGCTGATGAGACATACACACAAGATTTAGTTGGAGGACTAGAAGTGTCTTGTTCTTTTATCCAACTTGCAGAATTTTGCTAATTTACTTTCTCCATGGGGCAATGTTTGTAGACAAAGTAAAGGGGGAGACTTCTGCTGGAGCCAGTTGTCTTATGGCCAGACACAGGAGAGGGAGAACATGACTGAGCTTATAAAACACACGAAAGATTGAGTTGGAAGATTAGAGATGTCCTGTATTTTATTCTTATTGCAAAATTATGCAAATTGTTTCCCCATGAAGCATTGCTTGTAAATAAGCATTGTTGTATTCAACACTGCTTCTCTTCCATATGTGTTATTATCCAAGAGCTATATAAACTGAATTTCATAATTTTTGGGTTGGGTATGGAAAATATTGAAGGGACTCAATCACATTGCATATATGTTATGATTCGTCGGCTCTTTGTGCCATTGATACTTAAGGGACTTGGTCACATTGCATATATGTTCCTTTGACTCGTCGGCTGTCTTTGTGCCACTGATACTATATTCCTGTGTATGACTGACCTTTCCATCCATTGAGGCTTATTAAGTAAACACAAGCAGGGAAGACTCTTTATATTAAGTATGTTGCTTCGGAGTGTCTAAGTTTAGCAACAGCCGGCAGCCGCTGGGTGCTTCCTTTCCCAGAATCCTTCCTCTGGGCTCCCACTCCCCCACTGCCCCCACCATCCCAGGCCAGCACTGGCTGTCTGTCACACAGCAGCACTATTCCGAGGTCATGTTTCTCAGCTGCTCAGTGTTAGAAGACTTCAGAAAAAGACAGTTTTGTTCTTGCTAAGAATTTTGGTTTTGTCAAGACAAGACAAACACGGGGCTCCGTGTCGCCATACAATGCTGGAGTCTGGGAGCAGAGCGTTGGCCTTAGATTGCAAGAGCCGCGGACTCTCCTTGGTGCAGAGAGTCTGATTGAATCACAGCGTCTAAGATCCCTGAAACCTTGGCCCTTACTCCTTTTTGAGCACACCCAGATTTTAAATTTTTTTTTTCTTGCTCCAGCCGCAGTCTTGAGAGCTGGTTCTCCAAGATGATGATAAAGGACACGTCGTTGAGAAGGGACCCCGACTTAAGGGGGGAACTAGCCTTTCTGGCAAGAGGTTGTGATTTCGTTCTCCCATCTCGTTTTAAAAAAAGGATCAAGTCTTTCCAGCAAGCTCAGGTTTGGGAGTTACTTTCTTTGTAAGCTATGAGAGATGGTATAGCTGTTGGGCGTTGAGTTTGGTAAGTTTTTTTGACTGGTGTGGATGGAGCGAGCCAAAAAAACATTATTGGAGCCATTGGATGCCTTCAATCATCAATGGAAAAGTTTAAGGAGATCCCATGGGATGTTTTATTATATGACGAATAGTGGGTGCAGATGAACTGGCTCTTGTGCTAGACCATACATTGAGCTAGTTGGTCAAAATTGGCTCACAAGTCAGGGTGGAGTTAGAAGTGATGGGAGGTGTGAAGTTTGGGGGCTTCACCTCTGAGGTCAGGAGGCCGTAACATGCTTTATTGTGTATGATGTAACATTGGCGGTCATCATCAGGTACTGCTGGAGTACATTTATACTCCAGTAGTTTTGAATAATTTTTAGCCCCTTTGTATTCCCATCAGGTTTAGCATTTCTGTTGTAATCTCTTACTATTGTCTGATACGTGGTTTACTATAAACCACCATGCCTGATTGGCATAAATTCTAAATTTGGGAGAATACTGTTATTTATTTTTTATTTATTCCATTTATATAACTATATGAGGGCTTAGCAATATAATATTCATAACTATTGGGGAAAAAATTCCAAGTGGAATGGAACTGGGGAAAAAAAAGCCAGGAATTCCACCATTGTTTTCTGGGGTATGTTTTTATAATGTCCACTTTGCTATAAAAATTACATATTAACTTTGTTCTACGGGTCAGTGCCATTATATTGATACCAAATTTTCTTATGTTCTACTGAAAAAAAAAATACTGAAAATATTTTGTTTGTGTCACGATATTCTGACCGCCATCCCTTTTTTTAATTTACGGTTGTAAGAGGGCTGGTGTTTCTTAGACAAGCTGTAGTTTTTATTGGTACCATCTTGCATATATGACTTTAACATCTTTTTATCCAATTTTTCTTTTTGGGAGAGTGGAGGAAACAAAGTGAACAAAAACCCAAAGAAATTGCTTCATTTTGGCCAGGATAAATACTGATATTTGTCAGTTCTGACTGTTATGGATATAGAGATACTATACATGTTGTTGTTTTATTTTGTGTTTTACAGTTTTTTCTTTTTATTTATGGTTTGAGAAAAATAGGCTCTCAGGACTTGTATTTTTTTTACATTTTTTCTTTGAAAAAAGTTGAAAAGTTAAAATATATATATTTTTTTTAATAACCTCTCGGAGACTTGAACATGCCATCACTTGATTCCTTGTACAATATGCTGCAATGCGTTTGTCTACTTACAATCTCCTATGAAGCTCATTCATAGATTTGCATTTTATTGGAGAAAAAACATGGCAGACAGGTAGGCCTCATGAAGCCTCTATGACTATAACATTGGTGCCCTATGATGCCACTCTCTTGACTGACAGTAATAATTAAGGGGTCAAATTTGCAGGGATTGGAGCTGGCTCTGACCGCAGCAGTTTGAATCTGATGCTGGCTGTATAACACAGCTTGCACCCACACAGTGTTGGGAGCAGGTGCAACACCTGAGCCTGATACATTGAACTATTGCATATATACAGCAGATATCACCAAGGATTAAAAATGTTTTCTAGTTATTTAATCTTGAGGATCTTGCAGTAGGAGTGGCCTTCAATATTAGATCAGTGGGGTTCTACTCTCATTAGAGCAGGTCGCTGTTTAAAGGGGCAAGGGTGCTCTGCTTAGCATTGCAGCCTCTCATTGCTTACGGTGCTCCATACTTTCAGCCCGTCCTATAGTTATTAGCCACTATGCTGGATCCTGCAGCTTTGTCCCATCAAAATAACGTATGAATTGGAGACTTCAGAAATTCTGATGATTGCAAATTTTCGATGTCACTAAAGGGTATGCTCAGATGTTGCATTTTTTTTATTGCAAATGTTGCAATTAAAAACCTTGACAATACATGTGGTTTTTTTTTTGTTTTTTTTTTACCCAGAATCCCATTCACAAATGGTAGATGATAAAGTGGAATTCACAGCATGCTATTGATATCACCATTGGCATCGTCTGATACTTTTTTTCACTTGCAATTTAAGCAGAGGGGACAGAGGCGTCTGGAGGGCACAAGGTTGTCTGGCTGTGGCTACTCCGCTCTTCCCATAGAAAACACATGAATGCTCATCCAACATCTGGACACTGTAATAGGACATTTCTAATGATGCTTAAAAAATATTGAAACTTAATTTTAGCCTCTGATGTGTCTGGAGTTTGAGCAGCGCCGCATGTTCCTGGTAAAAATAGGTGTCCAAGCTTAAAATGAATGTTCCTCCAGCTATTTGTAGTGGATCTGTGTTCTTTAATGTGAATCTCTTGCTCCGTTTTTAGCTGAGTGAGCCATTTCATGTTGGCCCAGGTGGCCTAAATCTAGATCGTGCCAGTGTTTTACTAAATCGTAGATTGCCCACAAACCTGGAACTTTGGAACCATGATTGGTAAGTTTGTTGCTCCATAATTTACCTCAATAGAGAATTTTCACTAATGGCAAGTACCAGTAAAGTCTCACTTTTTGGTGGATATCTGGTGGACATATATTATAGCTAATAAAGATTCAGCTACAAAAGGCAGATTTGTTACCGATATTTCTGCAAATGAAAATGTCTTCCGTACATGTGATTGAGGTCTGTTCAGCAGGATGTACATGGATCTGTACAATTCTATTAAATGGGAAAGTTTTAGAATTTCTGCAGCAAAGCAGCCAAATGTTCCCCTATTCATATCCATCAATCTCATACCGGCCGATCTACCACTGACAGCTTCAGTCACCAGGTTTATGTTACCATATCTAAGGTCAGCATAAAGTAGTGACAAAGTGACCCTTATTTTTTGCTCAAAAAATAAAGGGAACACTCAACTAACACATCCTAGATCTGAATGAATGAAATATTCTCATTGAATACTTTGTTCTGTACAAAGTTGAATGTGCTGACAACAAAATCACACAAAAATCATCAATGGAAATCAAATTTATTAACCAATGGAGGCCTGGATTTGGAGTCACCCCCAAAATTAAAGTGGAAAAGCACACTACAGGCTGATCCAACTTTGATGTAATGTCCTGAAAACAAGTCAAAATGAGGCTCAGTATTGTGTGTGGCCTCCACGTGCCTGTATGACCTCCCAACAACGCCTGGGCATGCTCCTGATGAGGTTGCGGATGGTCTCCTGTGGGATCTCCTCCCAGACCTGGACTAAAGCATCCGCCAACTCCTGGACAGTCTGTGGTGCAACGTGACGTTGGTGGATGGAGCGAGACATGATGTCCCAGATATGCTCAGTCGGATTCAGGTCTGGTGAACGGGCGGGCCAGTCCATAGCTTCAATGCCTTCATCTTACAGGAACTGCTGACACACTCCAGCCACATGAGGTCTGGCATTGTCCTGCATTAGGAGGAACCCAGGGCCAACCGCACCAGCATATGGTCTCACAAGAGGTCGGAGGATCTCATCTCGGTACCTAATGGCAGTCAGGCTAACTCTGGCGAGCACATGGAGGGCTGTGCGGCCTTCCAAAGACATGCCACCCCACACCATTACTGACCCACTGCCAAACCGGTCATGCTGAAGGATGTTGCAGGCAGCAGATCGCTCTTCACGGCGTCTCCAGACTCTGTCACATCTGTCACGTGCTCAGTGTGAACCTGCTTTCATCTATGAAGAGCACAGGGCGCCAGTGGCGACTTTGCCAATCCTGGTGTTCTGTGGCAAATGCCAAGCATCCTGCACGGTGTTGGGCTGTGAGCACAACCCCCATCTGTGGACGTCAGGCCCTCATACCACCCTCATGGAGTCGTTTTCTAACCATTTGAGCAGACACATGCACATTTGTGGCCTGTTGGAGGTCATTTTGCAGGGCTCTGGCAGTGCTCCTCCTGTTCCTCCTTGCACAAAGGCGGAGTTAGCGGTCCTGCTGCTGGGTTGATGCCCTCCTACGGCCCCCTCCACATCTCCTGGTGTACTGGCCTGTCTCCTGGTAGCGCCTCCAGCCTCTGGACACTACGCTGACAGACACAGCAAACCTTCTTGCCACAGCTCACATTGATGTGCCATCCTGGATGAGCTGCACTACCTGAGCAACTTCTGTGGGTTGTAGAGTCCGTGTCATGCTACCACGAGTGTGAAAGCATAACCAACATTCAAAAGTGACCAAAACATCAGTCAGAAAGCATTGGTACTGAGATGTGGTCTGTGGTCCCCACCTGCAGAACCACTCCTTTATTGAGGGTGTCTTGATAATTGCCAATAATTTCCATCTATTGTCTATTCCATTTGCACAACAGCATGTGAAATTGATTGTCAATCAGTGTTTCTTCCTAAGAGGACAGTTTGATTTCACAGAAGTTTGATTTACTTTGAGTTATATTCTGTTGTTTAAGTGTTCCCTTTATTTTTTTGAGCAATGTGTGTATATATGTATATATATATGTTTTTATATATACAGTACAGACCAAAAGTTTGGACACACCTTCTCATTTAAAGATTTTTTTTGTATTTTGATGACTATGAAAATTGTACATTCACACTGAAGGCATCAAAACTATGAATTAACACATGTGGAATTATATACTTAACAAAAAAGTGTGAAACTGCTGAAAATATGTCTTATATTCTAGGTTCTTCCAAGTAGCCACCTCTTGCTTTGATGACTGCTTTGCACACTCTTGGCATTCTCTTGATGAGCTTCAAGAGGTAGTCACCGGAAATGGTCTTCCAACAATCTTGAAGGAGTTCTCAGAGATGCTTAGCACTTGTTGGCCCTTTTGCCTTCACTCTGCGGTCCAGCTCACCCCAAACCATCTCGATTGGGTTCAGGTCTGGTGACTGGAGGCCAGGTCATCTGGCGTAGCACCCCATCATTCTCCTTCTTGGTCAAATAGCCCTTACACAGCCTGGAGGTGTGTTTGGGGTCATTGTCCTGTTGAAAAATAAATGATGGTCCAACTAAACGCAAACCGGATGGAATAGCATGTCGCTGTAAGATGCTGCGGTAGCCATGCTGGTTCAGTATGCCTTTAATTTTGAATAAATCCCCAACAGTGTCACCAGCAAAGCACCCCCACACCATCACACCTCCTCCTCCATGCTTCACGGTGGGAACCAGGCATGTAGAGTTCATCCGTTCACCTTTTCTGCGTCGCACAAAGACACGGTGGTTGGAATCAAAGATCTCAAATTTGGACTCATCAGACCAAAGCACAGATTTCCACTGGTCTAATGTCCATTCCTTGTGTTCTTTAGCCCAAACAAGTCTCTTCTGCTTGTTGCCTGTCCTTAGCAATGGTTTCCTAGCAGCTATTTTACCATGAAGGCCTGCTGCACAAAGTCTCCAGTTTCTTTGTAGCGCTTGATGGTTTTTGCAACTGCACTTGGGGACACTTTCAAAGTTTTCCCAATTTTTCGCACTGTCTGACCTTCATTTCTTAAAGTAATGATGGCCACTCGTTTTTCTTTACTTAGCTGCTTTTTTCTTGCCATAATACAAATTCTAACAGTCTATTCAGTAGGACTATCAGCTGTGTATCCACCAGACTTCTGCACAACACAACTGATGGTCCCAACCCCATTTATAAGGCAAGAAATCCCACTTATTAAACCTGACAGGGCACACCTGTGAAGTGAAAACCATTTCCGGTGACTACCTCTTGAAGCTCATCAAGAGAATGCCAAGAGTGTGCAAAGCAGTCATCAAAGCAAAAGGTGGCTACTTTGAAGAACCTAGAATATAAGACATATTTTCAGTTGTTTCACACATTTTTGTTAAGTATATAATTCCACATGTGTTAATTCATATTTTTGATGCCTTCAGTGTGAATGTACAATTTTCATAGTCATGAAAATACAGAAAAATCTTTAAATGAGGCGTGTCCAAACTTTTGGTCTGTACGGTGTGTATATATATATATATATATATATATATATATATATATATATATATATATATATATATATATATATATATATATATATATATATATATATATGTGTGTGTGTGTGTTTATTACAAACATTTTTTTAATGAAAACTATCATCAGAAAATGACCTATTGTTTAAATCAGGTATCTGTTGTATTGAAGCATCTAATAAGCGTGTGCAGGAGTCATTGTGAAAGAAGGGGAAGCTGTGAAATGGCCTATTGTGATTGGTGGATCCTGTGTTTTCATCTGTGTCCAGAGGTTTTAGTAGTGATTGTAATCCTGCCTCTGATGAGGAGCCTTGCTGACTAGTCCTGGTTTTCATGTGTTGTGACTCCTCAGTGGCAGGTGGTTGGAAGGAGCCTCCGCAAATAATTGGGCAAGGCTGGAGATGCAGCAAGAAAGCGGGGATTTCTTGAGACTGATACAGGACCAAAAGTAAAAGTGTTGAAATATGGTTTCTATCACTACTTGATGCTGCCTTCAAACAGAACAGTATAACCCCAGTGACGGATCACTTTACAGATTTTGAACAGTAGATCTGCCAGTATGTGATTATTGGAAAAAGGTGGCAAATTTGTAGCGTCTCATTCATCTAAATAACGTTTGTAAAAAGCCACGTGCCGCCAAAACAACCATAGTCCAATAAATGGTATTTTGTTTTGTTTTTTCTGGAAAAATCTGCTACATGTGAATCCATCCTGATTTTACGCAGTTTTTTTTTCTTATGAATCCACTCATTTATTCTTCACAAAAATGGCTGCTGGAATTTTTTTTTTAACTGGTTTCATATTCTTCCAGGATCAGGTTGCAGCCACAGCGTGATTTTTTTAAAAATTTCTCTCCCAAATTTTCTTAAATACAAAATGGCCTTGATTTCATAAAAAAAAAATGTCAGACAGTGTACCACAACATAAATCGGTGTGTGAACAAAGACTACATGGTATAGGGTGGTGAAGGTGGAGATCTCTAATAATGTACCTGGATTATTTACTCCAAAAATAGGTCAAAACTCTGACCGCGACCTCCAGATACCGTGATATTCTCAGTCAGTTACATGATTAGAAAAGTGTAGCTGAGATTTACAGAAAAAGTTAAAGCAAATTTATTGTAGACCCTATGACACACTCCAAGAATGTGTTTTATTGTGTGTTTTTTCCAGATCAATGCACTTTAAGATACTGCAGTCTTTCTAAAGATTGTAATAAAAACGCCCAAAATAATCTGCTGACAAATGCATTCTGCTTTGCTTTCCTTGTGAAGGGATTTTCTCATCATAAATAGGTGAAATTGCACTGTACTTCTTGTTAGAAATCCTCTCTGTTCTCAAGAACGGAGGGATTTTTAATTTTATAGTGTACAGGTTTTCACCAAGGTAACTGGCCACCTCTGCAGTCTATCGGAGGTGGTTGGTTTCCTAGGCAAGCAAAACAGCACTTGCAAGCTGTATAGTAAACAGTTTGTAAGCGCTGCTATGACGCTGACGGATCACTGGATCGGGCAAGCATCGGTGCCCCTGTAAGATAGTGCATAGTACAAGCCAGTGACTCCACCGTGCCACTAGCGCAAACTGTCAGTCATAAGGAGTGCACCGCCCCTAGCAAGTAAGAAACTGGGAGGTAGCGGAGCGGTGCGCTCCTGAAGAAAAATTATGCATCAACCCCTTTATGGATTAAGGATTACTTTTGTAGACTTTTTTATTTTTCTATGGATCCCTTTAGTGTTAGCAGTAATTTTGCAGGATGGACCAGCACCTTCCGCCCATATGAATTAATAGATGGCACCACAAGATTTACTTGGTAATTTATATGAGGAGACACATCGATGTCCAATAAGTATAGGTGAGTGAAACATTTTTCAGGATCCAGGGCCAGCTACATCATCAGTGGTCATTGGCCTCTGGACGGGAGCCCTGCGATCTTCTTACCTACCAGAATCCTTGGCATCTCTTCTGATTTGTAGACCATGACATCACGTTGGACCTACTAATTAGAAGTGGCCCTGGGTATTCCGGCAGGTAGGAGGCTGTTCACAGGGATTAGGTCCAGTGGCCATGGACAACTGAGGAGGCTTCTGGACCAGGTTCCGCCATAGTAATTTGCTCATCTTTATCAATAATGAGAATTTGGACTTTATACATGGCGACCTTTTATAGATAGAACTGAAATGCGTTTACAGATGACATAACCACAGCCGGCTTTGGTTACCCCTGCTGGTTAGAGGTTGGTGCTGGATGATTATTGGGCACAATTCACAGCTGGTCAAGAGGCCTGCATGCCATATCTTTTAAGAATGTGAACGCAGATGCCATATCCTATTTATAGTGGCCAGTGAACAGTGTCAGGCTTTCTTGAAAGAACATAGCTGTCAGAGTCAGCGTGTGCCAAGTTACAAATCAGGCTCAGGCTTGTTCTTAAGTTTGCGACTGTGTTTTCTCCTGAAACTTTTTGACAAACTTTGTGAAACTCGCCTTGTTCTTAGGAGTTGTCCCCCCCTTAGTACACATTAGTGATACACCAGGTGTCCAGTCATCTTAACATGGGTTAATTTCAGCTGTGGAAAAGTTGTTCACAATTGGAGGACTGAGGTGCCAAGACTTCAGCAGAGTTTTGTGGGATAGTTTACTTATGAACAGGTAGAACTAGGTCCCTATTCAACGGCTAGGACCCCCAACGTGTAGTCCTGAGCAATGGGGCTCTGGAACCAAGGACCCAGGCTGGTCAGTGTCTTGAAAGGAGCAGATGTGGAGATGCTCGACCTTTGCTCCATTCATTGTCTATGGAAATGTCAATGAAAGCGAGCTGAGTGACGTAGGATCTGGGGTCTGACCACCAATAAGTGCCAATTCCACTGCCTGGCACAGCAGTCAGGACACAATACGTAAACCTGTCTTGATTTAGCTTTGTGATTTTTGGATTTTTGAGTGCCAGACGCAAAAAAAGAGGTTTCACTGTGTGTATATATAGGATATATGCTTTAGTCTCCAACCAACTGAAAATTTCCACCACTGAAAAGTGTTGTGGTGGTTAGTCGAAGATATTGGGCCCAAAAATAGTATTGGACATTGGAATAGCTTTCCCATATGGAGCAGAGGATCCTTTTGGGTCAGTTTTGAGCAACGCAACTGTGGTGATGGCCATTATTTCTGCCCCCTGTAAACTTGTGCAGAATGGTGATGTTATAAAAGCCATGGACCTCTGCAGATCTATATCTGACCACGGGTCCATATTACATGTCAGAAGATAATTTTTTTTTCTAATTTGAATACACTTGAAACAGTAAGTAAGTGAACCCTTGTAGGGAGCATTCCTTACTCTGATTCTTTAGTTGTTCTTTGAGGGTTAGTTTTTTACATCACACCACTGCCCCCATTTAGATGTGGTATTGTAACTTGTTTTATGGCGGAGGTCTATCTTTATTTCAGGAAGAAGTGCTTCATATTACAGCATTACGAGCACCCTTTAACCCCCACAGCTCTGATCCGCAAATTAATGTCTGACCCACTTATAGGTCAGGCTAGGTTTACAAGCTGGGTAAAAGGATTTATTAGATGTAGAAAAATCTAATAAAAATTGAGTCCTTGGTGGCGTGTTCATATGTGACCACTGTAGTGGTGCAATAAATCCCCCCACATTCTCATACACTTTGTGACTTTTTTGGGGATTTGTGGCTATCGCCTCTCCGCATAGTTCTTGTGTTTTTTTTTCAGATTCTCTTGACCGATCTAAGCAGTTCTAGAAACTTGTCTTTGAAGTGATTCTATAAAAATGGTGGAGCCATTGTAAATCATTTATTTCACACTCTGTTGCAGTGCAAAAATTAAAGTGTGCCGATCTGAGCTTTATGTCGTAGGCATGGCAGACACTGGCCGTCTTCTGACCACAGTTTTAACACGTCTGTGTATATGCCGTCTGATCTGTGGACAGCAGGGTATAGAGAAAGAGAAGCTGAGCAGAAATATAGGTTCATTGGAAAAAAATCATTCTAACTTGTATTTTATTCATTGAAATCCCTGGTGTTTCTATGCATGAGTCCAGTGGGCGGTCCTATTCTGTGATTGACAGTCTTACCTGCATAATGGCAATCACTAAATAGGACCGCCCTCTGGACTCATACATACAAAAATAAATAAAATGCAAATTTTACTGAAATATTTTCCACAAAAAATATCAATCTACTTAGCTCCTCTTGCCCTATGGTACAGTATACTGCCTGCAGATCAGATATCATTTGCAGCATGACAGGATTCCTTTAAGGCGATGTACACCTTCAGATAAAGAAGCAAATTTGCCAATAATCGTGATGAAGTCTAATATTTTGTTTTTTGCTGCAGACCTGTGTAGCTCTATGGTAACAGACTACAAACAAACCCTATTAAACGCTTACCCGCACCACAATGTAGATTTACATCATATGGCGCGAGTATGGAGTGGATCCCATCTAGCTGACACCTGCCTCTAACCACAGTGACCAGAGCTGGCTCAGATCACTGCTGTTAAACAATTTTCATTGCCTGCAGTATTTAAACGGTTACTAAGTGGCTGAAATCATGTAGTGGCGATGTGATACCATGACAGCGAGGGGCATGCTGAAGATCCCCATAGCTGCAGTTTTGGTACACACATAGGCTGGGCTTCATATGAAATCGGCATTTTTACTATACACTACATACAGTGGCCTGCGAAAGTGTCCCCCCCCCCACCTTGGCATTTTGCGTGTCTTTCTACCTCACAACCTGGAATTTCACTGTTTTGGTTTTTTTTGGGAGGATTTGCATCAGTTCAGGTAAAGAACCTGCTACAATTGTGACAACCTGGTTTTCTTTTTATTGTGAAACAAACAACAAATAGGACAAAATAGCTGAAAACTTCAGTGTACATAACTATTTACCCCCTAAAGTCAGTACTTTGTAGAGCCTCCTTTTACGGCAATTACAGCTTTAGATAAGTATCTATGAGCTTTCCACATATTGCCACAGGGATTTATGTCCATTCCTCAAGGCAAAACTGCTCCAGCTCCTTCAAGTTAGATGATTTCCTCTGGTGAACAGCAATCTTCAATCTCACCACAGATTCTCAATTGGATTAAGTCCTGGGCTTTGATTAGGGCACTCAAAAACATTTACACGTTTCCACTTAAACCACTCAAGTGTTTCTTTAGCAGTATGCTTTGGGTCATTGTCTTGTTGGAAGGTGAACCTCCGTCCCAGTCTCAAATCTCTTGACAGACTGAAACAGGTTTTGCTCAAGAAATATCCCTGTATTTTGCACCATCCATCTTCCCCTCGGATCATTTTCCCTGTCCCTAAAAAACATCCCCACAGCATGATGCTGCCACCACCATGTTTCACTGTAGGGATGGTGTTCTTGGGGTGATGAGTGGTGTTTGTTTAGCACCAGAGATAGCGTTTACCTTGGAGTCTCCCACGTGTTTTTTTAGCAAACTCAAAATGAGCCTTACAATTTTTGTATGCAAGTTGAGGCTTTTTTCTACCCACTCTTCCACAAAGGCCACCTCTATGGAGTGTACAGCAGCTTATTGTGGTCGTATGGACAGATACGCCAGTCTCTGCTAGGGAACTTTGCCGCTCCTTCAGGGTTACCTTTGGTCTCTGTGTTGCCTGTCTGATTAATGCCCTCCTTGCCCGGGCTGAGCGTTTTGGTGGGCGGTCCTCTCTTGGCAGGTTTGTTGTGGTACCATGTTCTTTCCATTTGATGATAATGGATTTGATGGTGCTCCATGGGATCATCAGAGATTGGGATTATTTTTATAACCCAACCCTGACTTGTACTTCTCAACGGCTTTGTCCCTGACTTGTTTGGAGATCTCCTTGGTCTTCATGGTGTTTGGTTAGCGCTGCCTCTTGCTTAATGGTATTGTAGCCTCTGTGGCCTTTCAGAAACGGTGTGTATATATTGATAGGCATGTGACACTTAGATTGCAGACAGGTGGACTTCCTTTCACTAAGCATTTGATTCATGAAGGTAATTGCTGCACCAGAAATGTTTAGGAGCTTTATAGCAAAATGGGTGAATACATATGCACATGCCAAATTTTAGTTATTTGATCCCATAATTTTAATTTATGCCTGTTTTTTTCACTTCACTTCACCAACTTAGACTATTTAGTGCTGATGGAAGCGAGATTGACTGCACAGGACCCTTAAGTAAAATGACGCTACCCTTTAACCCCTTAAGGACCTTGGGATTTTCCGTTTTTGCGTTTTGGTTTTTTGCTCCCCTTGTTCCCATAGTCATAGCGGGTTTTTTTTGGTCAATATGGCCGTGTAAGGGCTTATTTTTTGCGGGACAAGTTGTACTTTTGAACGACATCACTGCTTTTACCATATCGCGTACTGGAAATCTGGAAAAAATTTCCAAGTGCGGTGAAATTGCAAAAAAAAAAGTGCAATACCACAGTTGTTTTTTTTTTTTTTTTTTTCTCTACCTCTTTCACTGAATGCTAAAACTGACCTGCCATTATTATTCTCCAGGTCATTACGAGTTGGTAGACGCCAAATGTGTATAGGTTCTTTTATTTAAGTGGTGAAAAAAAATCCAAAGTTTGCTAAAAAAAAAGCGCCATTTTCCGAGACTTGTGGCGTCTCCATTTTTCAGGATCTGGGAACGGGTGAGAGGTTATTTTTTGCGCGCAGAGCTTACCTTTTTATTGATACCATTTTGGGGTAGATCCGATGTTTTGATTGTCCGTTATTGCATTTTATTGCACTGTTGTGGTGACCAAAAAAACGTAACTCTGGCGTTTTAGAATTTTTTTCTCATTATTCCATCTACCGATCTGATTAATTAATTATTTTTTTATATTGATAGATCAGGTGATTCTGAACACAGCGATACCAAATATGTGTATGTGGTTTTTTTTTTTATTATTTTATTTTGAATGGGGTGAAAGGGGGGTGATTTAAACTTATATATATATTATTTTATATTTTTAAAAACATTTTTTTTACACATTCTGCATGCTTCAAGCAGTTGTCTGATTGCTTCTCCTGCATACAGGCGGTGAGCAGATCGCCTGTATGCAGTAGAAATGCTCACTTGCTATAAGCGCCGACCACTAGGCCACGGGGTCACCGATGGGCGGAGCACATGCCGCACTTCTGGTTCGGCAATGTTAAATGCCGCTGTCAGAGATTGACAGCGGCATTTAACTGGCGATTTCACCCGCAGCTGTTGCGGGCACATGTCAGCTGTATAAGTCAGCTGACATGTGCCCGGTTCAGTGCGGGCTCAGCTCCGGAGCCCGCGCTGAACCGGGGGTGATGGCCTGGGGCGTACTAATACGCCCCAGGTTTTAAAGGGGTTAAATATCAGTCACCAGATTATTATTTTTTATGTAGGTCATAGGAAGCTGAATAAAATGATACCTTGATATCTGGGATCCAATGTCTTATTCCAGAGAAATCCACGTTTTTCTTAATATGTAAATGAGCTATTAAGATCTATGAGTCTGACATAGATCTCCCTGAGAATCTGCCTCCAGAGCTTATTTTAATTAAAAGGAGGCGTTATCAGTGTGAGACATGTAATGACTGACAGTCTGCTCTCCTGATTTACATGTTTCACACTGGTAACTCCTCCTTTCATTTACAAGAATCCCTGGAGGCAGATTCTCAGGGAGATCTATGTCCAGCCTGTAGATCTTAACAGCTCATTTACATATTAAGAAAAAAGTAGATTTCTCTGGAATAAAACATGAGATCACAGATATCAAGGTGTCATTTTATTCAACTTCCTATGACCTAAATGCCCTTAAAGACAGCTTAGGAGGGTTGATATTACTGACAAAAACTTCTAATTAAAGGGAATCTATCTGTTTTGGTGAATCCGCATTGTATGTCCTGCTATCCCATAGTTTTCGTGCACGAAGTTAAATTATACGACCATATATATATATATATATATGTCGACTCCCTTAATACTCAGTAACCCCATAGTGCTAGTATAGCGCCCGGGGCTCCCCACCAGTTCTGTGACACATCGTGTGCAATGTCTGGTGTCAGTTTCTGCAGAAGTAGGGAAGTGCTGCAACACAAAATGTCCCTGCATTACTAGCACAGGGGGTCACTGTCGTTTAAAAAACTCTGAAAGAGATGTCAGAAGTCTTGAGTGATGGGGGTCTGAGTGTTGAGACCCTACCGATTTGTTAGAATAAAGGGGCAGCTGAGCACTGTTCCACTTTGGCTTGGTTCAGTTTTTGGCTGATTCTCAGAGATGTGGGCAGACCGGTCTACACATTAATGAATAGTTGGAACATCACTAAGGCCTGTTTCACACCATGTTTTTTGTGGTGTATCAATGTATTCATTCGTACTGTAAAATGTACACGTTTGTGTTTACATAGAATATAATCGAAAAAATGTTTGTAAAATTGGGATCCACTTGACATGCGTCTGTGCACGTATACACTTCGATGAGTTGTTTTTTTTTTACAGGATTAATAAAACAGTCTGCTGTGTTCTTTTCATTCTTTAAAAAAAAGAAAAAAATGGATCCCATTTTCCAATTTTTATTTCAATTGTTTTTTATTGTTCAGAAAACAAGTGTCATGATCTTCTAAGACACACTTGCCTTAAAATGCATCCATTGCATCATTTTTACAATGGTTCAGGTTTTTTTTTTTTTTTTTAGAATATAAAAACTCAAGGCTATTAAAAATTTCTTAAAGGGAATCTATCAGCAGGTTTTTTGCTATGTAATCTGATGACAGGATGCTGTAGGGGTTAAAACGCAGATTTAAGGGACTATCAAGCCTGGTGTGGGTGGGGTTAGCTGTGGTGTGGGCGGGGTTAGCTTCCTCAGCTCTGCCTCATTCTAAATCTTAAAACTCTGATTGTGTGAGAACGGCTGCACCCAGTAATCTAAGTGATACATCGTTGGATTCAGCTTCTCTTTACCTAAATCATGCTGCTCTCAGATGAGGTAGCAAAAACCTGCGGACAGATTCCCTTTAAGCGTGGTGTGAAAAGGTCATCCAGCCTCTCCAAGGATCAGCCATAACATATGAAGGAACACAGCCCTCTGTTGCACACCTCTACCTTTTCATTTCATCGATCAGTGGTTTTCTGAGAACTTGACCTCCACATATCAAAATTTCACATGTTTCTGACAAGTTAAATTTTTTAACAGTTAGTCACTCTTTAAAGCCAGTCCTTCTCTTTCCTCATCAAAACCATCCCTTTTGTAAATGTAAGATTCTGTAATCTGCACTGAAAATTCACTTTCAGCCAAACATCCATGCAATGAATCGATGTGCCATGTCCTCTATAGCGGAACCACTTTTTACCATTGCTTTGTTCTGATATGTGGCATTCTGTATGTTGAGTTGAAAAATGCAGGCTGGACCCCACTGACCTACATAATGGCCGGGGATGATGTAATTGACATATAATCTAATAGGTATTTTCTCTTTCCAGATTCAGAATAAACAAGAGAAGAAGCCGGGGACTCCTCCTCCTGCCCTTGTCATTGCTCCCGTAATTCCTCGTCCGGCCTCACCGCCTCCTACCAACAAGGTCACCGTTGCCCCTTCCCTGTCCATAAACATTCCACGATTTTACTTCCCAAAGGGGCTGCCCAACCCTAGCACCAACAATAACGACTCCATCTCCAAGATCGAAGCTGCTTTCTCTAGTATGGAGGACGAGAAGGCCGATATCTACGAGATGGGGAAGATTGCCAAGGTAATTAACAATTCATGGCTTTAGGGATGGGGTCCGTGAAGGGATTTATCAAAATGGAGAATATGGATATCGTAACAATCGACCTATAAACACGAAGTATGTTAGAAAGTTGGATATATTTTCATTATAGAGTGAAAAAATGCTTCAAACAATCTACATCCCTCACGATTGTATCCTTGCCCTTGGTCCTGTAGACACCAACTTACCAGTATGAACAAATTTCTCACGTTTCTTTTGAAAAATTAAACAATTTTGCCAATTGTGTAAATTGAAATTTTACCATGGTTTTATGTCTGCAGCTTCTCTGCAGGCATATGTGTTTCCATGGTAAAACACTACAAACAAGCCCTGCATAGTTTGATCCTATTTTAATTTTCCCTTTTAAAGGGGTGTCCTCAAGTTTCCAAATTATCCTCTATCCACGGTATAGGGAATACGTTTCCGAACATTGGGGGCTTGACTGCCGTGGTCCCAAGAAGAGCCCTGGCTTAATGGAGCCCGAGATTACATTACCGCCCCATTCATTCTTAATAGGAATGTGGAGTACAACGCTTGGCTGACCTTCGGCGCTCCTGTTAGAATGAATGGAGCGGTAGTGCGCATGATTGGTCTGCACTAGTGTTGAGCGAGTATGTTCTATTAACCCTTTCGCCGAGTATGCTCGGGCCGAGCTCCGAGTATTTACAGCTGCTCGGTGATATGGTTGAATCACTCCCGTGTGCATGATTTGCGACTGTTTGACAGCTTTATTACATGTGAGGAATATCTATTTCTTACACATTCCTCACATGTAATAAAGCTACCAAACAGTTGCAAATCATGCACACGGGAGCGATTCAACCATATCACCGAGCAGCTGTAAGTACTCTGAGCTCGGCCCGAGCATACTCGGACAGAACATACTCGCTCAACCCTTGTCTGCACTCTATTCAGCCGGGCCTGGTCCTCAGGATCAGTGGGGGCCACGGCAGTCGGACTCCCAGTAATTGGAAAATTAATCCCTATCCTTTCGATAGGAGATAACTTTGAAACTTGAGAACACCCCTTTAAAACTGCACCTATGCTACAGTGGGGTATGCATATATAACCAATCACAAAAAGACCTATTTTGCATTAGAGGGGTTGTCTAGTTTATGGGCGAGTTCCCTGTTCTGCAACTTTATCTCTTGGCTGGAATGGAGAATGGTTACAAAAAAAAGTCTCCCCCTACACCCCCCCCACCCTGGAGTACCTGTCCTGTATTGCACAGAAAATGCAATAATGTGTAACGTTTAGTTTTTCCCTTTGGTGGCGCTGTTCCCACATTTACTGCTAGAGTTCCCCCCACAGATTACAGTTGATAGGAGTTCAGGGCAATACTTTATGATCTGTTCACCAAGCTAACAAGCAGAGATTGCTCAAAGTTGAGAGTCCCTTTAAGGAAAGTCTGCTTACGGTACCCAAAGTATAGCAACATAGAAAAACTTTTGAGGTAGGAGAGTTGACGTGTATAGTATGTCTGTATAGTAAGATGACGTACCTTACCTCCCAGATGTCCATATGCAGCCTGAGTATACATTACGCCTTGTTCTTTAGGTGTGCGGCTGTCCGTTGTACTGGAAGGCTGCCCTGTTTAATGGAGCTGGCGGAGAAAGGACTGGGGTTGTGTCCGTGCATTCGTTCATTGCGATGTGGAGAAAGTAAGTAAGGACTGAATTCTCTAGAGCCAATGTATTCTTGTATCAGTGTAGACCGCAAGAGCTTACACTCCAGGGGGGATGTGGGGAGCGATGCAGCAGATGTAAAGTATGTCAAGAATATAAAATAAGATGCATGAATTTATTTACTTGTAGCATCCACTACTAGAAGAAGCTTAAAGTGGTTGTCCTGGCAAAATACAATTTTTCCCAGAGGATGTGTTATCTAGAAAATAACCGTCAGTCATACTTGCCTGCCGTCACCCACCTGGATCCAGGCTGCTCCATAGTGCAGAGGAGACAGGAGAGGTGTCTCAGATGTTTGATGACACACTACTCAGTCATCAGACCGCTGCAGCCAATAACAGAGCGCAGTGGTCAAGGGGGCTGGAGGAACAGGGACATCACCAGTTCTTCTCCATGCAAAAGACAGAGCAGCTTGTGCTGGATCCAGGTGGGTGTCAGTAAGTAAGGCTGACTTTATTATTCTTTACTTATTCCAAGTCCTGGTCCAAATTTTATTTTACCCAGACAATCCCTTTAAGAAATTGACTGTATGCTGTGTATCATTAGTTCCATGTATAACATTCTACATCAAGCTCCTCAGCTCCCTCTAGTGGTGGCTTCAGACTTGTAAAATCTTACGAATCCAGACTTGTTGAGGAAGGAACCTCAGCACATCAGAAGAAAATGAGACACTTGATCTTGCTGCAGTGATAGTTTATTTTGTTCCGGCAAGGAGTCAAAAACAGATATGGTCCAATGTTTCGACCAGAAATGGTCTTTGTCAAGGACATCTGCTGCGGGTGCAGGTAGGCAGAAATCTAGTAGAGTAATAACGTCCTTGACGAAGACCACTTCTGGTCGAAACGTTGTACCATATCTGTTTTTGACTCCTTGCCGGATCAAAATAAACTATCACTGCGGCAAGACCTACACTCTCATTTTCTTCTGTGGTGCTGAGGTTCCTTTCATTATAGATCAATGCATGTCAAGTTCCAGGAGATGAAACGACACAGAATATTGAACCCACTGTGAGTAAAAATAAGACCGCAATCTGTGAGTCTTAATTTCAAAGCATTGATTGTTTTTGTAAAAAGGCTCAGGCAAGAAGCATAGGATGGGTGCAAAAGGGGACATAAATTAATGAGCAGATCTAATGAGAGAGATTGAGAGCTGGGGGTCATTGAACCAGGGAAGAACATAAGTGGATTGGTATGCTGAGTAATTACTGTATCAGAAGAAGTATGAGAGCATTAATACAATGATCATAAGACATTTTTCTGTACATGTTCATTATAGAATAACAGTAAGGCAGATTGTCAAGATGTCTGTCCAGACATTAAAGGGAATTAGGTTCTTGCTACCTCATCTGAGAGCAGCATAATGTAGGCAAAGAGAAGCTGAATCCAACGATGTATCACTTAGATTACTGGGTGCAGCTTTTCTGACAGAATCAGTGCTTTTAGATTTAGAATGAAGCAGAGCTGAGGAAGTTAATCCTGCCCACTGGGGGCATCTCTGGACTAGTCCAGCAATGTTAATCTCTTAGTGATAAATATTTCACATTTAGTAAACTACAGAACGCACTTTGGTAAGTGACACATCCCTGAATCCTGGGTTTCAGACTCTATCTCCTGCTGTCTTCAAATTACATAGCAAAAACCTGCTGACAGATTCCCTTTAATCAAAGTGATTTCTGGTTGAACAATAGTTATAAAACCTTCTGCAGCACAATTATTTTGGGGGAAAAGTAGGCAGAACTTCAGTGACTTTTGACCCTTTTACCACCCAAAATAGTGGCAGAAAACCATGTCATCTACAATGTGTGCATTTGGGTTGAGACTGGCACTACCATGTGACATCCACGTTCTATCGGGACTTTTCAAGTGTCCACCTAGTTCTCAAAGCATCCGTAATAAAAAAAAAAAATATACAAACTCTACCCTCTTAGCACACCAGCTAACATCTTTGATTCAAGCTTTCATCTGTTAATAGGATGAGGTCACTATCACAAAATTTGCTGAACAAATATATATGAATGACATTACATGCGATTCATATTTCTACGACCTGAGATCTGCGTTCTTTTCTTTTCCCATATGTCGTGCAGTCCATGGCCATTTATTACCATTTGTATGTGGTATTCCGTTATCCACAGCGTTATTATGGTGTGCTAGTATTACCCTCCCCCATTTTGAGTAAATCCTATCCAGGCTGCATATATATTAATGTACCGTAGTATATTTATATTTTATACTGGTAAAGGTGTTATCCAATCCCCCAGACTGACTGGCGCCCTGGCCGGGGTGACTGGCGCCCTGGCCGGGGTGACTGGCGCCCTGGCCTGGGTGACTGGCGGCCTCATGTCCACACTTGCTCGACTGAATACAGAACTCCATAGCGTGAGTGGAGGAAGCCCCGCATGCGCGATCACCACTCGTGTCACTGCGGCTGGGGCACTAGTGGCAACAGTGGATTGGGAGACCCCCATTTTAGAGCCAAGTCATGAATGCCCATTGTGAGACAACCCCTTTTGACGATAACCTAGGCCATCAGACAGTTTGCTTTTTGACTAATCTGACTCCTCACCAGTAAGCTCCTACTTCGGAGTCCAGTATGGTCGCCCTGCACTCTTTCTGGCCATCTTCTTGAAACCGGGGCATGATGCCTAAACTCTGCATATGTTCTAATAACAGCCGGCACAGAGGACTCGGGCAGCCAAATATAGCGGCACAGGTGAGGGAACCGCACACCAGCAATGTCAGCAGCAGTGTCACTCATTGTGGCCTTCTCACCCTTTAGTGATTGATAATGATTTTCACACCCGATGTGCTATGAACTGGTCACAGATTAACAATTCAGATTACATGTGCTGAATACAGTAAATATACCTTACTATGACCACCGTCTAATCCAGAGGTTCTCTCCTGCAGGTTATTACACAACTGTCATGATGACAATTCCAAATTTATGAACCTTTTAGCAAAACCTGGCTGCAGCTATTTAGAACAGGAAGACTTCATCCCCCTCCTACAGGTGAGAACGCCCCTCATGGTAAACACTGAGCGATGTTATAACTACCAAAGTTTTCCCATCACTTGCTATAAATCTATATTTTATTACCTGGTGTAAATGCCGCTGTTCTCCTGAATCCGGCGTAGTCTTACTTTTGTCCCTCCTCCTCTCCAGTCCTGAGAAATGTCCCCTTCTTCCCTGTATATAAATCTTTCTCTAAGGGGGTGTGGTCCTCAACTCTTCTCTGAGGGCGTTTTCATGAGGATCACACCCCTTTGGCTAACAAGACAAGACAAGGAAAGAGGGGGCCATATCTCAGGAATGGAGAGGAGCAGAAACAAAATGAAAACTATGCTGAATTCAGGAGAAAAACAGCATTTACACCAGGTAAAAAAATACATATTTATCACAAGTATCAGGTCCTCTTTAAATTGCAATGCGCCCCCATTTAACCTCGTAATGACCCATGACAACAATGAATATCATAGGCGCTTGTTATTTGGCGCTTTTGTGATCTTGCAGATGCAGTCATTACATCGGCCACATCAGGTCAGAAGCAGGGCGGTATTACATAGCCCTCCTTGTGCCTCACTTCAGTGCTGAGCATGGCACTGTGCAAGGAGCGGTGGTCTCCAGTCCTGTTGGAATAATGCCCACCAGCTATTTTATAACCTGTGAATTTGGTACAGAACGAGACTATGTTGGCATCAGATATTTTTGTTAATGGCACCTTATGAGGGCAGTATGATTCTTCAATAGACTGCTTGTTTACCGCCATTCCTCTTTTTTTGTAGGACATAGTGGACACACATCCTGGATTGACCTTCCTCAAGGAAGCCCCTGAATTTCACTCCCGGTACATAACTACGGTATGTGCTCCATGTATGCAGATAGCAGAAGCTGACATGGTGCCTAACATAGGATAAATAAAGATCCCGTCCACGTCCTGCATTGCTCTATAGTAATCTTGTAGTATGCAGAGTATCACTCCTAAGTGAGCGCTAGGCAGCATGGCATTCCTCCGAGGTCTCATAAGCGGCAGATGAACTTGTGATCTGCAGCAGCTTAGTGCAGCCGGTGGTAAGACAACACCACCCATCGGGCTGCACAGAATGTCACTCTACTGTAGCTGTACTGTACTTGGCGCCATGGAGTCAGGTACCCAGCAAGGAGAAAGTTACTGTGATTCAAGGTGCATCCATGCTACCATGTGTTCCCAATATATGGATGCAAGTATTGGCAAAAAAGCCTTAATTTGTCCCGAGAGTGGAATATAAGAAATCTTACTGGGTTTTTTTTCCCACTAAGGCCCCTGATGGAGAAGTACAAAGTGCCCTGTTATTCTGCTCAACACCCCTCTAATCTAGGTCCCAGCTACCATTCTCTTTCCCCTGGCAGCCTGGACCAGATGGGTTAGAAGCACATAAGAGATTATGGTCTAAAGGGGGCGCCCCATTACTAATCTGAGGCTTGGACTTAAAAGGGTTCTTCACTTTATATTTTTTTAGTACATACTGTTAGCTTATCGATGTGAAAAATATCAAACTCTGCTATACTCCAGCACCGGCTCTCTACCACTGCCTCTGTCTGGCTGCAGCAGTGACTGCACTACTACAGCATAGGAGACCCTGCAGGCGATCAATGGGCCCAGTGGTGGTGCCGAGGTAGTCAGGGCGAAACTGCCGAGTCCAGTGATTTGCTGCAGTGGTGAGGTGCGCTATAGTCATCACTGTAACAAAGTCAAGGCACAGCGGTGGAGTTCTGACACTGAAGCAGTGGTGGGTGAATATATCCAAAACACCTATAATTGGCAAAATGGTGCAGCTAGGAAATTTTTTAGTAGTCTAAAAAATATCTTTATGATTGGTTTACAATAACAAATTGTCTTAAAGGGAATGTATCATCAGAAAATGACTCATGTATTTTTAAAAATATTTTGACAATGTTTTTTTTCATATCATGATCTATATTAAAACATAATATATAAATAAATGAAAAAGGTTTTACATTCCCATAACGTCATGTCATATTGCTGGGATGTTCCGTCAGATTATGATGAGAATTCTAGAATTGATCCTGGTATAACGCTGCCTCGCTCACTAAGCAGTGCTGCTCCTGGCCACCCAGTCCCATTCACTTACATAGGGTATAGCAGCACCCTGTATTGCTGGGCAGGCAGGCAAAAAGCAATAAATGGTGGCAGCACTACACCTCTGCTGCATCCCCATCTTTCTCAGGATTGGTGGGGTGCCAGGGGTAGATATTTTTGGGCAGCCCTCCACACATTGTACATGGATTGGTATGATCGTCCTATTAGCAATTAATGTAATTATCATCTGTTCTACCCGGCAGGTCATACAGAGAATATTCTACACAGTGAACAGGTCTTGGTCCGGCAGAATCACATCTACTGAGCTGCGCAGAAGTAACTTCCTGCAGGTGAGTGACATCTCATGGTGCCAACCCTCGGAGGGCAAAGGATAGCGAGCACAGCTGCCTGCCAGGAAACATTACAGGAGTTCTGAAACTTTTATGAGGGTATGTGCACACGATGCAGAAATGAAGCAGAAAATTTCTGCATCATTTCTGCATCTCCCTGGCAGAAAAAACGCATGCAGATTGTGCATGCGTTTTTCCTGCAGAATACATGCGGATCCACATGCAGATTCACATGCGTTTCCGCATGCAGATTGACAAGCGCTTTCCAGGCGATGTTAGCATCACCTGGAAAGTGCTTGATAACTAGGTCACACTATATAAATCCATGCAAACAGCATGGATTTATACAGTGTGAACCGAGAGAGTGTATATACTTACCTCCGATGGCCCGCGCTGTCCTGCTCAATCTGTTCTCCCTCGCCGGCAACTTTGAATTGAAAGACCTGCCGACGTCAGCGTCACGTGACCCGTCACATGACTCTGACGTCACCGCAGGTCCTACAACTCACTGCAAGTGCCGGGAACCAAGCGGGAGCGCTGTGCGGGCCGACAGATGGTAAGAATACATTTATTTTTTATTTTATTCTTCTTTTACAGCTTTTTTAATGGTACCTGGGTGTGGATGAGACTCTCCTCTCCTCCACACCCGGGTACCATCCGCACATTAAAACGCACCAATTACGCAAGTACAAATGCTGTCTTGCGGAATTGGCGCGTTCTAATGCAAGTCAATGGCGGCGAAATCGCCGCGTTTCCGCAAAATTAATTGACATGCTGCGGATTTTTGACCGCAGCGTTAACGCTGCGGAAAAATCCGCATCATGGGCACAGCACATGCGGATTTCCATTGGGGAACATTGCTTCCCTTCTACCATGCGTTTTTCATGCGTTTCCGCGGCGTTTACGCAACTGCAAAAACGCCGCGGAAACGCATGAAATACGCATCGTGTGAACACAGCCTTACACTTCCTAAACTTTACAGGAGGACTGATAACTCTTATTAAAGCCCTGTAAAGTTGGGTCTTAACTAGAGAATAGCAGAAGACCGCTTTATGTACCAAATTGCTTCCCCAAAAGTCATTACCCAACTATACTAGATCCATCTCCAACCAACCAACCAACCTAGATAACGATATTTCCCCTATTTCTATACCACTGTACAATCGGCAATCTTTATGCCTTCGTTACTACCATCTACGTACTGAGGCTGGGCGTTATAGGCGATTGTTATCTCTAATATATACTTGAATTATATAGTACAAGTGATCAAATGATTGCACGTTCAAGTCCTTTGGGGAGACTAAAAAATAAAGGAAAATTACAATAATAAGAAAAATAAGTTTTTAAAAATGGTGGAAAAAATACAATTGAAATGTTTGAATCACTTCTCATTTTTGAATTCAATAATGAGGGAAAAAATAAACATATTTGGTATTACTGCTCCCAATCTAGGACTATAAAATTATCGCATACAGTAAACACTGTAAAGAAAACAAGAACAGTCAGAATTGCCGTACCTCCCCTATATAATGCAAATTTTTTTTTTAGAAAAATGTATGCAACCTAAAATAGTATCAATAAAACTACATCTCCCCAGGCAAAAAAAGAAGCATTCATACAGCTCCACTGATGGAAAATGCAAGCTTGCAAGTCTCAGATAATGGAGACCCAAATTAAATTTTTTTCTTTTCTTTTTTTTTTTTTACCAAGCTCTGAATTTTTTTAACCTGTAAAATCCCCCCAAAATTATATAAGTTTGGTTTTTGCCTTAAACACAATGACCTGAAGAATCAAAAACACAATGTTGAAACTATGTTTTCTCAATATTTCACCCAACTTGGATTTTTTTTCCCCATTTTTATTGTAAATTGAATGGAGTCAGTCAAAACTACCACTCGTATGGCAATGAACAAGCTCACGTATAGCAGAAAAATATGTTAAGGCTTTTGGAATAGGGGAAGAAAAAATGAAAGTTGAAAAACAAAAAGTGGACCTGTCACGGAAGGGTTAGATTCTGCCGCTAACCAGCCCACTCATTTATCTTTCCTCTGGTAATGATGGTTTCCTAACCTTCCGCTGTGCAGACGCTGGCATTACTGGAGGAAGAGGACGACATTAACCAGGTGACAGACTACTTCTCCTATGAACACTTCTACGTCATCTATTGCAAGTTTTGGGAACTGGACACAGACCACGATCTGTACATAGACCAGAAAGACCTGGCAAGATATAACGACCATGGTGAGTATGGAAAGGTACAGCATGTGCTGTGTAATTCATCAGGTCCTTGGCCAAGATACATCTCCTCTCACCAAAGTTAATTAGGTGTACAAGTAATCGCTCCTCTATGATGCCATTTACAACCCTGCACTTTACCAAATTCGCTAAATTGCACCCAGCAATTAAGGAGAATCTGTCAGTAAGATCACAGCCCTCCTAAACCGTTTATATAGGCATGTAGGCCATAGAAAGTTTATTAAAATGTTATCTTGATATTTGTGATCTGATGTCTTATTCCAGAGAAATCCACGTATCTTTATAAATAAGCCGTTTAGATCTATGGGCCGGACATAGATCTCCCTGTGAATTTGCCTCCAGAACTTATTGTAAATGAAAGGAGGCATTACCAGTGTGAGACATGTAATGCCTGACAGTCTGCTCTCCTGATCTACATGTCTCACACTGGTAACTTTCCCTTTTATTTACAATAAGCTCTGGAGGCAGATGTCCGGCCCATAGATCTTAACAGCTCATTTACATATTAAGAAAAACGTGGATTTCTTTGGAATAAAATATCAGATCGCAGATATTAAGGTATAATTTTATTCAGCTTCCTATGACCTACATGCCCATATAGATGGCTTAGGAGGGTTATGTTCCTAATGACAGATTCCCTTTAAAGAGAAAGAAATGTTGGCTAATCCAGTAATGATCTTGCCAAATTTCTGCTGTAGTGGCTTTAGATTCACCACTGGACTGTAAATATCAATTACATTTATGATATGAGGTTAATCCGTCCCGACCACAGGAAATCTGATCCTTAGATCAGAACATTTTTGCCCTCTCTTTAAAGGTAGCAGGGTCAGAAATTGTCGTACAGGTTGATTATCTTCCTTCTAGAAGAGATCTACTGTATTCAGCCATTCTTGACAATATTTCCCAAGTTTTGTTCACGCCGCCATCCAAGTCTCCGTCATAGCTTCAGCACATGTGAGGAAAATAATGGCAATGTGTGCAGCACTAGTCTCCCCATCAAAATGGCAGAAACTAAAACAGACCCCATTATAGGGCAATGGGACCAGCAGTGTCAGTCCTGCAGAACATTGCAGCTTCCAAGCCAAACAGAAGCCGCAACAGTAGTGTGAACAAAGCTGTAGTTGAATTCTTGTGGCATTTATATAACTATTATCTGATAAAGTATAGTTGGACTCATAGGGGCGAAAGTAAAATACAGATTTGGCACCAAATCATCGAATTGGCGCACGTGATTTATGAATTTGGCGCAAAGTCAAAAATAGGCTTTCATCCCATCTTGAACTTTTTTTTTGCAACTTTTGGCCACAAAGTCACAAAAATTGAGGCAAAATGTTGGCATATTCAAAAATAAACTGGAGGAGGGGGTACTAGATTGAAGTTGCACCAAAAGGAACAGATAGAATAAAGAGTTTGTTGCAAAAAAAAAGTTGCAAAGTCAGTGATGAATTTGGTCCTTAATGTCTGTCTTTAGGGTACAGATGAAGGTAACCTGCACAGTCAGTGTTTTCTGTGCAGCATTCTGGTAAACTATTCAGCCCCGATTCATCAAGCAGTTTTCATGCGTAAAACTGTCTGAAATGATTTGCACAACTCGTAATTGTGCAAATTTTTTGCAGTTTTTTGCCAGTTCAAACAACTTTTTTTTGAAAAATGGGCAATACTTAGCGGAGAAAGGTGATGGCGGACAAATTCATTAGAATTTAAGCCACAGAAGTAACGTAAATAATGCCAGAAATGTACTTCAGTCTAGCGCTTGGCAGCCGAAAGAGTGAGGCAACCGGCGCATCTTACTCCAGCACACCCTTCATGAAGACTGGCATGCAAAACAGCATCCTCAATTAATTGGGGTCTTTTTATCTGGGGTCAGTGCTGCAGTTGTACCTTACTTTAATTTGTCGTTTTTTTCTTTCTTTTTTTTTTTTTTTTTTAAATCTTTCAGCTTCTTCAAACCGAATCATAGAACGGATATTTTCAGGAGCCGTTACACGGTAAGATGGAGGCAGCCGTATGTTAAAGAAACTGTTGGATGAACTTTTGATTATATCATTATTCCCTTTCAGTCAAATGATCTGGAATTTCACTTATTATAACATTTCTAGAAGAAATAGTGAGGACAAGAAAATGGGTCTTGGATAAACTTTGTTGCAGCCATTTTTCTTGACTTAAATTTTTTTGGGACTCCTTAAAACCAAGAAGTTATAACTGAGTCCTGGAAAAAGTAACATGAAAGCCTATCTGTCCTGCCAAGAGGAATTACTGAGGAATCAGATACAGATACTTCACTCTAGGTCCTCAAGGGAGGGTGCATTTGATACCCCACAAGTTTATAAGAGTGCCTTTGTGTTCCTCCTCCGTAGTGCAATCTGAAAGCTGTCTGCTGTGTGGATAACATGACTCCCATAGCTAATTGTTCTGAATTCATTCTCAGAGGGAACGCTGTCCAGAGGGAGGGCCGGATGAGCTACGCAGAATTTGTCTGGTTCCTGTTATCAGAAGAAGACAAGAAAAACCTAACAAG